>NW_027138374.1:1015000-1372500 GCF_035084215.1 Heptranchias perlo | reverse complement strand
TGCTCAAACTCCTCCTCCTGCTCCTTCTTCTCCTCCTCCTGCTCCTTCAGCTCATCCAGCTCACCATCCTACTGTTGCTCACCCTCCTGCTGCAGCTCCGACCCCACCTCCTGCTCCCTCTCCACCGCCTCATCATTCTCCCCCTCCTGATCCTTCTCCACCCCCTGCTCAACCTCCTCCTCCTCCTCCCGCTTCTGCTCCATCTCCCCCTTCTGCTCCTTCTCCCGCTTCTGCTCCATCTCCTCCTGCTGCTACTTCCCCTCCTGCTCCTTCTTCTCATCCTGCTGCTACTTCTCCACCTCCTCCTCCTTCTCCTTCTCCTCCTCCTTCTCCTATACCACTCCTGGTCCTTCTCTGCCTCCTGCTCCTTCTCCACCTCCTGCTCCTTGTCCACCTCCTGCTCCTTGTCCACCTCCTGCTCAATGTCCACCTCCTACTTCTTGTCCACTTCCTCCTCCGTGTCCACCAACTGATTTTTGTCAACCTCCTGCTCCTTGTCCACCTCCTGCTCCTTGTCCACCTCCTGCTCCTTCACGCCCTCTTGCTCCTTCTCAGCCTACCGCTCCTTCTCGCCCTCCTGCTCCTTCTCGCTCTCCTGCTCCTTCTAGCCCTCCTGCTTCGTCTCGCCCTCCTGCTCCTTCTCGCCCTCATGCTCCTTCTCCACCTCCTACTCCATCTCCCCCTCCTGCTCCTTCTCCACCTCCTGCTCCTTCTCCACCTGCTGCTCCAACTCCACTCCCACTCCTTCTCCACCTCCTGCTCCATCTCCCCCTCCTGCTCCTTCTCCTCCTCCTGCTCATTCTCCTCCGCGTGCTCCTTCTTCTCCTCCTGCTCCTGCTCCTCCTCCTGCTTCTACTCCAGCTCCTTCTCCTACTCCCCCTCCTGGTCCTTCTCCGCCTCCTCCTCCTTCTCCTCCTATTGCTTCTTCACCACCTCCTGTTCCTTCTCCTCCTCCTGCTCCTTCTCCACCGACTTCTCCTCCTCCACCTCATTCTCCTCCTCCTGCTCGTTGTCCACCTCCTGCTCCTTCTCCACCTTCTGCTCCTTGTCCACCTCCTGCTCCTTGTCCACCTCCTGCTCCATGTCAACCTCTTGGTCCGTCTCCACCTCCTGCTCCTTGTCCACCTCCTGCTCCTTGTCCACCTACTGCTCCTTCTCGCCCTCGTGTTCCTTCTCGCCCTCCTCCTCCTTCTCTCCTTCCTGCTCCTTCTCGCCCTCCTGCTCCTTCTCCACCTTCTGCTCCTTCTCCACGTGCTGCTCCTTCTCCACTCCTGCTCATTCACCACCTCCTACTCCTTCTTCTCCTCCTTCTCCTCCTCCTGCTCCTTGTCTCCATCCTGCTCCTTCTCCACCTCCTGCTCCATCTCCACCTCCTGCTCCTTCTCCTCCTCCTGCTCCTTCTCCTCCTCCAGCACCTTCTCCTCCTCCTGCTCCTTCTCCTCCTCCTGCTCCTTGTCCACCTCCTGCTCCTTGTCCACCTCCTGCTCCATGTCAACCTCCTGGTCCGTGTCCACCTCCTGCTCCTTGTCCACCTCCTGCTCCTTGTCCATCTCCTGCTCCTTCTCGCCCGCGTGTTCCTTCTCGCCCTCCTCCTCCTTCTCGCCCTCCTGCTTCTTCTCCTCCACCTGCTCCTTCTCCACCTCCTGCTCCTTCCCCTGCTCCTTCTCCTTCTCCTGCTCCTTCTTCCCGGCCTGCTCCTTCTTCTCCTCCTGCTCCTTCTCAATTCCTGCTCCATCTCCAGCTCCTGCTCCTTCTCCTCCTCCTCCTCCTCCTCGTCCCCCTCCTCCTCCTTCTCCACCTCCTGCTCCTTCTCCCCCTCCTGCTCCTTCTCCCCCTCCTGCTCCTTCTCCTCCTCCTGCTCAAACTCCTCCTCCTGCTCCTTCTTCTCCTCCTCCTGCTCCTTCAGCTCATCCAGCTCACCATCCTACTGTTGCTCACCCTCCTGCTGCAGCTCCGACCCCACCTCCTGCTCCCTCTCCACCGCCTCATCATTCTCCCCCTCCTGATCCTTCTCCACCCCCTGCTCAACCTCCTCCTCCTCCTCCCGCTTCTGCTCCATCTCCCCCTTCTGCTCCTTCTCCCGCTTCTGCTCCATCTCCTCCTGCTGCTACTTCCCCTCCTGCTCCTTCTTCTCATCCTGCTGCTACTTCTCCACCTCCTCCTCCTTCTCCTTCTCCTCCTCCTTCTCCTATACCACTCCTGGTCCTTCTCTGCCTCCTGCTCCTTCTCCACCTCCTGCTCCTTGTCCACCTCCTGCTCCTTGTCCACCTCCTGCTCAATGTCCACCTCCTACTTCTTGTCCACTTCCTCCTCCGTGTCCACCAACTGATTTTTGTCAACCTCCTGCTCCTTGTCCACCTCCTGCTCCTTGTCCACCTCCTGCTCCTTCACGCCCTCTTGCTCCTTCTCAGCCTACCGCTCCTTCTCGCCCTCCTGCTCCTTCTCGCTCTCCTGCTCCTTCTAGCCCTCCTGCTTCGTCTCGCCCTCCTGCTCCTTCTCGCCCTCATGCTCCTTCTCCACCTCCTACTCCATCTCCCCCTCCTGCTCCTTCTCCACCTCCTGCTCCTTCTCCACCTGCTGCTCCAACTCCACTCCCACTCCTTCTCCACCTCCTGCTCCATCTCCCCCTCCTGCTCCTTCTCCTCCTCCTGCTCATTCTCCTCCGCGTGCTCCTTCTTCTCCTCCTGCTCCTGCTCCTCCTCCTGCTTCTTCTCCAGCTCCTTCTCCTACTCCCCCTCCTGGTCCTTCTCCGCCTCCTCCTCCTTCTCCTCCTATTGCTTCTTCACCACCTCCTGTTCCTTCTCCTCCTCCTGCTCCTTCTCCACCGACTTCTCCTCCTCCACCTCATTCTCCTCCTCCTGCTCGTTGTCCACCTCCTGCTCCTTCTCCACCTCCTGCTCCTGGTCCACCACCTGCTCATTGTTCACATCCTGCTCCTTGTCCACCTCCTGCTCCGTGTCCACCTCCTGATCCTTGTCCACCTCCTGCTCCTTGTGCACCTCATGCTCCTTGTCCACCGAGTGCTCCTTCTCGCCCTCCTGCTCCTTCTCGTCCTCATGCTGCTTCTCGCCCTCCTGCTCCTTCTCGCCCTCCTGCTTCTTCTTGCCCTCCTGCTCCTTCTCCACATCTTGCTCCTTCTCCACCTCCTGCCCCTTCTCCACCTCCTGCTCCTTCTCCACCTCCTGCTCCCTCTCGTCATCTTGCGCCTTCTCCACCTCCTGCTCCTTGTCCACGTCCTGCTCCTTCTCCTCCTCCTGTAACTTGTCCACCTCCAACTTCTCCTCCACCTCCTTCTCCTCCTCCTGCTCCTTGTCCACCTCCTGCTCCTTGTCCACCTCCTGCTCATTGTCCACCTCCTGCTCATTGTCAACCTCCTCCTCCGTGTCCACCTCATGATTCTTGTCTCCCTCCTGCTCCTTGTCCACCTCCCGCTCCTTGTCCACCTCCTGCTCCTTCTCGCCCTCCTGCTCCTTCTCGCCCTCCTGCTCCTTCTCGCCTTCCTGCTTCGTCTCGCCCTCCTGCTCCTTCTCGCCCTCCTGCTACTTCTCCACCTCCTGCTCCTTCTCCTTCTCCTGCTCCTTCTCCACCTCCTGTTCCTTCTCCACCTCCAGCTCCTTCTCCACCTACTGCTCCTTATCCACTACTGCTCATTCACAAACTCCTGCTCCTTCTTGTCCTCCTTCACCTCCTCCTGCTCCGTATCCACTTCCCGCTCATTATCTCCCTCCTGCTCCTTCTCCACCTCCTGCTCCTTCTCCACCTTCTGCCCCTTCTCCACCTCCTGCTCCTTCTCCACCTCCTGCTCCTTCTCCTCATGTTGCGCCTTCTCATCCTCCTGCTCCTTGTCCACCTCCTGCTCCTTGTCCACCTTCTGTTCCTTGTCCACCTCCCGCTCCTTGTCCACCTCCTGCTCCTTCTCGCCCTCCTGCTCCTTCTCGCCCTCCTGCTCCTTCTCGCCTTCCTGCATCGTCTCGGCCTCCTGCTCCTTCTCGCCCTCATGCTACTTCTCCACCTCCTGCTCCTACTCCTTCTCCTGCTCCTTCTCCACCTCCTGCTCCTTCTCCACTTCCTGCTCCGTCTCCGTCTCCTGCTCCTTCTCCACCTCCTGCTCCTTCTCCACCTCCGGCTCCTTCTCCTTCTCCTGCTACTTATCCACTTCCCGCTCCGTGTGTCCCTCCTGCTACTTCTCAACCTCCTGATCATTCTCCACCTCTTGCTCCTTCTCCACCTCCTGCCCCTTCTCCACCTCCTGCTCATCCTCCACCTCCTGCTCCTTCTTCATCTCCTGCTCCTTCTCCACTCCTGCTCCTTCTTCTCCTGCTCATTCTCCTCCTCCTGCCCCTTCTCCTCCTCCTGCTCCTTCTCCAACTCCTGCTCCTTCTCCACCTCCTGCTCCTTATCCACCTGTTGGATCTTCACCACCCCCTGTTCCTTCTCCTCCTCCTGCTCCTTCTCCACCTCCTTCTCCCCCTCCACCTCCTTGCTGCCCTCCTGCTCCTTCTCCACCTCCTGCTCCTAATTCTCCTCCTTCTCCTCCTCCTGCTCCTTCTCGACCTCCTGCTCCTTGTCTTCCGCCTGCTCATTTCCCCCCTCCTCTTCCTTCTCCACCTCCTGCTCCTTCTCCACCTACTGCTCCTTCTCCACTTCCTGCTCCTTCTCCTTCTCCTGCTCCTTCTCCACATCCAGCTCCTTCTCCACCTCCTGCTCCTTCTCCTCACCTTGCGCCTTCTATACTCCTGATCCTTCTCCTCCTCCTGCTCCTTCTCGTCCGCTTGCTCCTTCTTCTCCTCCTGCTCCAACTCCACCTCAAGCTTCTTCTCCAGCTCCTTCTCCTACTCCCCCTCCTCGTCCTTCTCCGCCTCCTCCTCCTTCTCCTCCTATTGCTTCTTCTCCACCTCCTGTTCCTTCTCCTCCTCCTGCTCCTTCTCCACCGACTTCTCATCCTCCACCTCCTTCTCCTCCTCCTGCTCCTTGTCCAACTCCTGCTCCTACTCCTCCTCCTGCTCCTTCTTCTTCTCCTGCTCCTTCTCCACTCCTGATCCTTCTCCTCCTCCTGCTCATTCTCCTCCACCTGCTCCTTCTTCTCCTCCTGCTCCTGCTCCTCCTGCTTCTTCTCCAGCTCCTTCTCCTACTCCCCCTCCTGGTCGTTCTCCGCCTCCTCCTCCTTCTCCTCCTATTGCTTCTTCTCCACCTCCTGGTCCTTCTCCACCTCCTGCTCCTTCTCCACATCTTGCTCCTTCTCCACCTCCTGCCCCTTCTCCACATCCTGCTCCTTCTCCACCTCCTGCTCCTTCTCCTCATCTTGCGCCTTCTCCACCTCCTGCTCCTTGTCCACCTCCTTTTCCTTCTCCTCCTCGTGTAACTTATCCACCTCCATCTACTCCTCCACCTCCTTCTACTCCTCCTGCTCCTTGTCCACCTCCTGCTCCTTGTCCACCTCCTGCTCCTTGTCCACCTCCTACTCATTGTCCACCTCCTGCACCTTGTCAACCTCCTCTTCCGTGTCCACCTCATGATTCTTGTCTACCTCCTGCTCCTTGTCCACCTCCCGCTCATTGTCCACCTCCTGCTCCTTCTCGCTCTCCTGCTCCGTCTCGCCCTCCTGCTCCTTCTCGCCTTCCTGCTTCGTCACGCCCTCCTGCTCCTTCTCGCCCTCCTGCTCCTTCTCCACCTCCTGCTCCTTCTACTTCTCCTGCTCCTTCTCCACCTCCTGCTCCTTCTCCAACTCCTGCTCCTTTTCCTTCTCCTGCTCCTTCTCCACCTCCTGCTCCTTCTCCACCTTCGGCTCCTTCTCCTTCTCCTGCTCCTGATCCACTTCCCGCTCCTTGTAGCTCTCCTGCTACTTGTCAACCTCCTGATCCTTCTCCACCTCTTGCTCCTTCTCCACCTCCTGCCCCTTCTCCACCTCCTGCTCATCCTCCACCTCCTGCTCCTTCTCCTCATCTTTCGTCTTCTCCACCTCCTGCTCCTTCTCCTCCTCCTGCTCATTCTCCACCTCCTGCTCCTTCTCCTTCTCCTGCTCCTTCTCCACTCCTGCTCCTTCTTCTCCTACTGCTCCTTCTCCTCCTCCTCCTCCGTCTCCTCCTCCTGCTCCTTCTCCAACTCCTGCTCCTTCTCCACCTCCTGCTCCTTATCCACCTGTTGGATCTTCACCAACCCCTGTTCCTTCTCCTCCTCCTGCTCCTTCTCCACCTCCTTCTCCCCCTCCACCTCCTTCCTGCCCTCCTGCTCCTTCTCCACCTCCTGCTCCTAATTCTCCTCCTTCTCCACCTCCTGCTCCTTCTCCTCATCTTGCGCCTTCTCCACTCCTGATTCTTCTCCTCCTGCTCCTTCTCCTCCCCTGCTCCTTCTTCTCCTCCTGCTCCTGCTCCTCATCCTGCTTCGTCTCCAGCTCCTTCTCCTACTCCCCCACCTCGTCCTTCTCCGCCTCCTCCTCCTTCTCCTCCTATTTCTTCTTCTCCACCTCCAGTTCCTTCTCCACCTCCTGCTCCTTCTCCACCGACGTCTCCTCCTCCACCTCCTTCTCCTCCTCCTGCTCCTTGTCCACCTCCTGCTTCTTGTCCACCTCCTGCTGCTCGTCCACCACCTGCTCATTGTCCACATCCTGCTCCTTGTCCACCCCCTCCTCCGTGTCCACCTCCTGATCCTTGTCCACCTCCTGCTCCTTGTGCACCTCTTGCTCCTTGTCCACCTTGTGCTCCTTCTCGTCCTCCTGCTCCTCCTCGTCCTCCTGCTCATTCTCCACCTCCTGCTCCTTCTCCTTCTCCTGCTCCTTCTCCTTCTCCTGTTACTTCTCCACTTCCCGCTCCTTGTCTCCCTCCTGCTACTTGTCAACCTCCTGATCCTTCTCCACCTCTTACTCCTTCTCCACCTCCTGCCCCTTCTCCACCTCCTGCTCATCCTCCACCTCCTGCTCCTTCTCCTCATCTTGCGTCTTCTCCACCTCCTGCTCCTTCTCCTCCTCCTGCTCCCACTCCTCATTCTGCTCCTTCTTCTTCCCCTGCTCCTTCTCCACTCCTGCTCCTTCTTCTCCTCCTGCTCCTTCTCCTCCTCCTCCTCCGTCTCCTCCTCCTGCTCCTTCTCCAACTCCTGCTCCTTCTCCACCTCCTGCTCCTTATCCACCTGATGGATCTTCACCAACCCCTGTTCCTTCTCCTCCTCCTGCTCCTTCTCCACCTCCTTCTCTCCCTCCACCTCCTTCCTGCCCTCCTGCTCCTTCTCCACCTCCTGCTCCTAATTCTCCTCCTTCTCCACCTCCTGCTCCTTCTCCACCTCCTGCTCCTTGTCTTCCTCCTGCTCCTTTTCCCCCTCCTCCTCCTTCTCCACCTCCTGCTCCTTCTCCTTCTCCTCCTCCTTCTCCACATCCTGCTCCTTCTCCACCTCCTGCTCCTTCTCCTCATCTTGCGCCTTCTCCACTCCTGATTCTTCTCCTCCTGCTCCTTCTCCTCCCCCTGCTCCTTCTTCTCCTCCTGCTCCTGCTCCTCCTCCTGCTTCGTCTCCAGCTCCTTCTCCTACTCCCCCACCTCGTCCTTCTCCGCCTCCTCCTCCTTCTAAGAACATAAGAACATAAGAAATAGGAGCAGCAGTAGGCCAATCGGCCCCTCGAGCCTGCTCCGCCATTCAATAAGATCATGGCTGATCTGATCCTAACCTCAAATCTAAATTCATGTCCAATTTCCTGCCCGCTCCCCGTAACCCATAATTCCCTTTACTTCCAGGAAACTGTCTATTTCTGTTTTAAATTTATTTAATGATGTAGTTTCCACAGCTTCCTGGGGCAGCAAATTCCACAGACCTACTACGCTCTGAGTGAAGAAGTTTCTCCTCATCTCAGTTTTGAAAGAGCAGCCCCTTATTCTAAGATTATGCCCCCTAGTTCTAGTTTCACCCATCCTTGAGAACATCCTTACCGCATCCACCCGATCAAGCCCCTTCACAATCTTAAATGTTTCAATAAGGTCGCCTCTCATTCTTCTGAACTCCAATAAGTAGAGTCCCAATCTACTCAACCTCTCCTCATATGTCCGCCCCCTCATCCCCAGGATTAACCGAGTGAACCTTCTTTATACTGCCTCGAGAGCAAGTACATCTTTTCTTAAGTATGGAGACCAAAACTGTATGCAGTATTCCAGGTGCGGTCTCACCAATACTTTATATAACTGCAGCAATACCTCCCTGTTTTTATATTCTATCACCCTAGCAATAAAAGCCAACATTCCGTTGGCCTTCTTGATCACCTGCTGCACCTGCATACTAACTTTTTGATTTTCTTGCACTAGGACCCCCAGATCCCTTTGTACTGCAGTACTTTCCAGTTTCTTGCCATTAAGATAATAACTTGCTCTCTGATTTTTCCTGCCAAAGTGCATAACCTCACATTTTCCAATATTGTATTGCATCTGCCAAATCTCCGCCCACTCATCCAGCCTGTCTATATCCCCCTGTAGGTTTTTTATGTCCTCCTCACTCTCCACTTTCCCTCCCATCTTTGTATCATCTGCAAACTTTGATATGTTACACTCTGTCCCCTCCTCCAAATCGTTAATATAGATTGTAAAGAGTTGGGGACCCAGCACCGACCCCTGCGGAACACCACTGGCCACTGGTTGCCAGTCCGAGAATAAACCATTTATCCCAACTCTCTGCTTCCTGTTAGATAACCAATCCTCCACCCATGCCAGAATATTACCCCCAATCCAGTGATTCTTTATCTTGAGCAATAATCTTTTATGTGGCACCTTGTCGAATGCCTTGTGGAAGTCTAAATACACTACGTCCACTGGTTCCCCTTTATCCACCCTGTACGTTATGTCCTCAAAGAACTCAAGCAAATTTGTCAGACATGACTTCCCCTTCATAAAGCCATGCTGACTTTGTCCTATTAAATTATGTTTATCCAAATGTTCTGCTACTGTGTCCTTAATAATAGACTCCCAAATTCTCCTCCTATTTATTCTTCTCCACCTCCTGTTCCTTCTCCTCCTCCTGCTCCTTCTCCACCGACGTCTCCTCCTCCACCTCCTTCTCCTCCTCCTGCTCCTTATCCACCTCCTGCTTCTTGTCCACCTCCTGCTCCTCGTCCACCACCTGCTCATTGTCCACATCCTGCTCCTTGTCCACCCCCTCCTCCGTGTCCACCTCCTGATCCTTGTCCACCTCCTGCTCCTTGTGCACCTCTTGCTCCTTGTACATCTTGTGATCCTTCTCGCCCTCCTGCTCCTCCTCGTCCTCCTCCTCATTCTCCACCTCCTACTCCTTCTCCTTCTCCTGCTCCTTCTCCTTCTCCTGTTACTTATCCACTTCCCGCTCCTTGTCTCCCTCCTGCTACTTCTCAACCTCCTGATCCTTCTCCACCTCTTGTTCCTTCTCCACCTCCTGCCCCTTCTCCAGCTCCTGCTCATCCTCCACCTCCTGCTCCTTCTCCTCATCTTGCGCCTTCTCCACCTCCTGCTCCTTCTCCTCCTCCTGCTCCTACTCCTCCTCCTGCTCCATCTTTTTCTCCTGCTCCTTCTCCACTCCTGCTCCTTCTTCTCCTCCTGCTCGTTCTCCTCCTCCTGGTCCTTCCCCTCCTACTGCTCCTTCTCCAACTCCTGCTCCTTCTCCACCTCCTGCTCCTTCTCCACCTCCTTCTCCCCCTCTACCTCCTTCCTGCCCTCCTGCTCCTTCTCCACCTCCTGCTCCTTCACCGCTCCTGCTCATTCACCACCTCCTGCTCCTTCTTCTCTTCCTTCTCCTTCTCCTTCTTCACCTCCAGCTCCTTGTCTTCCGCCTGCTCCTTTTACCCGTCCTCCTCCTTCTCCAGCTCCTGCTCCTTTTTCACCTCCTGCTCCTTCTCCACCTCCTGCTCCTTTTCCTTCTCCTGCTCCTTCTCCACATTCTGCTCCTTCTCCACCTCCTGCTCCTGCTCCGCCAACTGCTCCTGCTCCTCCTCCTGCTCCTTTTTCTTCTCCTGCTCCTTCTCCATTCCTGCTGCAACTCCACCTCCTGCTCCTTCTCCGCCTCCTGCTCCTTCTCCACCTCCTGCTCCTTCTCCAACTCCTGCTCCTTGTCTTCCTCCTGCTCCTTTTCTCCCTCCTCCTCCTTCTCCACCTCCTGCTCCTTCACCACCTCTTGCTCCTTCTCCACCTCCTGCTCCTTCTCCTTCTCCTGCTCCTTCTCCACCTACTGCTCCTTCTCCACCTCCTGTTCCTTCTCCTCATCTTGCGCCTTTTCCATCTCCTGCTCCTTCTCCTCCTCCTGCTCCTACTCCTCCTCCTGCTCCTTCTTATTCTCCTGCTCCTTCTCCACTCCTGATCCTTCTCCTCCTGCTCCTTCTCCTCCGCCTGCTCCTTCTTCTCCTCCTGTTCCTGCTCCTCCTCCTGCTTCTTCTCCAGCTCCTTCCCCTACTCCCCCTCCTGGTCCTTCTCCGCCTCCTCCTCCTTCTCCTCCTATTACTTCTTCTCCACCTCCGGTTCCTTCTCCTCCTACTGCTCCTTCTCCACCGACTTCTCCTCCTCCACCTCCTTCTCCTCCTCCTACTCCTTGTCCACCTCCTCCGTGTCCACCTCCTGATCCTTGTCCACCTCCTGCTCCTTATGCACCTCTTGCTCCTTGTCCACCTGGTGCTCCTTCTCGCCCTCCTGCTCCTTCTCGCCCTCCTGCTCATTCTCGCCCTCCTGCTCATTCACCACCTCCTGCTGCTTCTTCTCCTCCTTCTCCATCTCCTGCTCCTTATCCACTTCCCGCTCCTTATCTCCCTCCTGCTCCTTCTCCACCTCCTGGTCCTTTTCCACCTCCTGCTCCTTCTCCTCATTTTGCGCCGTCTCCACCTCCTGTCCCTTCTCCTCCTCCTGCTCCTACTCCTCCTCCTGCTCCTCCTCCTGCTCCGTCTTCTTCTCCTGCTGCTTCTTCAGTCCAGCTCCATTTCCACCTCCTGCTCCTTCTCCTCCACCTGCTCCTTCTCCTCCTCCTGCACCTTCTCCTCCTCCTGCTCCTTCTCCACCTCCTGCTCCTTCTCCTTCTCCTGCTCCTTCTTCTCCGCCTGCTGCTACTTCTCCTGCTCCTTCTTAATTCTTGCTCCATCTCCAGCTACTGCTCCTTCTCCTCCTCGTACTGCTCCTCCCCCTCCTGCTCCTTATCCACGTCCTGCTCCATCTAACCCTCCTGCACCTTCCTCCCTTCCTGCTCCTCCTACCCCTCCTGCTCCTTCTCCACCTCTTGCTTCTTGTCCACCTCCTGCTCCTTGTCCACATCCTGCTCTTTGTCCACCTCTTGCTCCTTGTCCAGCTAGTGCTCCTTCTCGCCCTCCTGCTCCTTCTCGCCCTCCTGCTCATTCTCGCCCTCCTGCTCATTCACCACCTCCTGCTGCTTCTTCTCCTCATTCTCCATCTCCTGCTCCTTATGCACTTCCCGCTCCTTATCTCCCTCCTGCTCCTTCTCCACCTCCTGGTCCTTTTCCACCTCCTGCTCCTTCTCCTCATTTTGCGCCGTCTCCACCTCCTGTCCCTTCTCCTCCTCCTGCTCCTACTCCTCCTCCTGCTCCTCCTCCTGCTCCGTCTTCTTCTCCTGCTGCTTCTTCAGTCCTGCTCCATCTCCACCTCCTGCTCCTTCTCCTCCACCTGCTCCTTCTCCTCCTCCTGCACCTTCTCCTCCTCCTGCTCCTTCTCCACCTCCTGCTCCTTCTCCTTCTCCTGCTCCTTCTTCTCCGCCTGCTGCTACTTCTCCTGCTCCTTCTTAATTCTTGCTCCATCTCCAGCTCCTGCTCCTTCTCCTCCTCGTACTGCTCCTCCCCCTCCTGCTCCTTATCCACGTCCTGCTCCATCTAACCCTCCTGCACCTTCCTCCCCTCCTGCTCCTCCTACCCCTCCTGCTCCTTCTCCACCTCTTGCTTCTTGTCCACCTCCTGCTCCTTGTCCACATCCTGCTCTTTGTCCACCTCTTGCTCCTTGTCCAGCTAGTGCTCCTTCTCGCCCTCCTGCTCCTTCTCGCCCTCCTGCTCATTCTCGCCCTCCTGCTCATTCACCACCTCCTGCTGCTTCTTCTCCTCCTTCTCCATCTCCTGCTCCTTATCCACTTCCCGCTCCCTTTCTCCCTCCTGCTCCTTCTCCACCTCCTGGTCCTTTTCCACCTCCTGCTCCTTCTCCTCATTTTGCGCCGTCTCCACCTCCTGTCCCTTCTCCTCCTCCTGCTCCTACTCCTCCTCCTGCTCCTCCTCCTGCTCCGTCTTCTTCTCCTGCTGCTTCTTCAGTCCTGCTCCATCTCCACCTCCTGCTCCTTCTCCTCCACCTGCTCCTTCTCCTCCTCCTGCACCTTCTCCTCCTCCTGCTCCTTCTCCACCTCCTGCTCCTTCTCCTTCTCCTGCTCCTTCTTCTCCGCCTGCTGCTACTTCTCCTGCTCCTTCTTAATTCTTGCTCCATCTCCAGCTCCTGCTCCTTCTCCTCCTCGTACTGCTCCTCCCCCTCCTGCTCCTTATCCACGTCCTGCTCCATCTAACCCTCCTGCACCTTCCTCCCCTCCTGCTCCTCCTACCCCTCCTGCTCCTTCTCCACCTCTTGCTTCTTGTCCACCTCCTGCTCCTTGTCCACATCCTGCTCTTTGTCCACATCCTGCTCCTTGTCCACCTCCTGCTCCATTTCCACCTCCTGCTCCTTCTCGTCCTCCTGCTCCTTCTCGCCCTCCTGCTCCTTCTCGCCCTCCTGCTCCTTCTCGCCCTCCTGCTTATTCTCGCCCTCCTGCTCTTTCTCGCCCTGCTGCTCCTTCTCCACTTCCTGCTCCTTCTCCACATCCTGTTCCTTCTCCACTCCTGCTCATTCACCACCTCCTGCTCCTTCTTCTCCACCTTCTCCTCCTCCTTCTCCTCCTATTGCTTCTTCTCCACCTCCGGTTCCTTCTCCTCCTCCTGCTCCTTCTCCACCGACTTCTCTTCCTCCACCTCCTTCTCCTCCTCCTGCTCCTTGTCCACCTCCTCCTCCGTGTCCACCTCCTGATTCTTGTCCACCTCCTGCTCATTGTCCACCTCATGCTCCGTGTCCACCTCCTGATCCTTGTCCACCTCCTGCTCCTTCTGCACCTCTTGCTCCGTTTCCACCTACTGCTCCTTCTCGCCCTCCTGCTCCTTCTCGTCCTCCTGCTCCTTCTCGCCCTCCTGCTTCTTCACGCCCTCCTGCTTATTCTCGCCCTCATGCTCCTTCTCGCCCTCCTGCTCATTCTCCACCTCCTGCTCCTTCGTCACCTACTGCTCCTTCTCCACTCCTGCTTATTCACCACCTCCTGCTCCTTCTTCACCTCCTTCTCCATCTCCTGCTCCTTATCCACTTCCCGCTCCTTGTCTCCCTCCTGCTCCTTCTCCACCTCCTGCTCCTTTTCCACCTCCTGCTCCTTCTCCTCATTTTGCGCCGTCACCACCTCCTGCCACTTCTCCTCCTCCTGCTTCTACTCCTCCTCCTGCTCCTCTTCCTGCTCCTTCTTCTTCTCCTGCTCCTTCTCCACTCCTGCTCAATCTCCACCTCCTGCTCCTTCTCCTCCACCTGCTCGTTCTCCTCCTCCTGCTCCTTCTCCTCCTCCTGCTCCTTCTCCACCCCCTGCACCTTCTCCTTCTCCTACTCCTTCTCCTTCTCCTGCTATTTCTTCTCCGCCTGGTCCTACTTCTCCTCCTACTCCTTCTCAATTCTTACTCCATCTCCAGCTCCTGCTCCTTCTCCTCCTCGTACTGCTCCTCCCCCTCCTGCTCCTTATCCACCTCCTGCTCCTTCTCCACCTCCTGCTCCTTCTTACCCTCCTGCTCCTCGTCCCCCTCCTGCTCCTTCTCCAACTCCTGCTTCTTGTCCACCCCCTGCTCCATATCCACCTCCTGATCCTTGTCCACCTCCTGTTCCTTGTCCACCTCCTGCTACTTGTCCACGTGGTGCTCCTTCTCGACCTCTTGCTCCTTCTCGTCCTCCTGCTCCTTCTCGCCCTCCTGCTCCTTCACGCCCTCCTGCTTATTTTCGCCCTCCTGCTCCTTGTCTCCCTCCTGCTCCATCTCCACCTCCTGCTCCTTCTCCACCTCTTGCGCCTTCTCCACCTCCTGCTCCTTCTCCTCCTCCTGCTCCTACTCCTCCTCCTGCTCCTCCTCCTGCTCCTTCTTCTTCACCTGCTCCTTTTCCACTCCTGCCCCATCTCCACCTCCTGCTCCTTCTCCACTCCTGCTCATTCAGCACCTCCTGATCCTTCTTCTCCTCCTTTTCCTCCTCCTGCTCCTGATCCACATCCCGCTCCTTGTCTCCCTCCTGCTCCATCTCCACCTCCTGCTCCTTGTCCACCTCCTGCACCTTGTCCATCTCCTGCTCCTTGTCTACCTCCTGCTCCTTATCCATCTCCTGCTCATCCTCGCCCTCCTGCTCCTTCCTGCCCTCCTGCACCTTCTCCACCTCCTTCTCCTTCTCCACTCCTGCTCATTTACCTCCTCCTGCTCCATCTTCTCCTCCTTCTCCTCCTGCTGCTCCTTCTCCAACTCCTGCTCCTTGTCTTCCTTCTGCTCCTTTTCTCCGTCCTGCTCCTTCTCCACCTCCTGCTCCTTCTCTAAAACATCCTGCACCTTCGCCACCTCATGCTCCTTCTCCATCTCCTGCTCCTTCTCCATGTCCTGCTCCTTCTCCTCCTCCTGCTCCTTCTCCTCATCTTGCGCATTCTCCACCTCCTGCTCCTTCTCCTCCTCCTTCTTCTACTCTTACTCCTGCTCCTCCTTCTTCTCCTGCTCCTTCTCCACTCCTGCTCCTGCTCCTCCTCCTGCTGCTACTCCTCCTTCTTCTCCTGCTCCTCCTCCTGCTCCTTCTTCTTCTCCACTCCTGCTCCAACTCCACCTCCTGCTCCTGCTCCTCCTCCTGCTCCTCCTCCTCCTGCTCCTTCTCCTCCTCCAGCTGCTACTCCTCCTCCTGCTCCTGCTCCTCCTCCTGCTCCTTCTTCTTCTCCTGCTCCGTCTCCACTCCTGCTCCATCTCCAGCTCCTGCTCCTTCTCCTCCTCCTCCTCCTCCTCCCCCTCCTGTTCCACTCCACCTCCTGCTCCGTCTCCCCCTCCTGCTCCTTCTCCACTTCATGCTCCTTCTCCCGCTCGTGCTCCTACTCCCGCTTCTGCTCCTTCTGACGCTTCTACTCTTTCTCCCGCTTCTGCTCCTTCTCCTCCTGCTGCTACTTCTACTCCTGCTGCTTCTTCTCCTCCTGCTGCAACTTCTCCACCTCCTTCTCCTGCTCCTTCTCCACCTACTGCTCAACCTCCTCCTGTTCCATCTCCTCCTCCTGCTCAACCTCCTCCCCCTGCTCCTTCTCCACCTCCACAACCTTCTCCAACTGCTCCTTCTCCATCTGCTCCGCCTGCTCCTTCTTCTCCTCCTGCTCCTGCTCCTTCTCAACCTCTTGGTCCTTCTCCTCTTCTAGCTCCTTCCCCACCTCCTGCTAAAGCTCCTCCTCCTGCTCCATCTCCAGGTCCTGCTCCTTTTCCACTCATGCTCCATCTCCTCCGACTGCCCCTTCTCCTCCTTCTGCTCCTTCTCCTCCACCTGTTCCTTGTCCACCTCCTGCTCCTTCTAGCACTCCTGATCCGTCTCCCCCTCCTGCTCTGTCTCCTCCTCCTGCTCCTTCTCCCCCTCCTGCTCAAACTCCTCCGCCTGCTCCTTCTCCTCCTCCTCCTGCTCCTTCAGCTCCTCCAGCTCACCCTCCTGCTGTTGCTCACCCTCCTGCTGCTGCTCCTTCCCCACCCCCGGATCAATCTCCTCCTCCTTCTTGTTCTCCACCCCTGCTCCTTCCCCACCTCCGCATCATTCTCCACCTCCTGCTCCTTCTCCACCTCCTGCTCAACCTCCTCCTCCTGCTCTTTCTCCACTTCACGCTCCTTCTCCTGCTCCTGCTCCTACTCCCGCTTCTGCTCCTTCTCCCGCTTCAGCTCCTTCTCCCGCTTCTGCTCCTTCTCCTCCTGCTGCTACTTCTACTCCTGCTGCTTCTTCTCCTACTGCTGCAAATTCTCCACCTCCTTCTCCTGTTCCATCTCCTCCTCCTGCTCAACCTCCTCCCCCTGCTCCTTCTCCACCTCCACATCCATCTCCAACTGCTCCATCTCCACCTGCTCCGCCTGCTCCTTCTTCTCCTCCTGCTCCTGCTCCTTCTCCACCTCCTGCTCCTTCTCCACCTGCCGCTCCTTCTCCACTCCTGCTCATTCGCCACTACCTGCTCCTTCTTCTCCTCCTTCTCCTCTTCCTGCTCCTTCTCCACCTCCCGCTCCTTGTCTCCCTCCTGCTCCTTCTCCACCTCCTGATCATTCTCCACCTCCTGCTCCTTCTCCACCTCCTGCTCCTTCTCCTCATCTTGCGCCTTCTCCACCTCCTGCTCCTTCTCCTCCTCCTTCTTCTACTCCTCCTCCTGCTCCTCCTTCTTCTCCTGCCCCTTCTCCACTCCTGCTCCTGCTTCTCCACCTGCTCCTCCTCCTCCTGCTCCTTCTCCTCCTCCTGCGGCTACTCCTCCTTCTGCTCCTGCTCCTTCTTCTTCTCCTGCTCCTTCGCCACTCCTGCTCCAACTCCACCTCCTGCTCCTGCTCCTCCTCCTGCTCCTCCACCTCCTGCTCCTTCTCCTCCTCCTGCTGCTACTCCTCATCCTGCTCCTGCTCCTCCTCCTGCTCCTTCTTCTTCCCCTGCTCCGTCTCCACTCCTGCTTCATCTCCAGCTCCTGCTCCTCCTCCTCCTCCTCCTCCTCCCCCTCCTGTTCCACTCCACCTCCTGCTCCTTCTCCCCCTCCTGCTCCTTCTCCACTTCATGCTCCTTCTCCCGCTCGTGCTCCTACTCCCGCTTCTGCTCCTTCTGACGCTTCTGCTCTTTCTCCCGCTTCTGCTCCTTCTCCTCCTGCTGCTACTTCTACTCCTGCTGCTTCTTCTCCTCCTGCTGCAACTTCTCCACCGCCTTCTCCTGCTCCTTCTCCACCTACTGCTCAACCTCCTCCTGTTCCATCTCCTCCTCCTGCTCAACCTCCTCCCCCTGCTCCTTCTCCACCTCCACAACCTTCTCCAACTGCTCCTTCTCCATCTGCTCCGCCTGCTCCTTCTTCTCCTCCTGCTCCTGCTCCTTCTCAACCTCCTGCTCCTTCTCCTCTTCTAGCTCCTTCCCCACCTCCTGCTAAAGCTCCTCCTCCTGCTCCATCTCCAGGTCCTGCTCCTTCTCCACTCATGCTCCATCTCCTCCGACTGCCCCTTCTCCTCCTTCTGCTCCTTCTCCTCCACCTGTTCCTTGTCCACCTCCTGCTCCTTCTAGCACTCCTGATCCGTCTCCCCCTCCTGCTCTTTCTCCTCCTCCTGCTCCTTCTCCCCCTCCTGCTCAAACTCCTCCGCCTGCTCCTTCTCCTCCACCCCTGCTCCTTCCCCACCTCCGCATCATTCTCCACCTCCTGCTCCTTCTCCACCTCCTGCTCAACCTCCTCCTCCTGCTCTTTCTCCACTTCACGCTCCTTCTCCTGCTCCTGCTCCTACTCCCGCTTCTGCTCCTTCTCCCGCTTCAGCTCCTTCTCCCGCTTCTGCTCCTTCTCCTCCTGCTGCTACTTCTACTCCTGCTGCTTCTTCTCCTCCTGCTGCAAATTCTCCACCTCCTTCTCCTGCTCCTTGTCCACCTCCTGCTCAACCTCCTCCTGTTCCATCTCCTCCTCCTGCTCAACCTCCTCCCCCTGCTGCTTCTCCACCTCCACATCCATCTCCAACTGCTCCATCTCCACCTGCTCCGCCTGCTCCTTCTTCTCCTCCTGCTCCTGCTCCTTCTCCACCTCCTGCTCCTTCTCCACCTGCCGCTCCTTCTCCACTCCTGCTCATTCGCCACGACCTGCTCCTTCTTCTCCTCCTTCTCCTCTTCCTGCTCCTTCTCCACCTCCCGCTCCTTGTCTCCCTCCTGCTCCTTCTCCACCTCCTGATCATTCTCCACCTCCTGCTCCTTCTCCACCTCCTGCTCCTTCTCCTCATCTTGCGCCTTCTCCACCTCCTGCTCCTTCTCCTCCTCCTTCTTCTACTCCTCCTCCTGCTCCTCCTTCTTCTCCTGCTCCTTCTCCACTCCTGCTCCAAATCCACCTCCTGCTCCTGCTCCTCCTCCTGCTACTCCTCCTCCTGCTCCTTCTCCTCCTCCTGCTGCTACTCCTCCTCCTGCTCCTGCTTCTCCTCCTGCTCCTTCTTCATCTCCTGCTCCGTCTCCACTCCTGCTTCATCTCCAGCTCCTGCTCCTCCTCCTCCTCCTCCTGCTCCTCCCCCTCCTGTTCCACTCCACCTCCTGCTCCTTCTCCCCCTCCTGCTCCTTCTCCACTTCATGATCCTTCTCCCGCTCGTGCTCCTACTCCCGCTTCTGCTCCTTCTGACGCTTCTGCTCTTTCTCCCGCTTCTGCTCCTTCTCCTCCTGCTGCTACTTCTACTCCTGCTGCTTCTTCTCCTCCTGCTGCAACTTCTCCACCTCCTTCTCCTGCTCCTTCTCCACCTACTGCTCAACCTCCTCCTGTTCCATCTACTCCTCCTGCTCGACCTCCTCCCCCTGCTCCTTCTCCACCTCCACAACCTTCTCCAACTGCTCCTTCTCCATCTGCTCCGCCTGCTCCTTCTTCTCCTCCTGCTCCTGCTCCTTCTCAACCTCCTGCTCCTTCTCCTCTTCTAGCTCCTTCCCCACCTCCTGCTAAAGCTCCTCCTCCTGCTCCATCTCCAGGTCCTGCTCCTTCTCCACTCATGCTACATGTCCTCCGACTGCCCCTTCTCCTCCTTCTGCTCCATCTCCTCCACCTGTTCCTTGTCCACCTCCTGCTCCTTCTAGCACTCCTGATCCGTCTCCCCCTCCTGCTCTTTCTCCTCCTCCTGCTCCTTCTCCCCCTCCTGCTCAAACTCCTCCGCCTGCTCCTTCTCCTCCTCCTCCTGCTCCTTCAGCTCCTTCAGCTCACCCTCCTGCTGTTGCTCACCCTCCTGCTGCTGCTCCTTCCCCACCCCCGGATCAATCTCCTCCTCCTTCACGTTCTCCACCCCTGCTCCTTCCCCACCTCCGCATCATTCTCCACCTCCTGCTCCTTCTCCACCTCCTGCTCAACCTCCTCCTCCTGCTCTTTCTCCACTTCACGCTCCTTCTCCTGCTCCTGCTCCTACTCCCGCTTCTGCTCCTTCTCCCGCTTCAGCTCCTTCTCCAGCTTCTGCTCCTTCTCCTCCTGCTGCTACTTCCACTCCTGCTGCTTCTTCTCCTCCTGCTGCAAATTCTCCACCTCCTTCTCTTGCTCCTTGTCCACCTCCTGCTCAAACTCCTCCTGTTCCATCTCCTCCTCCTGCTCCACCTCCTCCCCCTGCTCCTTCTCCACCTCCACATCCATCTCCAACTGCTCCATCTCCACCTGCTCCGCCTGCTCCTTCTTCTCCTCCTGCTCCTGCTCCTTCTCCACCTCCTGCTCCTTCTCCACCTGCCGCTCCTTCTCCACTCCTGCTCATTCGCCACCACCTGCTCCTTCTTCTCCTCCTTCTCCACCTCCTGATCATTCTCCACCTCCTGCTCCTTCTCCACCTCCTGCTTCTTCTCCTCATCTGGTGCCTTCTCCAACTCCTGCTCCTTCTCCACCTCCTGCTCCAACTCCTCCTCCTGCTCCTCCTCCTGCTCCTTCTCCACCTCCCGCTCCTTGTCTCCCTCCAGCTCCTTCTCCACCTCCTGCTCCTTCTCCACCTCCTGCTCCTTCTCTCCTGATCCTTCTCCACCTCCTGCTCCTTCTCCACCTCCTGCTCCTTCTCCTCATCTTGTGCCTTCTCCACCTCCTGCTCCTTCTCCTCCTCCTCCTCCAACTCCTCCTCCTGCTCCTATTCCTGCTCCTTCTTCTTCTCCTGCTCCTTCTCCACCCAGTCTCCATCGCCATCTCCTGCTCCTTCTCCTCCTCCTGCTCCTTCTCCTCCTCCTGCTCCTTCTCCTCCTCCTGCTCCTTCTTCTTCTCCTGCTCCTTCTTCTCCGCCTGCTCCGTCGTCTCCTCCTGCTCCTTCTCAATTCCCGCTTCATTTCAAGCTCCTGATCCTTCTCCTCCTCCTCCTCCTCCTCCCCCTCCTGCTCCTTCTCCACCTCCTGCTCCTTCTACCCCTCCTACTCTTTCACCCCCTCGTTCTCCTCATCCACCTACTTCTCCTCCTCCAGCTCCTTGTCCACCTCCTGCTCCTTGTCCACCTCCTGCTCCTTGTCCACATCGTGCTCCTTGTCCACCTTCTGCACCTTGTCCAGCTGATGCTCCTTCTCGCCCTCCTGCTCCTTCCTGCCTTCCTGCTCCTTCTCCACTTCCTGCTCCTGCTCCACTCCTGCTCATTCACCAACTCCTTCTCCTTCTGCTCCTCCTGCTCCATCTCCTCCTCCTGCTCCTTCTCCGCCTCCTGCTCCTTCTCCTCATCTTGCGCCTTCTCCACCTCCTGCTCCTTCTCCTCCTCCTGCTCCTTCTCCACCTCCTGCTCCTTCTCCACCTCCTGCTCATTCTCCTCATCTTGCGCCTTCTCCACCTCCTGCTCCTTCTCCTCCTCCTGCTCCTTCAGCTCCTCCAGCTCACCCTCCTGCTGTTGCTCACCCTCCTGCTCCTGCTCCTTCCCCACCCCCGGATCAATCTCCTCCTCCTTCTTGTTCTACACCCCTGCTCCTTCTCCACCTCCTCATCATTCTCCACCTCCTGCTCCTTCTCTACCTCCTACTCAACCTCCTCCTCCTGCTCTTTCTCTACTTCATGCTCCTTCTCCTGCTCCTGCTCCTACTCCCGCTTCTGCTCCTTCTCCCGCTTCAGCTCCTTCTCCCGCTTCTGCTCCTTCACCACCTGCTGCTACTCCTCCTGCTGCTGTTTCTTCTCCTTCTGCTGCAAATTCTCCAGCTCCTTCTCCTGCTCCTTGTCCACCTCCTGCTCAACCTCCTCCTGTTCCATCTCCACATCCTTCTCAACCTCCTCCCCCTGCTCCTTCTCCACCTCCACAACCATCTCCAACTGCTCCTTCTCCACGTGCTCCGCCTGCTCCTTCTTCTCCTCCTGCTCCTGCTCCTTCTCCACCTCCTGCTCCTTCTCCACCTGCCGCTCCTTCTCCACTGCTGCTCATTCACCACCTCCTGCTCCTTCTTCTCCTCCTTCTCCTCCTCCTGCTCCTTCTCCACCTCCCGCTCCTTGTCTCCCTCCTGCTCCTTCTCCACCTCCTGCTCCTTCTCCACCTCCTGCTCCTTCTCTCCTGATCCTTCTCCACCTCCTGCTCCTTCTCCACCTCCTGCTCCTTCTCCTCATCTTGTGCCTTCTCCACCTCCTGCTCCTTCTCCTCCTCCTCCTCCAACTCCTCCTCCTGCTCCTCTTCCTGCTCCTTCTTCTTCTCCTGCTCCTTCTCCACCCAGTCTCCATCGCCATCTCCTGCTCCTTCTCCTCCTCCTGCTCCTTCTCCTCCTCCTGCTCCTTCTCCTCCTCCTGCTCCTTCTTCTTCTCCTGCTCCTTCTTCTCCGCCTGCTCCGTCGTCTCCTCCTGCTCCTTCTCAATTCCCGCTTCATTTCAAGCTCCTGATCCTTCTCCTCCTCCTCCTCCTCCTCCCCCTCCTGCTCCTTGTCCACCTCCTGCTCCTTCTCCCCCTCCTACTCTTTCTCCCCCTCTTTCTCCTCATCCACCTCCTTCTACTCCTCCAGCTCCTTGTCCACCTCCTGCTCCTTGTCCACCTCCTGCTCCTTGTCCACCTCCTGCTCCTTGTCCAGATGATGCTCCTTCTCGCCCTCCTGATCCTTCCTGCCCTCCTGCTCCTTCTCCACCTCCTGCTCCTGCTCCACTCCTGCTCATTCACCAACTACTTCTCCTTCTCCCCCTCCTGCTCCTTCTCCCCCTCCTGCTCCTTCTCCCACTTCGGCTCCTTCTCCCCTCCTGCTCTTTCTCCCCCTCCTTCTCCTCATCCACCTCCTTCTCCTCCTCCTGCTCCTTGTCCACCTCCTGCTCATTCTCCACCTCCTGCTCCTTGTCATCCTCCTGCTCCTTTTCTCCCTCCTGCTCCTTCTCCACCTCCTGCTCCTTCTCCACCTCCTGCTCCTTCTCCACCTCCTGCTCCTTCTCCTCCTCCTGCTCCTACTCCTCCTCCTGCTCCTTCGTCATCTGCTGCTCCTTCTCCTCTCCTGATCCTTCTGCTCCTCCTGCTCCATCTCCTCCTCCTGCTCCTTCTCCGCCTCCTGCTCCTTCTCCTCATCTTGCGCCTTCTCCACCTCCTGCTCCTTCTCCTCCTCCTGCTCCTACTCCTCCTCCTGCTCCTTCGACTTCTCCTGCTACTTCTCCACACCTGATCGTTCTCCACCTCCTGCCAATGCTCCTCCTCCTGCTTCTTCTCCAACTCCTTCTCCTACTCCCCGTCCTGGTCCATCTCCGACACCTGATCCTTCTCCACCTTTGCTTCTTCTCCGCCTCCTGTTCCTTCTCCTCCTCCTGCTCCTTCTCCACCTCCTGCTCAACCTCCTCCTCCTGCTCCTTCTCCACTTCATGCTCCTTCTCCCGCTCCTGCTCCTAGTCCCCCTTCTGCTCCTTCTCCCGCTTCTGCTCCTTCTCCCGCTTTTGCTCCTTCTCCTCCTGCTGCAACTTCTCCTCCTGCTGCTTCTTCTCCTCCTGCTGCAACTTCTTCACCTCCTTCTCCTGCTCCTTCTCCACCTTCTGCTCAACCTCCTCCTGTTCCATCTCCTCCTCCTGCTCAACCTCCTCCCCCTGCTCCTTCTCCACCTCCACAACCTTCTCCAACTGCTCCTTCTCCACCTGCTCCGC
Source organism: Heptranchias perlo (assembly GCF_035084215.1). Classification (NCBI taxonomy): domain Eukaryota; kingdom Metazoa; phylum Chordata; class Chondrichthyes; order Hexanchiformes; family Hexanchidae; genus Heptranchias; species Heptranchias perlo. The sequence continues at coordinate 1,349,781 of NW_027138374.1, read as the reverse complement.
CTGCTCCTTCTTCTCCTCCTGCTCCTGCTCCTTCTCCACCTCTTGCTCCTTCTCCTCTTCCAGCTCCTTCTCCACCTCCTGCTAAAGCTCCTCCTCCTGCTCCAACTCCACGTCCTGCTCCTTCACCTCCTCGTTTTCCTTCTCCTCCTACTGCTCCTTCTCCATCTCCTGCTCCTTCTCCACCTACTAATACTTCTCATCCTCCTTCTCCTTGTCCAGCTCCTGCTCCTTCTCCACCTCCTGCTCCTTCTCCACCTCCTGCTCCTTCTCCACCTCCTGCTCATTAGAATCATAGAATCATAGAAGTTTACAACATGGAAACAGGCCCTTCGGCCCAACATGTCCATGTCGCCCAGTTTATACCACTAAGCTGGTCCCAATTGCCTGCACTTGGCCCATATCCCTCTATACCCATCTTACCCATGTAACTGTCCAAATGCTTTTTAAAAGACAAAATTGTACCCGCCTCTACTACTGCCTCTGGCAGCTCGTTCCAGACAATCACCACCCATTGAGTGAAAAAATTGCCCCTCTGGACCCTTTTGTATCTCTCCCCTCTCACCTTAAATCTATGTCCCCTCGTTATAAACTCCCCTACCTTTGGGAAAAGATTTTGACGATCCACCTTATCTATGCCCCTCATTACTTTATAGACTTGTATAAGATCACCCCTCAACCTCCTACTCTCCAGGGGAAAAAGTCCCAGTCTATCTAACCTCTCCCTATAAGTCAAACCATCAAGTACCGGCAGCATCCTCGTAAATCTTTTCTGCACTCTTTCTAGTTTAATAATATCCTTTCTATAATAGGGTGACCAGAACTGTACACTATATTCCAAGTGTGGCCTAACTAATGTCTTGTACAACTTCAACAAGACATCCCAACTCCTGTATTCAATGTTCTGACCAATGAAACCAAGCAAGCTGAATGCCTTCTTCACCACCCGATCCACCTTTGACTCCACTTTCAAGGAGCTATGAACCTGTACTCCTAGATCTCTTTGTTCTATAACTCTCCCCAACGCACTCCCATTAACGGAGTAGGTCATGGCCTGATTCGATCACCCAAAATGCATCACCTCACATTTATCTAAATTAAACTCCATTAGCCATTCATCGTTCCACTGGCCCAATTTATCAAGATCCCGTTGCAATCCTAGATAACCTTCTTCACTGTCCACGATGCCACCAATCTTGGTGTCATCTGCAAACTTACTGACCATGCCTCCTGCTTCTTCACCTCATCTCGCGGCTTCTTCTTCTCCTGATACTTCTCCTGCTCCTTCTCCACTCCAGCTCCTTCTCCACGTCCTGCTCCTTCTCCGCCTCCTGCTCGTTCTCCACCGATTGCTTATTCTCCACCTCATGCTCCTTCTCCTCCTCCTGCTCCTTGTCCCCCTCCTGCTCCTTCTCCACCTCCTGCACCGACTCCACCTCCTGCCCCTTCTCCTCATCGTGCGCCTTCTCCACCTCCTGGTCCTTCACCTCATCTCGCGCCTTCTTCTTCTCCTCATTCTTCTCCTGCTCCTTCTCCACTCCAGCTCAATCTCCACCTCCTGCTCCTTCTCATCCTCCTGCTCCTGCTCCTAATCCACCTGCTGCTCCTTCTCATCCTCCTACTCCTTCTACTCCTTCTGCTCCTTCTAATCCTCCTGCTCCTTCTCCACCTCCGGCTCTTTCTCCACCTCTGGCTCCTTCTTCACCTCCTCCCACTTCTCCTCCTCCTGCTCCTTCTACTACTCATGCTCCTTCGATTTCACATGCTCCTTCTCCTATTCCTGCTCCTTCTCCACCTCCTGCTCCTTCTGCACCTCCTGCTCCTACTCCTTCTCCTCCTACTGCTCCTTCTCCTCCTCCTGCTCAAATCCATGTCCTGCTCATTCTTCTCCTCCTGGTCCTTCTCCTCCTCCTGATCCTCCTGCCCCTCCTGCTCCTTATCAAAATCCGGTGTAACCTTCTCCTCCTGCTCCTTCTCCTCCTCCGGCTCCATCTCCTCCTCCTGATCCTTCGACTCCTCCTGCTCCTTCTTCTCCTCCTGCTCCTTCTCCACGTCCTTCTGCTGCTCCTGCTCCACCTCCTGATCCTTCGCCACCTCCTGCTCCTTGTCCACCTCCTGCTCCTTGTCCACCTCTTGCTTCATCTCGCCCTCCTCGTCCTTCTCCTCCTCCTCCTCCTGCTCCCAATCCAACTCCTGCTCCTTCTCCACCTCCTGCTCCTTCTCCACCTCCTGCTCCTTCTCCACCTCCTGCTCGTTCCACACCTCCTGCTCCTTCTACACCTCCTGCTCCTCCTCCACCTCCTGCTCCTTCTCCTTCTCCTCCTCCTGCTCCTTCTCCTCCTCCTGATCCTTCGACTCCTCCTGCTTCTTCTTCTCCTCCTGCTCCTGCTCCACCTCCTGCTCCATCTCCACCTCATGCTCCTTCTCCTCCTCCTGTTCCTAATCCACATCCTGCTCCTTCTCCACCTCCTGCTCCTTCTCCTCCTCCTGCTCAAACTTCTCGTCCTTCTCCTTCTTCTCCTCCTGCCCCTCATGCTCCTTCTGCCCCTCCTGCTCCTTCTCCACCTCCTGCTCCTTCTCCCCCTCCTACTCTTTCACCCCCTCGTTCTCCTCCTCCAGCTCCTTGTCCACCTCCTGCTCCTTGTCCACCTCCTGCTCCTTGTCCACATCGTGCTCCTTGTCCACCTTCTGCACCTTGTCCAGCTGATGCTCCTTCTCGCCCTCCTGCTCCTTCCTGCCTTCCTGCTCCTTCTCCACCTCCTGCTCCTGCTCCACTCCTGCTCATTCACCAACTCCTTCTCCTTCTGCTCCTCCTGCTCCATCTCCTCCTCCTGCTCCTTCTCCGCCTCCTGCTCCTTCTCCTCATCTTGCGCCTTCTCCACCTCCTGCTCCTTCTCCTCCTCCTGCTCCTTCTCCACCTCCTGCTCCTTCTCCGCCTCCTGCTCATTCTCCTCATCTTGCGCCTTCTCCACCTCCTGCTCCTTCTCCTCCTCCTGCTCCTTCAGCTCCTCCAGCTCACCCTCCTGCTGTTGCTCACCCTCCTGCTCCTGCTCCTTCCCCACCCCCGGATCAATCTCCTCCTCCTTCTTGTTCTACACCCCTGCTCCTTCTCCACCTCCTCATCATTCTCCACCTCCTGCTCCTTCTCTACCTCCTACTCAACCTCCTCCTCCTGCTCTTTCTCCACTTCATGCTCCTTCTCCTCCTCCTGCTCCTACTCCCGCTTCTGCTCCTTCTCCCGCTTCAGCTCCTTCTCCCGCTTCTGCTCCTTCTCCACCTGCTGCTACTCCTCCTGCTGCTGTTTCTTCTCCTTCTGCTGCAAATTCTCCAGCTCCTTCTCCTGCTCCTTGTCCACCTCCTGCTCAACCTCCTCCTGTTCCATCTCCACCTCCTTCTCAACCTCCTCCCCCTGCTCCTTCTCCACCTCCACAACCATCTCCAACTGCTCCTTCTCCACGTGCTCCGCCTGCTCCTTCTTCTCCTCCTGCTCCTGCTCCTTCTCCACCTCCTGCTCCTTCTCCACCTGCCGCTCCTGCTCATTCACCACCTCCTGCTCCTTCTTCTCCTCCTTCTCCTCCTCCTGCTCCTTCTCCACCTCCCGCTCCTTGTCTCCCTCCTGCTCCTTCTCCACCTCCTGCTCCTTCTCCACCTTCTGCTCCTTCTCTCCTGATCCTTCTCCACCTCCTGCTCCTTCTCCACCTCCTGCTCCTTCTCCTCATCTTGTGCCTTCTCCACCTCCTGCTCCTTCTCCTCCTCCTCCTCCAACTCCTCCTCCTGCTCCTCTTCCTGCTCCTTCTTCTTCTTCTGCTCCTTCTCCACCCAGTCTCCATCGCCATCTCCTACTCCTTCTCCTCCTCCTGCTCCTTCTCCTCCTCCTGCTCCTTCTCCTCCTCCTGCTCCTTCTTCTTCTCCTGCTCCTTCTTCTCCGCCTGCTCCGTCGTCTCCTCCTGCTCCTTCTCCTCATCTTGTGCCTTCTCCACCTCCTGCTCCTTCTCCTCCTCCTCCTCCAACTCCTCCTCCTGCTCCTCTTCCTGCTCCTTCTTCTTCTTCTGCTCCTTCTCCACCCAGTCTCCATCGCCATCTCCTGCTCCTTCTCCTCCTCCTGCTCCTTCTCCTACTCCTGCTCCTTCTTCTTCTCCTGCTCCTTCTTCTCCGCCTGCTCCGTCGTCTCCTCCTCCTCCTTCTCAATTCCTGCTTCATTTCAAGCTCCTGATCCTTCTCCTCCTCCTCCTCCTCCTCCCCCTCCTGCTCCTTCTCCACCTCCTGCTCCTTCTCCCCCTCCTACTCTTTCACCCCCTCGTTCTCCTCATCCACCTCCTTCTCCTCCTCCAGCTCCTTGTCCAACTCCTGCTCCTTGTCCACCTCCTGCTCCTTGTCCACCTCCTGCTCCTTGTCCACCTCCTGCTCCTTGTCCAGATGATGCTCCTTCTCGCCCTCCTGATCCTTCCTGCCCTCCTGCTCCTTCTCCACCTCCTGCTCCTGCTCCACTCCTGCTCATTCACCAACTCCTTCTCCTTCTCCCCCTCCTGCTCCTTCTCCCCCTCCTGCTCTTTCTCCCCCTCCTTCTCCTCATCCACCTCCTTCTCCTCCTCCTGCTTCTTGTCCACCTCCTGCTCATTCTCCACCTCCTGCTCCTTCTCCTCCTCCTGCTCCTTTTCTCCCTCCTGCTCCTTCTCCACCTCCTGCTCCTTCTCCACCTCCTGCTCCTTCTCCACCTCCTGCTCCTTCTCCTCCTCCTGCTCCTACTCCTCCTCCTGCTCCTTCGTCATCTGCTGCTCCTTCTCCACTCCTGATCCTTCTGCCCCTCCTGCTCCTTCTCCACCTCCTGCTCCTTCTCCCCCTCCTACTCTTTCACCCCCTCGTTCTCCTCCTCCAGCTCCTTGTCCACCTCCTGCTCCTTGTCCACCTCCTGCTCCTTGTCCACATCGTGCTCCTTGTCCACCTTCTGCACCTTGTCCAGCTGATGCTCCTTCTCGCCCTCCTGCTCCTTCCTGCCTTCCTGCTCCTTCTCCACCTCCTGCTCCTGCTCCACTCCTGCTCATTCACCAACTCCTTCTCCTTCTGCTCCTCCTGCTCCATCTCCTCCTCCTGCTCCTTCTCCGCCTCCTGCTCCTTCTCCTCATCTTGCGCCTTCTCCACCTCCTGCTCCTTCTCCTCCTCCTGCTCCTTCTCCACCTCCTGCTCCTTCTCCGCCTCCTGCTCATTCTCCTCATCTTGCGCCTTCTCCACCTCCTGCTCCTTCTCCTCCTCCTGCTCCTTCAGCTCCTCCAGCTCACCCTCCTGCTGTTGCTCACCCTCCTGCTCCTGCTCCTTCCCCACCCCCGGATCAATCTCCTCCTCCTTCTTGTTCTACACCCCTGCTCCTTCTCCACCTCCTCATCATTCTCCACCTCCTGCTCCTTCTCTACCTCCTACTCAACCTCCTCCTCCTGCTCTTTCTCCACTTCATGCTCCTTCTCCTCCTCCTGCTCCTACTCCCGCTTCTGCTCCTTCTCCCGCTTCAGCTCCTTCTCCCGCTTCTGCTCCTTCTCCACCTGCTGCTACTCCTCCTGCTGCTGTTTCTTCTCCTTCTGCTGCAAATTCTCCAGCTCCTTCTCCTGCTCCTTGTCCACCTCCTGCTCAACCTCCTCCTGTTCCATCTCCACCTCCTTCTCAACCTCCTCCCCCTGCTCCTTCTCCACCTCCACAACCATCTCCAACTGCTCCTTCTCCACGTGCTCCGCCTGCTCCTTCTTCTCCTCCTGCTCCTGCTCCTTCTCCACCTCCTGCTCCTTCTCCACCTGCCGCTCCTGCTCATTCACCACCTCCTGCTCCTTCTTCTCCTCCTTCTCCTCCTCCTGCTCCTTCTCCACCTCCCGCTCCTTGTCTCCCTCCTGCTCCTTCTCCACCTCCTGCTCCTTCTCCACCTCCTGCTCCTTCTCTCCTGATCCTTTTCCACCTCCTGCTCCTTCTCCACCTCCTGCTCCTTCTCCTCATCTTGTGCCTTCTCCACCTCCTGCTCCTTCTCCTCCTCCTCCTCCAACTCCTCCTCCTGCTCCTCTTCCTGCTCCTTCTTCTTCTTCTGCTCCTTCTCCACCCAGTCTCCATCGCCATCTCCTACTCCTTCTCCTCCTCCTGCTCCTTCTCCTCCTCCTGCTCCTTCTCCTCCTCCTGCTCCTTCTTCTTCTCCTGCTCCTTCTTCTCCGCCTGCTCCGTCGTCTCCTCCTGCTCCTTCTCCTCATCTTGTGCCTTCTCCACCTCCTGCTCCTTCTCCTCCTCCTCCTCCAACTCCTCCTCCTGCTCCTCTTCCTGCTCCTTCTTCTTCTCCTGCTCCTTCTCCACCCAGTCTCCATCGCCATCTCCTGCTCCTTCTCCTCCTCCTGCTCCTTCTCCTACTCCTGCTCCTTCTTCTTCTCCTGCTCCTTCTTCTTCGCCTGCTCCGTCGTCTCCTCCTCCTCCTTCTCAATTCCTGCTTCATTTCAAGCTCCTGATCCTTCTCCTCCTCCTCCTCCTCCTCCCCCTCCTGCTCCTTCTCCACCTCCTGCTCCTTCTCCCCCTCCTACTCTTTCACCCCCTCGTTCTCCTCATCCACCTCCTTCTCCTCCTCCAGCTCCTTGTCCAACTCCTGCTCCTTGTCCACCTCCTGCTCCTTGTCCACCTCCTGCTCCTTGTCCACCTCCTGCTCCTTGTCCAGATGATGCTCCTTCTCGCCCTCCTGATCCTTCCTGCCCTCCTGCTCCTTCTCCACCTCCTGCTCCTGCTCCACTCCTGCTCATTCACCAACTCCTTCTCCTTCTCCCCCTCCTGCTCCTTCTCCCCCTCCTGCTCTTTCTCCCCCTCCTTCTCCTCATCCACCTCCTTCTCCTCCTCCTGCTCCTTGTCCACCTCCTGCTCATTCTCCACCTCCTGCTCCTTGTCATCCTCCTGCTCCTTTTCTCCCTCCTGCTCCTTCTCCACGTCCTGCTCCTTCTCCACCTCCTGCTCCTTCTCCTCCTCCTGCTCCTACTCCTCCTCCTGCTCCTTCGTCATCTGCTGCTCCTTCTCCACTCCTGATCCTTCTGTTCCTCCTGCTCCATCTCCTCCTCCTGCTCCTTCTCCGCCTCCTGCTCCTTCTCCTCATCTTGCGCCTTCTCCACCTCCTGCTCCTTCTCCTCCTCCTGCTCCTACTCCTCCTCCTGCTCCTTCGACTTCTCCTGCTACTTCTTCACACCTGATCCTTCTCCACCTCCTGCCAATGCTCCTCCTCCTGCTTCTTCTCCAACTCCTTCTCCTACTCCCCGTCCTGGTCCATCTCCGACACCTGATCCTTCTCCACCTTTGCTTCTTCTCCGCCTCCTGTTCCTTCTCCTCCTCCTGCTCCTTCTCCACCTCCTGCTCAACCTCCTCCTCCTGCTACTTCTCCACTTCATGCTCCTTCTCCCGCTCCTGCTCCTAGTCCCCCTTCTGCTCCTTCTCCCGCTTCTGCTCCTTCTCCCGCTTTTGCTCCTTCTCCTCCTGCTGCAACTTCTCCTCCTGCTGCTTCTTCTCCTCCTGCTGCAACTTCTCCACCTCCTTCTCCTGCTCCTTCTCCACCTTCTGCTCAACCTCCTCCTGTTCCATCTCCTCCTCCTGCTCAACCTCCTCCCCCTGCTCCTTCTCCACCTCCACAACCTTCTCCAACTGCTCCTTCTCCACCTGCTCCGCCTGCTCCTTCTTCTCCTCCTGCTCCTGCTCCTTCTCCACCTCTTGCTCCTTCTCCTCTTCCAGCTCCTTCTCCACCTCCTGCTAAAGCTCCTCCTCCTGCTCCAACTCCACGTCCTGCTCCTTCACCTCCTCGTTTTCCTTCTCCTCCTACTGCTCCTTCTCCATCTCCTGCTCCTTCTCCACCTCTTGCTCCTTCTCCTCTTCCAGCTCCTTCTCCACCTCCTGCTAAAGCTCCTCCTCCTGCTCCAACTCCACGTCCTGCTCCTTCACCTCCTCGTTTTCCTTCTCCACCTACTAATACTTCTCCTCCTCCTTCTCCTTGTCCAGCTCCTGCTCCTTCACCCCCTCCTGCTCCTTCTCCCCCTCCTGCTCCTTCCCCACCTCCAGATCAATCTCCTCCTCCTTCTTGTTCTCCACACCTGCTCCTTCTCCACCACCTCATCATTCTCCACCTTCTGCTCCTTCTCCACCTCCTGCTCAACCTCCTCCTCCTGCTCCTTCTCCACTTCATGCTCCTTCTCCCGCTCCTGCTCCTACTCCCGGTCTGCTCCTGCTCCCGCTTCTGCTCCTTCTCCTCCTGCTGCAACTTCTCCACCTCCTTCTCCTGCTCCTTCTCGCCCTCCTGCTTCTCCTCGCCCTCCTGCTCCTTCTCGCCCTCCTGCTCCTTCTCCACCTCCTACTCCTTCTCCACCTCCTTCTCCTGCTCCTTCTCCACCTTCTGCTCAACCTCCTCCTGTTCCATCTCCTCCTCCTGCTCAACCTCCTCCCCCTGCTCCTTCTCCACCTCCACAACCTTCTCCAACTGCTCCTTCTCCACCTGCTCCGCCTGCTCCTTCTTCTCCTCCTGCTCCAGCTCCTTCTCCACCTCTTGCTCCTTCTCCTCTTCCAGCTCCTTCTCCACCTCCTGCTAAAGCTCCTCCTCCTGCTCCAACTCCACGTCCTGCTCCTTCACCTCCTCGTTTTCCTTCTCCTCCTACTGCTCCTTCTCCATCTCCTGCTCCTTCTCCACCTCCTGCTCCTTCTCCACCTACTAATACTTCTCCTCCTCCTTCTCCTTGTCCAGCTCCTGCTCCTTCTCCCCCTCCTGCTCCTTCTCCCCCTCCTGCTCCTTCCCCACCTCCTGATCAATCTCCTCCTCCTTCTTGTTCTCCACACCTGCTCCTTCTCCACCACCTCATCATTCTCCACCTTCTGCTCCTTCTCCACCTCCTGCTCAACCTCCTCCTCCTGCTCCTTCTCCACTTCATGCTCCTTCTCCCGCTCCTGCTCCTACTCCCGGTCTGCTCCTGCTCCCGCTTCTGCTCCTTCTCCTCCTGCTGCAACTTCTCCACCTCCTTCTCCTGCTCCTTCTCGCCCTCCTGCTTCTCCTCGCCCTCCTGCTCCTTCTCGCCCTCCTGCTCCTTCTCCACCTCCTACTCCTTCTCCACCTCCTTCTCCTGCTCCTTCTCCACCTTCTGCTCAACCTCCTCCTGTTCCATCTCCTCCTCCTGCTCAACCTCCTCCCCCTGCTCCTTCTCCACCTCCACAACCTTCTCCAACTGCTCCTTCTCCACCTGCTCCGCCTGCTCCTTCTTCTCCTCCTGCTCCTGCTCCTTCTCCACCTCTTGCTCCTTCTCCTCTTCCAGCTCCTTCTCCACCTCCTGCTAAAGCTCCTCCTCCTGCTCCAACTCCACGTCCTGCTCCTTCACCTCCTCGTTTTCCTTCTCCTCCTACTGCTCCTTCTCCATCTCCTGCTCCTTCTCCCCCTCCTGCTCCTTCTCCCCCTCCTGCTCCTTCCCCACCTCCTGATCAATCTCCTCCTCCTTCTTGTTCTCCAAACCTGCTCCTTCTCCACCACCTCATCATTCTCCACCTCCTGCTCCTTCTCCACCTCCTGCTCAACCTCCTCCTCCTGCTCCTTCTCCACTTCATGCTCCTTCTCCCGCTCCTGCTCCTACTCCCGGTCTGCTCCTGCTCCCGCTTCTGCTCCTTCTCCTCCTGCTGCAACTTCTCCACCTCCTTCTCCTGCTCCTTTTCGCCCTCCTGCTTCTCCTCGCCCTCCTGCTCCTTCTCGCCCTCCTGCTCCTTCTCCACCTCCTACTCCTTCTCCACCTGCTGCTCCTTCTCCACCTCCTGCTCAACCTCCTCCTGTTCCATCTTCTCCTCCTGATCAACCTCTTCCCCCTGCTCCTTCTCCACCTCCACAACCTTCTCCAACTGCAACTTCTCCACCTGCTCCGCCTGCTCCTTCTTCTCCTCCTGCTCCTGCTCCTTCTCCACCTCCTGCTCCTTCTCCACCTCCTGCTCCTTCTCCACCTCCTGCTCCTTCTCCACCTCCTGCTCATTAGAATCATAGAATCATAGAAGTTTACAACATGGAAACAGGCCCTTCGGCCCAACATGTCCATGTCGCCCAGTTTATACCACTAAGCTAGTCCCAATTGCCTGCACTTGGCCCATATCCCTCTGTACCCATCTTACCCATGTAACTGTCCAAATGCTTTTTAAAAGACAAAATTGTACCCGCCTCTACTACTGCCTCTGGCAGCTCGTTCCAGACAATCACCACCCATTGAGTGAAAAAATTGCCCCTCTGGACCCTTTTGTATCTCTCCCCTCTCACCTTAAATCTATGTCCCCTCGTTATAGACTCCCCTACCTTTGGGAAAAGATTTTGACGATCTACCTTATCTATGCCCCTCATTACTTTATAGACTTGTATAAGATCACCCCTCAACCTCCTACTCTCCAGGGGAAGAAGTCCCAGTCTATCTAACCTCTCCCTATAAGTCAAACCATCAAGTACCGGCAGCATCCTCGTAAATCTTTTCTGCACTCTTTCTAGTTTAATAATATCCTTTCTATAATAGGGTGACCAGAACTGTACACTATATTCCAAGTGTGGCCTAACTAATGTCTTGTACAACTTCAACAAGACATCCCAACTCCTGTATTCAATGTTCTGACCAATGAAACCAAGCAAGCTGAATGCCTTCTTCACCACCCGATCCACCTGTGACTCCACTTTCAAGGAGCTATGAACCTGTACTCCTAGATCTCTTTGTTCTATAACTCTCCCCAACGCACTCCCATTAACGGAGTAGGTCATGGCCTGATTCGATCACCCAAAATGCATCACCTCACATTTATCTAAATTAAACTCCATCTGCCATTCATCGTTCCACTGGCCCAATTTATCAAGATCCCGTTGCAATCCTAGATAACCTTCTTCACTGTCCACGATGCCACCAATCTTGGTGTCATCTGCAAACTTACTGACCATGCCTCCTGCTTCTTCACCTCATCTCGCGGCTTCTTCTTCTCCTGATACTTCTCCTGCTCCTTCTCCACTCCAGCTCCTTCTCCACGTCCTGCTCCTTCTCCGCCTCCTGCTCGTTCTCCACCGATTGCTTATTCTCCACCTCGTGCTCCTTCTCCTCCTCCTGCTCCTTGTCCCCCTCCTGCTCCTTCTCCACCTCCTGCACCTACTCCACCTCCTGCCCCTTCTCCTCATCGTGCGCCTTCTCCACCTCCTGGTCCTTCACCTCATCTCGCGCCTTCTTCTTCTCCTCATTCTTCTCCTGCTCCTTCTCCACTCCAGCTCAATCTCCACCTCCTGCTCCTTCTCATCCTCCTGCTCCTCCTCCTCCTCCTGCTCCGAATCCACCTCCTGCTCCTTCTCATCCTCCTACTCCTTCTACTCCTTCTGCTCCTTCTACTCCTCCTGCTCCTTCTCCACCTCCGGCTCTTTCTCCACCTCTGGCTCCTTCTTCACCTCCTCCCACTTCTCCTCCTCCTGCTCCTTCTACTACTCATGCTCCTTCGATTTCACATGCTCCTTCTCCTATTCCTGCTCCTTCTCCACCTCCTGCTCCTTCTGCACCTCCTGCTCCTACTCCTTCTCCTCCTACTGCTCCTTCTCCTCCTCCTGCTCAAATCCATGTCCTGCTCATTCTTCTCCTCCTGCTCCTTCTCCTCCTCCGGCTCCATCTCCTCCTCCTGATCCTTTCGACTCCTCCTGCTCCTTCTTCTCCTCCTGCTCCTTCTCCACGTCCTTCTCCTGCTCCTGCTCCTCCTCCTGATCCTTCGACTCCTCCTGCTTCTTCTTCTCCTCCTGCTCCTGCTACACCTCCTGCTCCATCTCCACCTCATGCTCCTTCTCCTCCACCTGCTCCTAATCCACCTCCTGCTCCTTCTCCACCTACTGCTCCTTCTCCTCCTCCTGCTCAAACTTCTCGTCCTTCTCCTTCTTCTCCTCCTGCCCCTCATGCTCCTTCTGCCCCTCATGCTCCTTCTCCTTCTCCTGATCCTTCTCCTCCTCCTGCTCCTTCGACTCCTCCTGCTTCTTCTTCTCTTCCTGCTCCTTCTCCACCTCCTTCTGCTGCTCCTGCTCCACCTCCTGCTCCATCTCCACCTTCTGCTCCTTCTCCACATCCTGCTCCCAATCCAACTCCAGCTCCTAATCCACCTCCTGCTCCTTCTCATCCTCCTACTCCTTCTACTCCTTCTGCTCCTTCTACTCCTCCTGCTCCTTCTCCACCTCCGGCTCTTTCTCCACCTCTGGCTCCTTCTTCACCTCCTCCCACTTCTCCTCCTCCTGCTCCTTCTACTACTCATGCTCCTTCGATTTCACATGCTCCTTCTCCTATTCCTGCTCCTTCTCCACCTCCTGCTCCTTCTGCAACTCCTGCTCCTACTCCTTCTCCTCCTACTGCTCCTTCTCCTCCTCCTGCTCAAATCCATGTCCTGCTCATTCTTCTCCTCCTGCTCCTTCTCCTCCTCCTGATCCTCCTGCCCCTCCTGCTCCTTATCAAAATCCGGTGTAACCTTCTCCTCCTGCTCCTTCTCCTCCTCCGGCTCCATCTCCTCCTCCTGATCCTTCGACTCCTCCTGCTCCTTCTTCTCCTCCTGCTCCTTCTCCACGTCCTTCTGCTGCTCCTGCTCCACCTCCTGATCCTTCGCCACCTCCTGCTCCTTGTCCACCTCCTGCTCCTTGTCCACCTCTTGCTTCATCTCGCCCTCCTCGTCCTTCTCCTCCTCCTCCTCCTGCTCCCAATCCAACTCCTGCTCCTTCTCCACCTCCTGCTCCTTCTCCACCTCCTGCTCCTTCTCCACCTCCTGCTCGTTCCACACCTCCTGCTCCTTCTACACCTCCTGCTCCTCCTCCACCTCCTGCTCCTTCTCCTTCTCCTCCTCCTGCTCCTTCTCCTCCTCCTGATCCTTCGACTCCTCCTGCTTCTTCTTCTCCTCCTGCTCCTGCTCCACCTCCTGCTCCATCTCCACCTCATGCTCCTTCTCCTCCTCCTGTTCCTAATCCACATCCTGCTCCTTCTCCACCTCCTGCTCCTTCTCCTCCTCCTGCTCAAACTTCTCGTCCTTCTCCTTCTTCTCCTCCTGCCCCTCATGCTCCTTCTGCCCCTCCTGCTCCTTCTCCTCCTCCTGATCCTTCTCCTCCTCCTGCTCCTTCGACTCCTCCTGCATCTTCTTCTCCTCCTGCTCCTTCTCCACCTCCTTCTGCTGCTCCTGCTCCACCTCCTGCTACTTCTCCACTTCTGCTCCTTCTCCACGTCCTGCTCCTTCTCCACTCCTGCTCCATCTCCACCTTCTGCTCCTTCTCCACATCCTGCTCCCAATCCAACTCCTGCTCCTTCTCCTCCTCCTGCTCCTAATCCACCTCCCGCTCATTCTCCACCTCCTGCTCCTTCTCCTCCTCCTGCTCCCAATCTACCTCCTGCTCTTTCTCAACCTCCTGCTCCTTCTCCTCCTCCTGCTCAAACTTCTCGTCCTTCTCCTTCTTCTCCTCCTGATCCTCCTGCCCCTCATGCTCATTCTGCCCCTCATGCTCCTTATCATCCTCCTGTGCAACCTCCTCCTCCTGCTCCTTCTCCTCCTCCTGCTTCTTCGACTCCTCCTGCTTCTTCTTCTCCTCCTGCTCCTTCTCCACCTCCTTCTGCTGCTCCTGCTCAACCTCCTGCTACTTCTCCACTTCTGCTCCTTCTCCACATCCTGCTCCTTCTCCACTCCTGCTCCATCTCCACCTTCTGCTCCTTCTCCACCTCCTGCTCCTTCTCCGCCTCCTGATCCTTCTCCACCTACTGCTCCTTATCCACCTCTTGCTCCTTCTCCTCCTCCTTCTGCTTCTCCACCTCCTGCTCTTTCTCCACCTCCTGCTCCTTCTCCACCTCCTGCTCCTTCTCCACCTCCTGCTCCATCTCCTCATCCTGCTCCTTCTCCATCTCCTGCTTCTTCTCCTACGCGTTCTCCTACTCCCCCTCCTGGTCCTCCTCCGACTCCTGCTCCTTCTCCACCGATTGCTTATTCTCCACCTCCTGCTCCTTCTCCTCCTCCTGCTTATTTTCCACATCCTTCTCCTCCTCCTGCTCAAGCTCCTCCTCCTGCTTCTTCTCCAAAACCTTCTGCTACTCCCCCCCCCCCCTGGTCCTCCTCCGCCTCCTGCTCCTTCTCCACCGATTGCTTATTCTCCACCTCCTGCTCCTTCTCCTCCTCCTGCTCCTTTTCCACATTCTTCTCCTCCTCCTGCTCCTTGTCCACCTCCTGCTCATTGTCCACCTCCTGCACCTTGCCCACCTCCTGCTCCTTCACGCTCTCCTGCTCCTTCTCGCCCTCCTGCTTCTTCTCGCCCTCCTGCTCCTTGTCTACCTCCTGCTCCTTGTCCACCTCCTGCTCCTTCTCCACATCCTCCTCCTACTCCACCTCCTCCTCCTACTACACCTCCTTCTCCTTCTCCATCTCCTGCTCCTTCTAATTCTGCTGCTCCTTCTCCTACTGCAGCTCCTTCTCCACCTCCTGCTCCTTCTCCACCTCCTGCTCCTTCTCCACCTCCTGCTCCTGCTCCACCTCCTGTTCCTTATCCTTCTCCTCCCCCTGCTCCTTCTCCTCCTCCTGCTCAACTCCTAGTCCTCCTCCCTCTTCTCCTCCTGCTCCTTCTCCTCCTTCTGATCCTCCTGCCCCTTCTGCTCCTCATCACCCTCCTGTGAAACCTCCTATTTCTGCTCCTTCTCCTCCTCCTGATCCTTCGACTCCTCCTGCTCATTCTTCTCCTCCTGCTCCTTTTCCACCTCCTTCTGCTGCTCCTGCTCCACCTCCTGCTCCTTCTCCACCTCCTGCTCCTTCTCCACCTCCTCCTCCTTCTCCGTCTCCTGCTCCTTCTTCGCCTCCTGCTCCTTCACCTCCTCCTGCTCCTCCTCCTCCTGCTCCTCCTCATCCTCCTGCTCCTTCTCATCCTCCTGCTCCTGCTCCTTCACCACCTCCTGCTCCACCTCCTCCTCCTTCTCCACGTCCTGCTCCTTAGAATCATAGAATCATAGAAGTTTACGTTCTGCTCCTTCTCCGCCACCTGCTCCTTGTCCCCCTCCTGCTCCTTGTCCACCTCCTGCTCCTTCTCCACATCCTCCTCCTACTCCACCTCCTCCTCCTACTACACCTCCTTCTCCTTCTCCATCTCCTGCTCCTTCTAATTCTGCTGCTCCTTCTCCTACTGCAGCTCCTTCTCCACCTCCTGCTCCTTCTCCACCTCCTGCTCCTTCTCCACCTCCTGCTCCTGCTCCACCTCCTGTTCCTTATCCTTCTCCTCCCCCTGCTCCTTCTCCTCCTCCTGCTCAACTCCTAGTCCTCCTCCCTCTTCTCCTCCTGCTCCTTCTCCTCCTTCTGATCCTCCTGCCCCTTCTGCTTCTCATCACCCTCCTGTGAAACCTCCTATTTCTGCTCCTTCTCCTCCTCCTGATCCTTCGACTCCTCCTGCTCATTCTTCTCCTCCTGCTCCTTTTCCACCTCCTTCTGCTGCTCCTGCTCCACCTCCTGCTCCTTCTCCACCTCCTGCTCCTTCTCCACCTCCTCCTCCTTCTCCGTCTCCTGCTCCTTCTTCGCCTCCTGCTCCTTCACCTCCTCCTGCTCCTCCTCCTCCTGCTCCTCCTCATCCTCCTGCTCCTTCTCATCCTCCTGCTCCTGCTCCTTCACCACCTCCTGCTCCACCTCCTCCTCCTTCTCCACGTCCTGCTCCTTAGAATCATAGAATCATAGAAGTTTACGTTCTGCTCCTTCTCCGCCTCCTGCTCCTTGTCCCCCTCCTGCTCCTTCTCCACCTCCTGCACCTACTCCACCTCCTCCTCATCGTGCGCCTTCTTCTTCTCCTGATTCTTCTCCTGCTCCTTCTCCACTCCAGCTCAATCTCCACCTCCTGCTCCTTCTCATCCTCCTGCTGCTCCTCCTCCTCCGGCTCCTAATCCACCTCCTGCTCCTTCTCATCCTCCTACTCCAACTAGTCCTTCTGCTCCTTCTACTCCTCCTGCTCCTTCTCCACCTCCGGCTCTTTCTCCACCTCTGGCTCCTTCTTCACCTCCTCCCACTTCTCCTCCTCCTGCTCCTTCTACTACTCATGCTCCTTCGATTTCTCCTGCTCCTTCTCCTATTCCTGCTCCTTCTCCACCTCCTGCTCCTTCTGCACCTCCTGCTCCTTCTCCTTCTCCTCCTACTGCTCCTTCTCCTCCTCCTGCTCAAATCCATGTCCTGCTCATTCTTCTCCTCCTGCTCCTTCTCCTCCTCCTGATCCTGCTGCCCCTCCCGCTCCTTATCACAATCCGGTGTAACCTCCTCCACATGCTCCTTCTCCTCCTCCGGCTCCATCTCCTCCTCCTGATCCTTCGAGTCCTCCTGCTCCTTCTTCTCCTCCTGCTCCTTCTCCACGTCCTTCTGCTGCTCCTGCTCCACCTCCTGATCCTTCGCCACCTCCTGCTCCTTCCCCACCTCCTGCTCCTTGTCCACCTCTTGCTCCTTCTCGCCCTCCTCGTCCTTCTCCTCCTCCTCCTCCTGCTCCCAATCCAACTCCTGCTCCTTCTCCACCTCCTGCTCCTTCTCCACCTCCTGCTCCTTCTCCACCTCCTGCTCGTTCCACACCTCCTGCTCCTTCTACACCTCCTGCTCCTCCTCCACCTCCTGCTCCTTCTCCTTCTCCTCCTCCTGCTCCTTCTCCTCCTCCTGATCCTTCGACTCCTCCTGCTTCTTCTTCTCCTCCTGCTCCTGCTACACCTCCTGCTCCATCTCCACCTCATGCTCCTTCTCCTCCACCTGCTCCTAATCCACCTCCTGCTCCTTCTCCACCTACTGCTCCTTCTCCTCCTCCTGCTCAAACTTCTCGTCCTTCTTCTTCTTCTCCTCCTGCCCCTCATGCTCCTTCTGCCCCTCATGCTCCTTCTCCTTCTCCTGATCCTTCTCCTCCTCCTGCTCCTTCGACTCCTCCTGCTTCTTCTTCTCTTCCTGCTCCTTCTCCACCTCCTTCTGCTGCTCCTGCTCCACCTCCTGCTCCATCTCCACCTTCTGCTCCTTCTCCACATCCTGCTCCCAATCCAACTCCTGCTCCTAATCCACCTCCTGCTCCTTCTCCACCTCCGGCTCTTTCTCCACCTCTGGCTCCTTCTTCACCTCCTCCCACTTCTCCTCCTCCTGCTCCTTATACTACTCATGCTCCTTCGATTTCTCCTGCTCCTTCTCCTATTCCTGCTCCTTCTCCACCTCCTGCTCCTTCTGCACCTCCTGCTCCTTCTCCTTCTCCTCCTACTGCTCCTTCTCCTCCTCCTGCTCAAATCCATGTCCTGCTCATTCTTCTCCTCCCGCTCCTTCTCCTCCTCCTGATCCTCCTGCCCCTCCTGCTCCTTATCACAATTCGGTGTAACCTCCTCCTCCTGCTCCTTCTCCTCCTCCGGCTCCATCTCCTCCTCCTGATCCTTCGACTCCTCCTGCTCCTTCTTCTCCTCCTGCTCCTTCTCCACGTCCTTCTGCTGCTCCTGCTCCACCTCCTGATCCTTCGCCACCTCCTGCTCCTTCCCCACCTCCTGCTCCTTGTCCACCTCTTGCTCCTTCTCGCCCTCCTCCTCCTTCTCCTCCTCCTCCTCCTGCTCCCATTCCAACTCCTGCTCCTTCTCCACCTCCTGCTCCTTCTCCACCTCCTGCTCGTTCTCCACCTCCTGCTCCTTCTACACCTCCTTCTCCTCCTCCACCTCCTGCTCCTTCTCCTTCTCCTCCTCCTGCTCCTTCTCCTCCTCCTGATCCTTCAACTCCTCCTGATCCTCCTGTCCCTCCTGCTCCTGTGCAACCTCCTCCTCCTGCTCCTTCTCCTCCTCCTGAGCCTTCGACTCCTCCTGCTCATTTTACTCCTCCTGTTCCTTCTCAACCTCCTTCTGCTGCTCCTGCTCATTTTACTTCTCCTGTTCCTTCTCAACCTCCTTCTGCTGCTCCTGCTGCACCTCCTGCTCCTTTTCCACCTGCTGCTCCTTCTCCGCCTCCTGCTCCTTCTCCGCCTCCTGCTCCTTCTCATCCTTCTGTACACCCACCTCCTCCTGTTCCTTCTCAAACTCCTGCTACTTCTGCACTTCCTGCTCAACCTCCACCTGCTCAAACTCCTCCTGCTCCTTCTCCTCCTCCTCCTGCTCCTCCTCCTCCTGCTCCTTCTCATCCTCCTGATCCTTCGACACCTCCTGCTTCTTCTTCTCCTCCTGCTCCTGCTCCACCTCCTGCTCCATCTCCACATCCTGCTCCATCTCCACCTCCTGCTCCATCTCCACCTCATGCTCCTTCTCCTCCTCCTGCTCCTAATCCACCTCCTGCTTCTTCTCCACTTCCTGCTCCTGCTCAAACTTCTCGTCCTTCTCCATCTTCTCCTCCAGATCCTCCTGCCCCTCATGCTCCTTCTACCCCTCATGCTCCTTTTCATCCTCCTGTGCAACCTCCTCCTCCTGCTCCTTCTCCTCCTCCTGCTCCTTGTCCTCCTCCTGCTCCTTCGACTCCTCCTGCTTCTTCTTCTCCTCCCGCTCCTTCTCCACCCCCTTCTGCTTCTCCTGATCCACCTCCTGCTACTTCTCCACCTTCTGCTCCTTCTCCACGTCCTGCTCCTTCTCCACACCAGCTCCATCTCCACCTTCTGCTCCTTCTCCTCCTCCTCCTCCTCCTCCTCCTGCTCCTAATCCAACTCCTGCTCCTTCTCCACCTCCTGCTCCTTCTCCACCTCCTGCTCCGTCTCCTCCTCCTTCTCCTTCTCCACCTCCTGCTCTTTCTGCACCTCCTGCTCCTTCTCCACCTCCTGCTCCTTCTCCACCTCCTGCTCCATCTCCTCATCCTGCTCCTTCTCCATCTCCTGCTCAACCTCCTCCTGCTCCTTCTCCTCCTCCTGCTCAACCTCCTGCTCCTGCTCCTTCTCCACCTCCTTCTGCTGCTCATGATCCACCTTCTGCTCCTTCTCCACGTCCTGCTCTTTCTCCACTCCAGCTCCATCTCCACGTTCTGCTCCTTCTCCTCCTCCTGCTCCTCCTCCTCCTGCTCCCAATCCAACTCCTGCTCCTTCTCCACCTCCTGCTCCTTCTCCACCTCCTGCTCCTTCTCCTCCTCCTTCTCCTTCTCCACCTCCTGCTCCTTCTCCACCTCCTGCTCCATCTCTTCATCCTGCTCCTTCTCCGTCTCCTGCTCAACCTCCTCCTGCTCCTTCTCCTCCTCCTTGTCCTCCTCCGACTCCTGCTCCTTCTCCACCGATTGCTTATTCTCCACCTCCTGCTCCTTCTCCTCCTCCTGCTTATTTACCACATCCTTCTCCTCCTTCTGCTCAAGCTCCTCCTCCTGCTTCTTCTCCAAAACATTCTCCTACTTCCCCTCTTGGTCCTCCTCCGCCCCCTGCTCCTTCTCCACCGATTGCTTATTCTCCACCTCCTGCTCCTGCTCCTCCTCCTGCTCCTTTTCCACATCCTTCTCCACCTCCTGCTCCTTGTCCATCTCCTGTTCATTGTCCACGTCCTGCTCCTTGTCCACCTTCTGCTCCTTGCCCTCCTGCTTCTTCTCGCCCTCCTGCTCCTTGTCTCCCTAGTGCTCCTTGTCCACCTCCTGCTCCTTCTCCACATCCTCCTCCTACTCCAACTCCTCCTCCTACTCCACCTCCTTCTCCTTCTCCACCTCCTGCTCCATCTACTTCTCCTGCTCCTTCTCCACCTCCTGCTCATTCTCCACCTCCTGCTCCTTCTCCACCCCCTGCTCCTTCTCCTCCTACTGCTCCTGCTCCACCTATTGCTCCTTCTCCTTGTCCTCCTCCTGATCCTTCTCCTCCTCCTGCTCAACTCCTCGTCCTGCTACTTCTACTCCTCCTGCTCCTTCTCCTCCTTCTGATCATTCGACTCCTCCTGCTCATTCTTCTCCTCCTGCTCCATTTCAACCTCCTCCTGCTGCTCATGCTCCACCTCCTGCTCCTTCTCCACCTCCTGCTCCTTCTCCACCTCCTCCTCCTTCTCCGTCTCCTGCTCCTTCTTCGCCTCCTGCTCCTTCTCCTCCTTCTGTTCACCCACCTCCTCCTGCTCCTTCTCAAACTCTTGCTGCTTATCCACTTCCTGATCAACCTCCTCCTGCTCCTTCTCCTCCTCCTGCTCATTCTCCTCCTGCTCCTCCTCATCCTCCTGCTGCTGCTCATGTTGGTTTTCATCTAATGAACTCATTTCAGTCAGCTAGATCTTTCTTCTTCAAAGCAAAAAGATTTTATCTTCATCACAAGAACTTTTCGTGGTTTTGTTGGTTTTCAGCAAATGAACATATTTAAGCGAGCAAGAAGTTTTGTCTTTACCAGCGGAAGATTTTATCTTAAAATACAAGTACTTTTCGTGGTTCCTGTCAATTTTTGTTGGTTTTCATCTGATGAACTTATTTCAGTCAGCTAGACCTTTCTTCTTCAAAGCAAAAAGATTTTATCTTCAAATACAAGAACTTTTCGTGGTTTTGTTGGTTTTCAGCAAAGGAACATATTTCAGCGAGCTGCAAGTTTTTTCTTTTAATAGCATAAGATTTTATCTTTAAACACAAGAACTTTTCGTGGTTCTTGTCAATTTTTGTTGGTTTTCATCTCATGAACTTATTTCAGTCAGCGAGATCTTTCTTCTTCAAAGCAACAAGATTTTATCTTCAAATACAAGAACTTTTTGTGGTTTTGTTGGTTTTCAGCAAATGAATATATTTCAGCAAGCTGGAAGTTTTTTCTTCAATAGCTTAAGATTATATTTTAAAATACAAGAACTTTTCGTGGTTCTTGTCAATTTTTGTTGGTTTTCATCTGATGAACTTATTTCAGTCAGCGAGATCTTTCTTCTTCAAAGCAAAAAGATTTTATCTTCAAACACAAGAACTTTTCGTGGTTTTGTTGGTTTTCAGCAAATGAACATATTTCAGCAAGCTAGAAGATTTTTCTTTAATAGCTTAAGATTTTATCTTAAAATACAAGAACTTTTCGTGGTTCTTGTCAATTTTTGTTGGTTTTCATCTCATGAACTTATTTCAGTCAGCGAGATCTTTCTTCTTCAAAGCAACAAGATTTTATCTTCAAATACAACAACTTATCGTGGTTTTGTTGGTTTTCAGCAAATGAACATATTTCAGCGAGCGAGAATTTTTTTCTTTAATAGCTTAAGATTTTATCTTAAAATTCAAGAAATTTCGTGGTTCCTGTCAATTTTTGTTGGTTTTCATCTGATGAAGTTATTTCAGTCAGCGAGATCTTTCTTCTTCAAAGCAAAAAGATTTTATCTTCAAATACAAGAACTTTTCGTGGTTTTGTTGATTTTCAGCAAATGAACATATTTCAGCAAGCTAGAAGATTTTTCTTTAATAGCTTAAGATTTTATCTTAAAATACAAGAACTTTTCGTGGTTCTTGTCAATTTTTGTTGGTTTTCATCTCAAGAACTTATTTCAGTCGGCGAGATCTTTCTTCTTCAAAGCAACAAGATTTTATCTTCAAATACAAGAACTTTTCGTGGTTTTGTTGGTTTTCATCAAATGAACATGTTTCAGCGAGCGAGAGGTTTTTTCTTTAACAGCGTCAGATTTTATCTTAAAGTACAAGAACTTTTCGTGGTTCTTGTCAATTTTTGTTGGTTTTCATCTAATGAAATTATTTCAGTCATCTCGACCTTTCTTCTTCAAAGCAAAACGATTTTATATTCAAATACAAGAACTTTTCGTGGTTTTGTTGGTTTTCAGCAAAGGAACATATTTCAGCGAGCTCGAAGTTTTTTCTTTAATAGCTTGCGATCCACCTTCTGCTCCTTCTCCACGTCCTGCTCTTTCTCCACTCCAGCTCCATCTCCACGTTCTGCTCCTTCTCCTCCTCCTGCTCCTCCTCCTCCTGCTCCCAATCCAACTCCTGCTCCTTCTCCACCTCCTGCTCCTTCTCCACCTCCTGCTCCTTCTCCTCCTCCTTCTCCTTCTCCACCTCCTGCTCTTTCTGCACCTCCTGCTCCTTCTCCACCTCCTGCTCCTTCTCCACCTCCTGCTCCATCTCTTCATCCTGCTCCTTCTCCGTCTCCTGCTCAACCTCCTCCTGCTCCTTCTCCTCCTCCTTGTCCTCCTCCGACTCCTGCTCCTTCTCCACCGATTGCTTATTCTCCACCTCCTGCTCCTTCTCCTCCTCCTGCTTATTTACCACATCCTTCTCCTCCTTCTGCTCAAGCTCCTCCTCCTGCTTCTTCTCCAAAACATTCTCCTACTTCCCCTCTTGGTCCTCCTCCGCCCCCTGCTCCTTCTCCACCGATTGCTTATTCTCCACCTCCTGCTCCTGCTCCTCCTCCTGCTCCTTTTCCACATCCTTCTCCACCTCCTGCTCCTTGTCCACCTCCTGTTCATTGTCCACGTCCTGCTCCTTGTCCACCTTCTGCTCCTTGCCCTCCTGCTTCTTCTCGCCCTCCTGCTCCTTGTCTCCCTAGTGCTCCTTGTCCACCTCCTGCTCCTTCTCCACATCCTCCTCCTACTCCACCTCCTCCTCCTACTCCACCTCCTTCTCCTTCTCCACCTCCTGCTCCATCTACTTCTCCTGCTCCTTCTCCACCTCCTGCTCATTCTCCACCTCCTGCTCCTTCTCCACCCCCTGCTCCTTCTCCTCCTACTGCTCCTGCTCCACCTATTGCTCCTTCTCCTTGTCCTCCTCCTGCTCCTTCTCCTCCTCCTGCTCAACTCCTCGTCCTGCTACTTCTACTCCTCCTGCTCCTTCTCCTCCTTCTGATCATTCGACTCCTCCTGCTCATTCTTCTCCTCCTGCTCCATTTCAACCTCCTCCTGCTGCTCATGCTCCACCTCCTGCTCCTTCTCCACCTCCTGCTCCTTCTCCACCTCCTCCTCCTTCTCCGTCTCCTGCTCCTTCTTCGCCTCCTGCTCCTTCTCCTCCTTCTGTTCACCCACCTCCTCCTGCTCCTTCTCAAACTCTTGCTGCTTATCCACTTCCTGATCAACCTCCTCCTGCTCCTTCTCCTCCTCCTGCTCATTCTCCTCCTGCTCCTCCTCATCCTCCTGCTGCTGCTCATGTTGGTTTTCATCTAATGAACTTATTTCAGTCAGTGAGATCTTTCTTCTTCAAAGCAAAAAGATTTTATCTTCATCACAAGAACTTTTCGTGGTTTTGTTGGTTTTCAGCAAATGAACATATTTAAGCGAGCAAGAAGTTTTGTCTTTACCAGCGGAAGATTTTATCTTAAAATACAAGTACCTTTCGTGGTTCCTGTCAATTTTTGTTGGTTTTCATCTGATGAACTTATTTCAGTCAGCTAGACCTTTCTTCTTCAAAGCAAAAAGATTTTATCTTCAAATACAAGAACTTTTCGTGGTTTTGTTGGTTTTCAGCAAAGGAACATATTTCAGCGAGCTGCAAGTTTTTTCTTTTAATAGCATAAGATTTTATCTTTAAACACAAGAACTTTTCGTGGTTCTTGTCAATTTTTGTTGGTTTTCATCTCATGAACTTATTTCAGTCAGCGAGATCTTTCTTCTTCAAAGCAACAAGATTTTATCTTCAAATACAAGAACTTTTTGTGGTTTTGTTGGTTTTCAGCAAATGAATATATTTCAGCAAGCTGGAAGTTTTTTCTTCAATAGCTTAAGATTATATTTTAAAATACAAGAACTTTTCGTGGTTCTTGTCAATTTTTGTTGGTTTTCATCTGATGAACTTATTTCAGTCAGCGAGATCTTTCTTCTTCAAAGCAAAAAGATTTTATCTTCAAACACAAGAACTTTTCGTGGTTTTGTTGGTTTTCAGCAAATGAACATATTTCAGCAAGCTAGAAGATTTTTCTTTAATAGCTTAAGATTTTATCTTAAAATACAAGAACTTTTCGTGGTTCTTGTCAATTTTTGTTGGTTTTCATCTCATGAACTTATTTCAGTCAGCGAGATCTTTCTTCTTCAAAGCAACAAGATTTTATCTTCAAATACAACAACTTATCGTGGTTTTGTTGGTTTTCAGCAAATGAACATATTTCAGCGAGCGAGAATTTTTTTCTTTAATAGCTTAAGATTTTATCTTAAAATTCAAGAAATTTCGTGGTTCCTGTCAATTTTTGTTGGTTTTCATCTGATGAAGTTATTTCAGTCAGCGAGATCTTTCTTCTTCAAAGCAAAAAGATTTTATCTTCAAATACAACAACTTATCGTGGTTTTGTTGGTTTTCAGCAAATGAACATATTTCAGCGAGCGAGAGGTTTTTTCTTTAACAGCGTCAGATTTTATCTTAAAGTACAAGAACTTTTCGTGGTTCTTGTCAATTTTTGTTGGTTTTCATCTAATGAAATTATTTCAGTCATCTCGACCTTTCTTCTTCAAAGCAAAACGATTTTATCTTCAAATACAAGAACTTTTCGTGGTTTTGTTGGTTTTCAGCAAAGGAACATATTTCAGCGAGCTCGAAGTTTTTTCTTTAATAGCTTGCGATCCACCTTCTGCTCCTTCTCCACGTCCTGCTCTTTCTCCACTCCAGCTCCATCTCCACGTTCTGCTCCTTCTCCTCCTCCTGCTCCTCCTCCTCCTGCTCCCAATCCAACTCCTGCTCCTTCTCCACCTCCTGCTCCTTCTCCACCTCCTGCTCCTTCTCCTCCTCCTTCTCCTTCTCCACCTCCTGCTCTTTCTGCACCTCCTGCTCCTTCTCCACCTCCTGCTCCTTCTCCACCTCCTGCTCCATCTCTTCATCCTGCTCCTTCTCCGTCTCCTGCTCAACCTCCTCCTGCTCCTTCTCCTCCTCCTTGTCCTCCTCCGACTCCTGCTCCTTCTCCACCGATTGCTTATTCTCCACCTCCTGCTCCTTCTCCTCCTCCTGCTTATTTACCACATCCTTCTCCTCCTTCTGCTCAAGCTCCTCCTCCTGCTTCTTCTCCAAAACATTCTCCTACTTCCCCTCTTGGTCCTCCTCCGCCCCCTGCTCCTTCTCCACCGATTGCTTATTCTCCACCTCCTGCTCCTGCTCCTCCTCCTGCTCCTTTTCCACATCCTTCTCCACCTCCTGCTCCTTGTCCACCTCCTGTTCATTGTCCACGTCCTGCTCCTTGTCCACCTTCTGCTCCTTGCCCTCCTGCTTCTTCTCGCCCTCCTGCTCCTTGTCTCCCTAGTGCTCCTTGTCCACCTCCTGCTCCTTCTCCACATCCTCCTCCTACTCCACCTCCTCCTCCTACTCCACCTCCTTCTCCTTCTCCACCTCCTGCTCCATCTACTTCTCCTGCTCCTTCTCCACCTCCTGCTCATTCTCCACCTCCTGCTCCTTCTCCACCCCCTGCTCCTTCTCCTCCTACTGCTCCTGCTCCACCTATTGCTCCTTCTCCTTGTCCTCCTCCTGCTCCTTCTCCTCCTCCTGCTCAACTCCTCGTCCTGCTACTTCTACTCCTCCTGCTCCTTCTCCTCCTTCTGATCATTCGACTCCTCCTGCTCATTCTTCTCCTCCTGCTCCATTTCAACCTCCTCCTGCTGCTCATGCTCCACCTCCTGCTCCTTCTCCACCTCCTGCTCCTTCTCCACCTCCTCCTCCTTCTCCGTCTCCTGCTCCTTCTTCGCCTCCTGCTCCTTCTCCTCCTTCTGTTCACCCACCTCCTCCTGCTCCTTCTCAAACTCTTGCTGCTTATCCACTTCCTGATCAACCTCCTCCTGCTCCTTCTCCTCCTCCTGCTCATTCTCCTCCTGCTCCTCCTCATCCTCCTGCTGCTGCTCATGTTGGTTTTCATCTAATGAACTTATTTCAGTCAGTGAGATCTTTCTTCTTCAAAGCAAAAAGATTTTATCTTCATCACAAGAACTTTTCGTGGTTTTGTTGGTTTTCAGCAAATGAACATATTTAAGCGAGCAAGAAGTTTTGTCTTTACCAGCGGAAGATTTTATCTTAAAATACAAGTACCTTTCGTGGTTCCTGTCAATTTTTGTTGGTTTTCATCTGATGAACTTATTTCAGTCAGCTAGACCTTTCTTCTTCAAAGCAAAAAGATTTTATCTTCAAATACAAGAACTTTTCGTGGTTTTGTTGGTTTTCAGCAAAGGAACATATTTCAGCGAGCTGCAAGTTTTTTCTTTTAATAGCATAAGATTTTATCTTTAAACACAAGAACTTTTCGTGGTTCTTGTCAATTTTTGTTGGTTTTCATCTCATGAACTTATTTCAGTCAGCGAGATCTTTCTTCTTCAAAGCAACAAGATTTTATCTTCAAATACAAGAACTTTTTGTGGTTTTGTTGGTTTTCAGCAAATGAATATATTTCAGCAAGCTGGAAGTTTTTTCTTCAATAGCTTAAGATTATATTTTAAAATACAAGAACTTTTCGTGGTTCTTGTCAATTTTTGTTGGTTTTCATCTGATGAACTTATTTCAGTCAGCGAGATCTTTCTTCTTCAAAGCAAAAAGATTTTATCTTCAAACACAAGAACTTTTCGTGGTTTTGTTGGTTTTCAGCAAATGAACATATTTCAGCAAGCTAGAAGATTTTTCTTTAATAGCTTAAGATTTTATCTTAAAATACAAGAACTTTTCGTGGTTCTTGTCAATTTTTGTTGGTTTTCATCTCATGAACTTATTTCAGTCAGCGAGATCTTTCTTCTTCAAAGCAACAAGATTTTATCTTCAAATACAACAACTTATCGTGGTTTTGTTGGTTTTCAGCAAATGAACATATTTCAGCGAGCGAGAGGTTTTTTCTTTAACAGCGTCAGATTTTATCTTAAAGTACAAGAACTTTTCGTGGTTCTTGTCAATTTTTGTTGGTTTTCATCTAATGAAATTATTTCAGTCATCTCGACCTTTCTTCTTCAAAGCAAAACGATTTTATCTTCAAATACAAGAACTTTTCGTGGTTTTGTTGGTTTTCAGCAAAGGAACATATTTCAGCGAGCTCGAAGTTTTTTCTTTAATAGCTTGCGATCCACCTTCTGCTCCTTCTCCACGTCCTGCTCTTTCTCCACTCCAGCTCCATCTCCACGTTCTGCTCCTTCTCCTCCTCCTGCTCCTCCTCCTCCTGCTCCCAATCCAACTCCTGCTCCTTCTCCACCTCCTGCTCCTTCTCCACCTCCTGCTCCTTCTCCTCCTCCTTCTCCTTCTCCACCTCCTGCTCTTTCTGCACCTCCTGCTCCTTCTCCACCTCCTGCTCCTTCTCCACCTCCTGCTCCATCTCTTCATCCTGCTCCTTCTCCGTCTCCTGCTCAACCTCCTCCTGCTCCTTCTCCTCCTCCTTGTCCTCCTCCGACTCCTGCTCCTTCTCCACCGATTGCTTATTCTCCACCTCCTGCTCCTTCTCCTCCTCCTGCTTATTTACCACATCCTTCTCCTCCTTCTGCTCAAGCTCCTCCTCCTGCTTCTTCTCCAAAACATTCTCCTACTTCCCCTCTTGGTCCTCCTCCGCCCCCTGCTCCTTCTCCACCGATTGCTTATTCTCCACCTCCTGCTCCTGCTCCTCCTCCTGCTCCTTTTCCACATCCTTCTCCACCTCCTGCTCCTTGTCCACCTCCTGTTCATTGTCCACGTCCTGCTCCTTGTCCACCTTCTGCTCCTTGCCCTCCTGCTTCTTCTCGCCCTCCTGCTCCTTGTCTCCCTAGTGCTCCTTGTCCACCTCCTGCTCCTTCTCCACATCCTCCTCCTACTCCACCTCCTCCTCCTACTCCACCTCCTTCTCCTTCTCCACCTCCTGCTCCATCTACTTCTCCTGCTCCTTCTCCACCTCCTGCTCATTCTCCACCTCCTGCTCCTTCTCCACCCCCTGCTCCTTCTCCTCCTACTGCTCCTGCTCCACCTATTGCTCCTTCTCCTTGTCCTCCTCCTGCTCCTTCTCCTCCTCCTGCTCAACTCCTCGTCCTGCTACTTCTACTCCTCCTGCTCCTTCTCCTCCTTCTAATCATTCGACTCCTCCTGCTCATTCTTCTCCTCCTGCTCCATTTCAACCTCCTCCTGCTGCTCATGCTCCACCTCCTGCTCCTTCTCCACCTCCTGCTCCTTCTCCACCTCCTCCTCCTTCTCCGTCTCCTGCTCCTTCTTCGCCTCCTGCTCCTTCTCCTCCTTCTGTTCACCCACCTCCTCCTGCTCCTTCTCAAACTCTTGCTGCTTATCCACTTCCTGATCAACCTCCTCCTGCTCCTTCTCCTCCTCCTGCTCATTCTCCTCCTGCTCCTCCTCATCCTCCTGCTGCTGCTCATGTTGGTTTTCATCTAATGAACTTATTTCAGTCAGTGAGATCTTTCTTCTTCAAAGCAAAAAGATTTTATCTTCATCACAAGAACTTTTCGTGGTTTTGTTGGTTTTCAGCAAATGAACATATTTAAGCGAGCAAGAAGTTTTGTCTTTACCAGCGGAAGATTTTATCTTAAAATACAAGTACCTTTCGTGGTTCCTGTCAATTTTTGTTGGTTTTCATCTGATGAACTTATTTCAGTCAGCTAGACCTTTCTTCTTCAAAGCAAAAAGATTTTATCTTCAAATACAAGAACTTTTCGTGGTTTTGTTGGTTTTCAGCAAAGGAACATATTTCAGCGAGCTGCAAGTTTTTTCTTTTAATAGCATAAGATTTTATCTTTAAACACAAGAACTTTTCGTGGTTCTTGTCAATTTTTGTTGGTTTTCATCTCATGAACTTATTTCAGTCAGCGAGATCTTTCTTCTTCAAAGCAACAAGATTTTATCTTCAAATACAAGAACTTTTTGTGGTTTTGTTGGTTTTCAGCAAATGAATATATTTCAGCAAGCTGGAAGTTTTTTCTTCAATAGCTTAAGATTATATTTTAAAATACAAGAACTTTTCGTGGTTCTTGTCAATTTTTGTTGGTTTTCATCTGATGAACTTATTTCAGTCAGCGAGATCTTTCTTCTTCAAAGCAAAAAGATTTTATCTTCAAACACAAGAACTTTTCGTGGTTTTGTTGGTTTTCAGCAAATGAACATATTTCAGCAAGCTAGAAGATTTTTCTTTAATAGCTTAAGATTTTATCTTAAAATACAAGAACTTTTCGTGGTTCTTGTCAATTTTTGTTGGTTTTCATCTCATGAACTTATTTCAGTCAGCGAGATCTTTCTTCTTCAAAGCAACAAGATTTTATCTTCAAATACAACAACTTATCGTGGTTTTGTTGGTTTTCAGCAAATGAACATATTTCAGCGAGCGAGAATTTTTTTCTTTAATAGCTTAAGATTTTATCTTAAAATTCAAGAAATTTCGTGGTTCCTGTCAATTTTTGTTGGTTTTCATCTGATGAAGTTATTTCAGTCAGCGAGATCTTTCTTCTTCAAAGCAAAAAGATTTTATCTTCAAATACAAGAACTTTTCGTGGTTTTGTTGATTTTCAGCAAATGAACATATTTCAGCAAGCTAGAAGATTTTTCTTTAATAGCTTAAGATTTTATCTTAAAATACAAGAACTTTTCGTGGTTCTTGTCAATTTTTGTTGGTTTTCATCTCAAGAACTTATTTCAGTCGGCGAGATCTTTCTTCTTCAAAGCAACAAGATTTTATCTTCAAATACAAGAACTTTTCGTGGTTTTGTTGGTTTTCATCAAATGAACATGTTTCAGCGAGCGAGAGGTTTTTTCTTTAACAGCGTCAGATTTTATCTTAAAGTACAAGAACTTTTCGTGGTTCTTGTCAATTTTTGTTGGTTTTCATCTAATGAAATTATTTCAGTCATCTCGACCTTTCTTCTTCAAAGCAAAACGATTTTATCTTCAAATACAAGAACTTTTCGTGGTTTTGTTGGTTTTCAGCAAAGGAACATATTTCAGCGAGCTCGAAGTTTTTTCTTTAATAGCTTGCGATCCACCTTCTGCTCCTTCTCCACATCCTGCTCTTTCTCCACTCCAGCTCCATCTCCACGTTCTGCTCCTTCTCCTCCTCCTGCTCCTCCTCCTCCTGCTCCCAATCCAACTCCTGCTCCTTCTCCACCTCCTGCTCCTTCTCCACCTCCTGCTCCTTCTCCTCCTCCTTCTCCTTCTCCACCTCCTGCTCTTTCTGCACCTCCTGCTCCTTCTCCACCTCCTGCTCCTTCTCCACCCCCTGCTCCATCTCTTCATCCTGCTCCTTCTCCGTCTCCTGCTCAACCTCCTCCTGCTCCTTCTCCTCCTCCTTGTCCTCCTCCGACTCCTGCTCCTTCTCCACCGATTGCTTATTCTCCACCTCCTGCTCCTTCTCCTCCTCCTGCTTATTTACCACATCCTTCTCCTCCTTCTGCTCAAGCTCCTCCTCCTGCTTCTTCTCCAAAACATTCTCCTACTTCCCCTCTTGGTCCTCCTCCGCCCCCTGCTCCTTCTCCACCGATTGCTTATTCTCCACCTCCTGCTCCTGCTCCTCCTCCTGCTCCTTTTCCACATCCTTCTCCACCTCCTGCTCCTTGTCCACCTCCTGTTCATTGTCCACGTCCTGCTCCTTGTCCACCTTCTGCTCCTTGCCCTCCTGCTTCTTCTCGCCCTCCTGCTCCTTGTCTCCCTAGTGCTCCTTGTCCACCTCCTGCTCCTTCTCCACATCCTCCTCCTACTCCACCTCCTCCTCCTACTCCACCTCCTTCTCCTTCTCCACCTCCTGCTCCATCTACTTCTCCTGCTCCTTCTCCACCTCCTGCTCATTCTCCACCTCCTGCTCCTTCTCCACCCCCTGCTCCTTCTCCTCCTACTGCTCCTGCTCCACCTATTGCTCCTTCTCCTTGTCCTCCTCCTGCTCCTTCTCCTCCTCCTGCTCAACTCCTCGTCCTGCTACTTCTACTCCTCCTGCTCCTTCTCCTCCTTCTGATCATTCGACTCCTCCTGCTCATTCTTCTCCTCCTGCTCCATTTCAACCTCCTCCTGCTGCTCATGCTCCACCTCCTGCTCCTTCTCCACCTCCTGCTCCTTCTCCACCTCCTCCTCCTTCTCCGTCTCCTGCTCCTTCTTCGCCTCCTGCTCCTTCTCCTCCTTCTGTTCACCCACCTCCTCCTGCTCCTTCTCAAACTCTTGCTGCTTATCCACTTCCTGATCAACCTCCTCCTGCTCCTTCTCCTCCTCCTGCTCATTCTCCTCCTGCTCCTCCTCATCCTCCTGCTGCTGCTCATGTTGGTTTTCATCTAATGAACTTATTTCAGTCAGTGAGATCTTTCTTCTTCAAAGCAAAAAGATTTTATCTTCATCACAAGAACTTTTCGTGGTTTTGTTGGTTTTCAGCAAATGAACATATTTAAGCGAGCAAGAAGTTTTGTCTTTACCAGCGGAAGATTTTATCTTAAAATACAAGTACCTTTCGTGGTTCCTGTCAATTTTTGTTGGTTTTCATCTGATGAACTTATTTCAGTCAGCTAGACCTTTCTTCTTCAAAGCAAAAAGATTTTATCTTCAAATACAAGAACTTTTCGTGGTTTTGTTGGTTTTCAGCAAAGGAACATATTTCAGCGAGCTGCAAGTTTTTTCTTTTAATAGCATAAGATTTTATCTTTAAACACAAGAACTTTTCGTGGTTCTTGTCAATTTTTGTTGGTTTTCATCTCATGAACTTATTTCAGTCAGCGAGATCTTTCTTCTTCAAAGCAACAAGATTTTATCTTCAAATACAAGAACTTTTTGTGGTTTTGTTGGTTTTCAGCAAATGAATATATTTCAGCAAGCTGGAAGTTTTTTCTTCAATAGCTTAAGATTATATTTTAAAATACAAGAACTTTTCGTGGTTCTTGTCAATTTTTGTTGGTTTTCATCTGATGAACTTATTTCAGTCAGCGAGATCTTTCTTCTTCAAAGCAAAAAGATTTTATCTTCAAACACAAGAACTTTTCGTGGTTTTGTTGGTTTTCAGCAAATGAACATATTTCAGCAAGCTAGAAGATTTTTCTTTAATAGCTTAAGATTTTATCTTAAAATACAAGAACTTTTCGTGGTTCTTGTCAATTTTTGTTGGTTTTCATCTCATGAACTTATTTCAGTCAGCGAGATCTTTCTTCTTCAAAGCAACAAGATTTTATCTTCAAATACAACAACTTATCGTGGTTTTGTTGGTTTTCAGCAAATGAACATATTTCAGCGAGCGAGAATTTTTTTCTTTAATAGCTTAAGATTTTATCTTAAAATTCAAGAAATTTCGTGGTTCCTGTCAATTTTTGTTGGTTTTCATCTGATGAAGTTATTTCAGTCAGCGAGATCTTTCTTCTTCAAAGCAAAAAGATTTTATCTTCAAATACAAGAACTTTTCGTGGTTTTGTTGATTTTCAGCAAATGAACATATTTCAGCAAGCTAGAAGATTTTTCTTTAATAGCTTAAGATTTTATCTTAAAATACAAGAACTTTTCGTGGTTCTTGTCAATTTTTGTTGGTTTTCATCTCAAGAACTTATTTCAGTCGGCGAGATCTTTCTTCTTCAAAGCAACAAGATTTTATCTTCAAATACAAGAACTTTTCGTGGTTTTGTTGGTTTTCATCAAATGAACATGTTTCAGCGAGCGAGAGGTTTTTTCTTTAACAGCGTCAGATTTTATCTTAAAGTACAAGAACTTTTCGTGGTTCTTGTCAATTTTTGTTGGTTTTCATCTAATGAAATTATTTCAGTCATCTCGACCTTTCTTCTTCAAAGCAAAACGATTTTATCTTCAAATACAAGAACTTTTCGTGGTTTTGTTGGTTTTCAGCAAAGGAACATATTTCAGCGAGCTCGAAGTTTTTTCTTTAATAGCTTGCGATCCACCTTCTGCTCCTTCTCCACGTCCTGCTCTTTCTCCACTCCAGCTCCATCTCCACGTTCTGCTCCTTCTCCTCCTCCTGCTCCTCCTCCTCCTGCTCCCAATCCAACTCCTGCTCCTTCTCCACCTCCTGCTCCTTCTCCACCTCCTGCTCCTTCTCCTCCTCCTTCTCCTTCTCCACCTCCTGCTCTTTCTGCACCTCCTGCTCCTTCTCCACCTCCTGCTCCTTCTCCACCTCCTGCTCCATCTCTTCATCCTGCTCCTTCTCCGTCTCCTGCTCAACCTCCTCCTGCTCCTTCTCCTCCTCCTTGTCCTCCTCCGACTCCTGCTCCTTCTCCACCGATTGCTTATTCTCCACCTCCTGCTCCTTCTCCTCCTCCTGCTTATTTACCACATCCTTCTCCTCCTTCTGCTCAAGCTCCTCCTCCTGCTTCTTCTCCAAAACATTCTCCTACTTCCCCTCTTGGTCCTCCTCCGCCCCCTGCTCCTTCTCCACCGATTGCTTATTCTCCACCTCCTGCTCCTGCTCCTCCTCCTGCTCCTTTTCCACATCCTTCTCCACCTCCTGCTCCTTGTCCACCTCCTGTTCATTGTCCACGTCCTGCTCCTTGTCCACCTTCTGCTCCTTGCCCTCCTGCTTCTTCTCGCCCTCCTGCTCCTTGTCTCCCTAGTGCTCCTTGTCCACCTCCTGCTCCTTCTCCACATCCTCCTCCTACTCCACCTCCTCCTCCTACTCCACCTCCTTCTCCTTCTCCACCTCCTGCTCCATCTACTTCTCCTGCTCCTTCTCCACCTCCTGCTCATTCTCCACCTCCTGCTCCTTCTCCACCCCCTGCTCCTTCTCCTCCTACTGCTCCTGCTCCACCTATTGCTCCTTCTCCTTGTCCTCCTCCTGCTCCTTCTCCTCCTCCTGCTCAACTCCTCGTCCTGCTACTTCTACTCCTCCTGCTCCTTCTCCTCCTTCTGATCATTCGACTCCTCCTGCTCATTCTTCTCCTCCTGCTCCATTTCAACCTCCTCCTGCTGCTCATGCTCCACCTCCTGCTCCTTCTCCACCTCCTGCTCCTTCTCCACCTCCTCCTCCTTCTCCGTCTCCTGCTCCTTCTTCGCCTCCTGCTCCTTCTCCTCCTTCTGTTCACCCACCTCCTCCTGCTCCTTCTCAAACTCTTGCTGCTTATCCACTTCCTGATCAACCTCCTCCTGCTCCTTCTCCTCCTCCTGCTCATTCTCCTCCTGCTCCTCCTCATCCTCCTGCTGCTGCTCATGTTGGTTTTCATCTAATGAACTTATTTCAGTCAGCGAGATCTTTCTTCTTCAAAGCAAAAAGATTTTATCTTCATCACAAGAACTTTTCGTGGTTTTGTTGGTTTTCAGCAAATGAACATATTTAAGCGAGCAAGAAGTTTTGTCTTTACCAGCGGAAGATTTCATCTTAAAATACAAGTACTTTTCGTGGTTCCTGTCAATTTTTGTTGGTTTTCATCTGATGAACTTATTTCAGTCAGCTAGACCTTTCTTCTTCAAAGCAAAAAGATTTTATCTTCAAATACAAGAACTTTTCGTGGTTTTGTTGGTTTTCAGCAAAGGAACATATTTCAGCGAGCTGCAAGTTTTTTCTTTTAATAGCATAAGATTTTATCTTTAAACACAAGAACTTTTCGTGGTTCTTGTCAATTTTTGTTGGTTTTCATCTCATGAACTTATTTCAGTCAGCGAGATCTTTCTTCTTCAAAGCAACAAGATTTTATCTTCAAATACAAGAACTTTTTGTGGTTTTGTTGGTTTTCAGCAAATGAATATATTTCAGCAAGCTGGAAGTTTTTTCTTCAATAGCTTGAGATTATATTTTAAAATACAAGAACTTTTCGTGGTTCTTGTCAATTTTTGTTGGTTTTCATCTGATGAACTTATTTCAGTCAGCGAGATCTTTCTTCTTCAAAGCAAAAAGATTTTATCTTCAAACACAAGAACTTTTCGTGGTTTTGTTGGTTTTCAGCAAATGAACATATTTCAGCAAGCTAGAAGATTTTTCTTTAATAGCTTAAGATTTTATCTTAAAATACAAGAACTTTTCGTGGTTCTTGTCAATTTTTGTTGGTTTTCATCTCATGAACTTATTTCAGTCAGCGAGATCTTTCTTCTTCAAAGCAACAAGATTTTATCTTCAAATACAACAACTTATCGTGGTTTTGTTGGTTTTCAGCAAATGAACATATTTCAGCGAGCGAGAATTTTTTTCTTTAATAGCTTAAGATTTTATCTTAAAATTCAAGAAATTTCGTGGTTCCTGTCAATTTTTGTTGGTTTTCATCTGATGAAGTTATTTCAGTCAGCGAGATCTTTCTTCTTCAAAGCAAAAAGATTTTATCTTCAAATACAAGAACTTTTCGTGGTTTTGTTGATTTTCAGCAAATGAACATATTTCAGCAAGCTAGAAGATTTTTCTTTAATAGCTTAAGATTTTATCTTAAAATACAAGAACTTTTCGTGGTTCTTGTCAATTTTTGTTGGTTTTCATCTGATCAACTTATTTCAGTCAGCTCGATCTTTCTTTTTTGATGCAAAAAGATTTTATCTTCAAATTCAAGAACTTTTCGTGGTTTTGTTGGTTTTCAGCAAATGAATATATTTCAGCAAGCAAGAAGTTTTTTCTTTAATAGCTTAAGATTTTATCTTAAAATACAAGAACTTTTCGTGGTTCTTGTCAATTTTTGTTGGTTTTCATCTGATGAACTTATTTCAGTCAGCTAGATCTTTCTTCTTCAGAGCAAAAAGATTTTATCTTCAAATACAACAACTTTTCGTTGTTTTGCTGGTTTGCAGCAAATGAACATATTTCAGCGAGCTCGAAGTTTTTTCTTTAATAGCTTAAGATTTTATCTTAAAATTCAAGAACTTTTCGTGGTTCTTGTCAATTTTTGTTGGTTTTCATCGAATGAACTTATTTCAGTCAGCTGGATGTTTCTTCTTCAAAGCAAAAAGATTTCATCTTCAAATACAAGAACTTTTCGTGGTTTTGTTGGTTTTCAGCAAATGAACCTATTTCAGCGAGCTGGAAGTTTTTTTTATAGCATAAGATTTTATCTGAAAATACAAGAACTTTTCGTGGTTCTTGTCACTTTTTGTTGGTTTTCATCTGATGAACTTATTTCAGTCAGCGAGATCTTTCTTCTTCAAAGCAACAAGATTTTATCTTCAAATACAACAACTTTTCGTGGTTTTGTTGGTTTTCATCAAATGAAAATATTTCAGCGAGCTGGAAGTTTTTTCTTTAATAGCGTCAGATTTTATCTTAAAATACAAGAACTTTTCGTGGTTCTTGTCAATTCTTGTTGGTTTTCATCCAATGAAATTATTTCAGTCGTCTGGACCTTTCTTCTTCAAAGCAAAACGATTTTATCTTCAAATACAAGAACTTTTCGTGGCTTTGTTGGTTTTCAGCAAAGGAACATATTTCAGCGAGCTGCAAGTTTTTTCCTTTAATAGCGGAAGATTTTATCTTAAAATACAAGAACTTTTCGTGGTTCTTGTCAATTTTTGTTGGTTTTCATCTGATGAACTTATTTCAGTCAGCTGGACCTTTCTTCTTCAAAGCAAAAAGATTTTATCTTCAAATACAAGAACTTTTCGTGGTTTTGTTGGTTTTCAGCAAATGAACATATTTCAGTGAGCGAGAAGTTTTTTCTTTAATAGCTTAAGATTTTATCTTAAAATACAAGAACTTTTCGTGGTTCTTGTCAATTTTTGTTGGTTTTCATCTCATGAACTTATTTCAGTCAGCGAGATCTTTCTTCTTCAAAGCAACAAGATTTTATCTTCAAATACAAGAACTTTTTGTGGTTTTGTTGGTTTTCAGCAAATGAATATATTTCAGCAAGCTGGAAGTTTTTTCTTCAATAGCTTAAGATTATATTTTAAAATGCAAGAACTTTTCGTGGTTCTTGTCAATTTTTGTTGGTTTTCATCTGATGAACTTATTTCAGTCAGCGAGATCTTTCTTCTTCAAAGCAAAAAGATTTTATCTTCAAATACAAGAACTTTTCGTGGTTTTGTTGGTTTTCAGCAAATGAACATATTTCAGCAAGCTAGAAGATTTTTCTTTAATAGCTTAAGATTTTATCTTAAAATACAAGAACTTTTCGTGGTTCTTGTCAAGTTTTGTTGGTTTTCATCTCATGAACTTATTTCAGTCAGCGAGATCTTTCTTCTTCAAAGCAACAAGATTTTATCTTCAAATACAAGAACTTTTTGTGGTTTTGTTGGTTTTCAGCAAATGAATATATTTCAGCAAGCTGGAAGTTTTTTCTTCAATAGCTTAAGATTATATTTTAAAATACAAGAACTTTTCGTGGTTCTTGTCAATTTTTGTTGGTTTTCATCTGATGAACTTATTTCAGTCAGCGAGATCTTTCTTCTTCAAAGCAAAAAGATTTTATCTTCAAACACAAGAACTTTTCGTGGTTTTGTTGGTTTTCAGCAAATGAACATATTTCAGCAAGCTAGAAGATTTTTCTTTAATAGCTTAAGATTTTATCTTAAAATACAAGAACTTTTCGTGGTTCCTGTCAATTTTTGTTGGTTTTCATCTGATGAAGTTATTTCAGTCAGCGAGATCTTTCTTCTTCAAAGCAAAAAGATTTTATCTTCAAATACAAGAACTTTTCGTGGTTTTGTTGATTTTCAGCAAATGAACATATTTCAGCAAGCTAGAAGATTTTTCTTTAATAGCTTAAGATTTTATCTTAAAATACAAGAACTTTTCGTGGTTCTTGTCAATTTTTGTTGGTTTTCATCTCAAGAACTTATTTCAGTCAGCGAGATCTTTCTTCTTCAAAGCAACAAGATTTTATCTTCAAATACAAGAACTTTTCGTGGTTTTGTTGGTTTTCATCAAATGAACATGTTTCAGCGAGCGAGAGGTTTTTTCTTTAACAGCGTCAGATTTTATCTTAAAGTACAAGAACTTTTCGTGGTTCTTGTCAATTTTTGTTGGTTTTCATCTAATGAAATTATTTCAGTCATCTCGACCTTTCTTCTTCAAAGCAAAACGATTTTATCTTCAAATACAAGAACTTTTCGTGGTTTTGTTGGTTTTCAGCAAAGGAACATATTTCAGCGAGCTCGAAGTTTTTTCTTTAATAGCTTGCGATCCACCTTCTGCTCCTTCTCCACGTCCTGCTCTTTCTCCACTCCAGCTCCATCTCCACGTTCTGCTCCTTCTCCTCCTCCTGCTCCTCCTCCTCCTGCTCCCAATCCAACTCCTGCTCCTTCTCCACCTCCTGCTCCTTCTCCACCTCCTGCTCCTTCTCCTCCTCCTTCTCCTTCTCCACCTCCTGCTCTTTCTGCACCTCCTGCTCCTTCTCCACCTCCTGCTCCTTCTCCACCTCCTGCTCCATCTCTTCATCCTGCTCCTTCTCCGTCTCCTGCTCAACCTCCTCCTGCTCCTTCTCCTCCTCCTTGTCCTCCTCCGACTCCTGCTCCTTCTCCACCGATTGCTTATTCTCCACCTCCTGCTCCTTCTCCTCCTCCTGCTTATTTACCACATCCTTCTCCTCCTTCTGCTCAAGCTCCTCCTCCTGCTTCTTCTCCAAAACATTCTCCTACTTCCCCTCTTGGTCCTCCTCCGCCCCCTGCTCCTTCTCCACCGATTGCTTATTCTCCAACTCCTGCTCCTGCTCCTCCTCCTGCTCCTTTTCCACATCCTTCTCCACCTCCTGCTCCTTGTCCACCTCCTGTTCATTGTCCACGTCCTGCTCCTTGTCCACCTTCTGCTCCTTGCCCTCCTGCTTCTTCTCGCCCTCCTGCTCCTTGTCTCCCTAGTGCTCCTTGTCCACCTCCTGCTCCTTCTCCACATCCTCCTCCTACTCCACCTCCTCCTCCTACTCCACCTCCTTCTCCTTCTCCACCTCCTGCTCCATCTACTTCTCCTGCTCCTTCTCCACCTCCTGCTCATTCTCCACCTCCTGCTCCTTCTCCACCCCCTGCTCCTTCTCCTCCTACTGCTCCTGCTCCACCTATTGCTCCTTCTCCTTGTCCTCCTCCTGCTCCTTCTCCTCCTCCTGCTCAACTCCTCGTCCTGCTACTTCTACTCCTCCTGCTCCTTCTCCTCCTTCTGATCATTCGACTCCTCCTGCTCATTCTTCTCCTCCTGCTCCATTTCAACCTCCTCCTGCTGCTCATGCTCCACCTCCTGCTCCTTCTCCACCTCCTGCTCCTTCTCCACCTCCTCCTCCTTCTCCGTCTCCTGCTCCTTCTTCGCCTCCTGCTCCTTCTCCTCCTTCTGTTCACCCACCTCCTCCTGCTCCTTCTCAAACTCTTGCTGCTTATCCACTTCCTGATCAACCTCCTCCTGCTCCTTCTCCTCCTACTGCTCATTCTCCTCCTGCTCCTCCTCATCCTCCTGCTGCTGCTCATGTTGGTTTTCATCTAATGAACTTATTTCAGTCAGCGAGATCTTTCTTCTTCAAAGCAAAAAGATTTTATCTTCATCACAAGAACTTTTCGTGGTTTTGTTGGTTTTCAGCAAATGAACATATTTAAGCGAGCAAGAAGTTTTGTCTTTACCAGCGGAAGATTTCATCTTAAAATACAAGAACTTTTCGTGGTTCTTGTCAATTTTTGTTGGTTTTCATCTGATGAACTTATTTCAGTCAGCTAGATCTTTCTTCTTCAGAGCAAAAAGATTTTATCTTCAAATACAACAACTTTTCGTTGTTTTGCTGGTTTGCAGCAAATGAACATATTTCAGCGAGCTCGAAGTTTTTTCTTTAATAGCTTAAGATTTTATCTTAAAATTCAAGAACTTTTCGTGGTTCTTGTCAATTTTTGTTGGTTTTCATCGAATGAACTTATTTCAGTCAGCTGGATGTTTCTTCTTCAAAGCAAAAATATTTCATCTTCAAATACAAAAACTTTTCGTGGTTTTGTTGGTTTTCAGCAAATGAACCTATTTCAGCGAGCTGGAAGTTTTTTTTTATAGCATAAGATTTTATCTGAAAATACAAGAACTTTTCGTGGTTCTTGTCACTTTTTGTTGGTTTTCATCTGATGAACTTATTTCAGTCAGCGAGATCTTTCTTCTTCAAAGCAACAAGATTTTATCTTCAAATACAACAACTTTTTGTGGTTTTGTTGGTTTTCAGCAAAGGAACATATTTCAGCGAGCTGCAAGTTTTTTCCTTTAATAGCGGAAGATTTTATCTTAAAATACAAGAACTTTTCGTGGTTCTTGTCAATTTTTGTTGGTTTTCATCTGATGAACTTATTTCAGTCAGCTGGACCTTTCTTCTTCAAAGCAAAAAGATTTTGTCTTCAAATACAAGAACTTTTCGTGGTTTTGTTGGTTTTCAGCAAATGAACATATTTCTGTGAGCGAGAAGTTTTTTCTTTAATAGCTTAAGATTTTATCTTAAAATACAAGATCTTTTCGTGGTTCTTGTCAATTTTTGTTGGTTTTCATCTCATGAACTTATTTCAGTCAGCGAGATCTTTCTTCTTCAAAGCAACAAGATTTTATCTTCAAATACAAGAACTTTTTGTGGTTTTGTTGGTTTTCAGCAAATGAATATATTTCAGCAAGCTGGAAGTTTTTTCTTCAATAGCTTAAGATTATATTTTAAAATACAAGAACTTTTCGTGGTTCTTGTCAATTTTTGTTGGTTTTCATCTGATGAACTTATTTCAGTCAGCGAGATCTTTCTTCTTCAAAGCAAAAAGATTTTATCTTCAAATACAAGAACTTTTCGTGGTTTTGTTGGTTTTCAGCAAATGAACATATTTCAGCAAGCTCGAAGATTTTTCTTTAATAGCTTAAGATTTTATCTTAAAATACAAGAACTTTTCGTGGTTCTTGTCAATTTTTGTTGGTTTTCATCTCATGAACTTATTTCAGTCAGCGAGATCTTTCTTCTTCAAAGCAACAAGATTTTATCTTCAAATACAAGAACTTTTTGTGGTTTTGTTGGTTTTCAGCAAATGAATATATTTCAGCAAGCTGGAAGTTTTTTCTTCAATAGCTTAAGATTATATTTTAAAATACAAGAACTTTTCGTGGTTCTTGTCAATTTTTGTTGGTTTTCATCTGATGAACTTATTTCAGTCAGCGAGATCTTTCTTCTTCAAAGCAAAAAGATTTTATCTTCAAACACAAGAACTTTTCGTGGTTTTGTTGGTTTTCAGCAAATGAACATATTTCAGCAAGCTAGAAGATTTTTCTTTAATAGCTTAAGATTTTATCTTAAAATACAAGAACTTTTCGTGGTTCTTGTCAATTTTTGTTGGTTTTCATCTCAAGAACTTATTTCAGTCAGCGAGATCTTTCTTCTTCAAAGCAACAAGATTTTATCTTCAAATACAACAACTTATCGTGGTTTTGTTGATTTTCAGCAAATGAACATATTTCAGCAAGCTAGAAGATTTTTCTTTAATAGCTTAAGATTTTATCTTAAAATACAAGAACTTTTCGTGGTTCTTGTCAATTTTTGTTGGTTTTCATCGAATGAACTTATTTCAGTCAGCGAGATCTTTCTTCTTCAAAGCAAAAAGATTGTATCTTCAAATTCAAGAACTTTTCGTGGTTTTGTTGATTTTCAGCAAATGAATATATTTCAGCAAGCTCGAAGTTTTTTCTTCAATAGCGTAACATTTTATCTGAAAATACAAGAACTTTTCGTGGTTCTTGTCATTTTTTGTTGGTTTTCATCTTATGAACTTATTTCGGTCAGCGAGATCTTTCTTCTTCAAAGCAAAAAGATTTTATCTTCAAATTCAAGAACTTTTCGTGGTTTTGTTGGTTTTCAGCAAATGAACATATTTCAGCGAGCTGGAAGTTTTTTCTTTAATAGCGTAAGATTTTATCTTAAAATAGAAGAACTTTTCGTGGTTCTTGTCAATTTTTGTTGGTTTTCATCTGATCAACTTATTTCAGTCAGCTCGATCTTTCTTGTTTGATGCAAAAAGATTTTATCTTCAAATTCAAGAACTTTTCGTGGTTTTGTTGGTTTTCAGCAAATGAATATATTTCAGCAAGCAAGAAGTTTTTTCTTTAATAGCTTGAGATTTTATCTTAAAATACAAGAACTTTTCGTGGTTCTTGTCAATTTTTGTTGGTTTTCATCTGATGAACTTATTTCAGTCAGCGAGATCTTTCTTCTTCAAAGCAAAAAGATTGTATCTTCAAATACAACAACTTTTCGTGGTTTTGTTGGTTTTCATCAAATGAAAATATTTCAGCGAGCTGGAAGTTTTTTCTTTAATAGCGTCAGATTTTATCTTAAAATACAAGAACTTTTCGTGGTTCTTGTCAATTCTTATTGGTTTTCATCTAATGAAATTATTTCAGTCGTCTGGACCTTTCTTCTTCAAAGCAAAACGATTTTATCTTCAAATACAAGAACTTTTCGTGGTTTTGTTGATTTTCAGCAAAGGAACACATTTCAGCAAGCTGCAAGTTTTTTCCTTTAATAGCGGAAGATTTTATCTTAAAATACAAGATCTTTTCGTGGTTCTTGTCAATTTTTGTTGCTTTTCATCTGATGAACTTATTTCAGTCAGCTAGATCTTTCTTTTTTGATGCAAAATGATTTTATCTTCAAATTCAAGAACTTTTCGTGGTTTTGTTGTTTTTCAGCAAATCAATATATTTCAGCAAGTTGGAAGTTTTTTCTTTAATAGCTTGAGATATTATCTTAAAATACAAGAACTTTTCGTGGTTCTTGTCAATTCTTATTGGTTTTCATCTAATGAAATTATTTCAGTCAGCTGGATCTTTCATCTTCAAAGCAAAACGATTTTATCTTCAAACACAAGAACTTTTCGTGGTTTTGTTGGTTTTCAGCAAAGGAACATATTTCAGCGAGCTGCAAGTTTTTTCCTTTAATAGCGGAAGATTTTATCTTAAAATACAAGATCTTTTCGTGGTTCTTGTCAATTTTTGTTGGTTTTCATCTGATGAACTTATTTCAGTCATCTGGATCTTTTTTTTTGATGCAAAAAGATTTTATCTTCAAATTCAAGAACTTTTCGTGGTTTTGTTGTTTTTCAGCAAATGAACCTATTTCAGCGAGGTGGAAGTTTTTTTTTATAGCGTAAGATTTTATCTTCAAATACAAGAACTTTTCGTGGTTTTGTTGATTTTCAGCAAATGAACATATTTCAGCGAGCTGGAAATTTTTTCTTTCATAGCGTCAGATTTTATC
The DNA here is from genome assembly GCF_035084215.1 of Heptranchias perlo. Taxonomy (NCBI): domain Eukaryota; kingdom Metazoa; phylum Chordata; class Chondrichthyes; order Hexanchiformes; family Hexanchidae; genus Heptranchias; species Heptranchias perlo. The sequence continues at coordinate 1,307,002 of NW_027138374.1, read as the reverse complement.
TTAAAATACAAGAACTTTTCGTGGTTCTTGTCAATTTTTGTTGTTTTTCATCTGATGAACTTATTTCAGTCACCTCGATCTTTCTTCTTCAAAGCAAAAAGATTTTATCTTCAAATACAAGAACTTTTTGAGGTTTTGTTGAATTTCAGCAAATGAACATATTTCAGCGAGGGAGAAGTTTTTTCTTTAATAGCATCAGATTTTATCTTAAAATACAAGAACTTTTCGTGGTTCTTGTCAATTTTTGTTGTTTTTCATCCAATGAACTTATTTCAGTCACCGAGATCTTTCTTCTTCAAAGCAAAAAGATTCTATCTTCAAAAACAAGAACTTTTCGTGGTTTTGTTGATTTTCAGCAAATGAACATATTTCAGCGAGCGAGACGTTTTTTCTTTAATAGCGTCAGATTTTATCCGAAAATACAAGAACTTTTCGTGGTTCTTGTCAATTTTTGTTGGTTTTCATCTAATGAAATTATTTCAGTCAGCGAGATCTTTCTTCTTCAAAGCAAAAAGATTTTATCTTCAAATAGAAGAATTTTTCGTGGTTTTGTTGATTTTCAGCAAATGAACATATTTCAGCGAGCGAGAAGTTTTTTCTTTAATAGCCTCAGATTTTATCTTAAAATACAAGAACTTTTCATGGTTCTTCTCAATTTTTGTTGGTTTTGATCGAATGAACTTACTTCAGTCAGCTGGATCTTTCTTCTCCAAAGCAAAAAGATTTTATCTTCAAATACAAGAACTTTTCGTGGTTTTGTTGATTTTCAGCAAATGAAGATATTTCAGCGAGCAAGAAGTTTTTTCGTTAATAGCGTCAGATTTTATCTTAAAATACAAGAACTTTTCGTGGTTCTTATCAATTTTTGTTGGTTTTCATCCGATGAACTTATTTCAGTCACCTCGATCTTTCATCTTCAAAGCAAAAAGATTTTATCTTCAAATACAAGAACTTTTCGTGGTTTTGTTGATTTTCAGCAAATGAACATATTTCAGCGAGCTGGAAGTTTTTTCTTTAACAGCATCAGATTTTATCCTAAAATACAAGAACTTTTCGTGGTTCTTGTCAATTTTTGTTGGTTTTCATCTGATGAACTTATTTCAGTCACCGAGATCTTTCTTCTTCAAAGCAAAAAGATTTTATCTTCAAATACAACAACTTTTCGAGGTTTTGTTGATTTTCAGCAAATGAACATATTTCAGCGAGCGAGAAGTTTTTTCTTTAATAGCGTCAGATTTTATCTTAAAATACAAGAACTTTTCGTGGTTCTTGTCAATTTTTGTTGGTTTTCATCCAATGAACTTATTTCAGTCACCAAGATCTTTCATCTTCAAAGCAAAAAGATTTTATCTTCAAATACAAGAACTTTTCGTGGTTTTGTTGATTTTCAGCAAATGAACATATTTCAGCGAGCGAGAAGTTTTTTATTTAATAGCGTCAGATTTTATCTTAAAATACAAGAACTTTTCGTGGTTCTTGTCAATTTTTGTTGGTGTTGATCGAATGAACTAATTTCAGTCAGCAAGATCTTTCTTCTTCAAAGCAAAAAGATTTTATCTTCAAATACAAGAACTTTTCGTGGTTTTGTTGATTTTCAGCAAATGAACATATTTCAGCGAACTTGAAGTTTTTTCTTTAATAGCCTCAGATTTTATCTTAAAATACAAGAACTTTTCGTGGTTCTTGTCAATTTTTGTTGGTTTTCATCCAAGAACTTATTTCAGTCACCTAGATCTTTCTTCTTCAAAGCAAACAGATTCTATCTTCAAATACAAGAACTTTTCGTGGTTTTGTTGATTTTCAGCAAATGAACATATTTCAGCGAGCGTGAAGTTTTTTCTTTAATAGCGTACGATTTTATCTTAAAATACAAGAACTTTTCGTGGTTCTTGTCAATTTTTTTGGTTTTCATCTCATGAACTTATTTCAGTCAGCTAGATCTTTCTTCTTCAAAGCAACAAGATTTTATCTTCAAATACAAGAACTTTTAGTGGTTTTGTTGGTTTTCAGCAAATGAACATATTTCAGCGAGCTGGAAGTTTTTTCTTTAATAGCGTAAGATTTTATCTTAAAATAGAAGAACTTTTCGTGGTTCTTGTCAATTTTTGTTGGTTTTCATATGATCAACTTATTTCAGTCAGCTCGATCTTTCTTTTTTGATGCAAAAAGATTTTATCTTCAAATTCAAGAACTTTTCATGGTTTTGTTGGTTTTCAGCAAATGAATATATTTCAGCAGGCAAGAAGTTTTTTCTTTAATAGCTTAAGATTTTATCTTAAAATACAAGAACTTTTCGTGGTTCTTGTCAATTTTTGTTGGTTTTCATCTGATGAACTTATTTCAGTCAGCGAGATCTTTCTTCTTCAGAGCAAAAAGATTTTATCTTCAAATACAACAACTTTTCGTTGTTTTGCTGGTTTGCAGCAAATGAACATATTTCAGCGAGCTCGAAGTTTTTTCTTTGATAGCTTAAGATTTTATCTTAAAATTCAAGAACTTTTCGTGGTTCTTGTCAATTTTTGTTGGTTTTCATCGAATGAACTTATTTCAGTCAGCTGGATGTTTCTTCTTCAAAGCAAAAAGATTTCATCTTCAAATACAAGAACTTTTCGTGGTTTGGTTGTTTTTCAGCAAATGAACATATTTTAGCGAGCGAAAGTTTTTTCTGCAATAGAGTCAGATTTTATCTCAAAATACAAGAACGTTTTGTGGTTCTTGTCAATTTTTGTTGGTTTTCATCTGATGAACTTATTTCAGTCAGCTGGATCTTTCTTCTTGAAAGCAAAAAGATTTTATCTTCAAATACAAGAACTTTTCGTGGTTTTGTTGGTTTTCAGCAAATGAACCTATTTCTGCGAGGTGGAAGTTTTTTTTTTATAGCGTAAGATTTTATCTTCAAATACAAGAACTTTTCGTGGTTCTTGTCAATTTTTGTCGGTTTTCATCCAATGAACTTATTTCAGTCAGCTTGATCTTTCTTCTTGAAAGCAAAAAGATTTTATCTTCAAATACAAGAACTTTTCGTGGTTTTGTTGGTTTTCAGCAAATGAACATATTTCAGCGAGCTGGAAGTTTTTTCTTTAATAGCGTAAGATTTTATCTTAAAATACAAGATCTTTTCGTGGTTCTTGTCAATTTTTGTTGGTTTTCATCTGATGAACTTATTTCAGTCAGCTGGATCTTTCTTCTTCAAAGCAAAAATACTTTATCTTCAAATACAAGAACTTTTCGTGGTTTTGTTGATTTTCAGCAAATGAACATATTTCAGCGAGCGAGAAGCATCTTCTTTAATAGCGTACGATTTTATCCTAAAATACAACAACTTTTCGTGGTTCTTGTCAATTTTTGTTGGTTTTCATCTAATGAACTTATTTCAGTCAGCTTGATCTTTCTTCTTGAAAGCAAAAAGATTTTATCTTCAAATACAAGAACTTTTCGTGGTTTTGTTGGTTTTCAGCAAATGAACATATTTCAGCGAGCTGGAAGTTTTTTCTTTAATAGCGTCAGATTTTATCTTAAAATACAAGATCTTTTCGTGGTTCTTGTCAATTTTTGTTGGTTTTCATCTGAAGAACTTATTTCAGTCAGCTGGATCTTTCTTCTTCAAAGCAAAAATACTTTATCTTCAAATACAAGAACTTTTCGTGGTTTTGTTGGTTTTCAGCAAATGAACATATTTCAGCGAGCGAGAAGCATCTTCTTTAATAGCGTACGATTTTATCCTAAAATACAACAACTTTTCGTGGTTCTTGTCAATTTTTGTTGGTTTTCATCTAATGAACTTATTTCAGTCAGCCAGATCTTTCTTCTTCAAAGCAAAAAGATTTTATCTTCAAATACAAGAACTTTTCGTGGTTTTGTTGGTTTTCAGCAAATAAACATATTTCAGCAAGCGAGAAGTTTTTTCTTTAACAGCGGAAGATTTTATCTTAAAATACAAGAACTTTTCGTGGTTCTTGTCAATTTTTGTTGGTTTTCAACTAATGAACTTATTTCAGTCAGCTGGAGCTTTCTTCTTCAAAGCAAAAAGATTTTATCTTCAAATACAAGAACTTTTCGTGGTTTTGTTGATTTTCATCAAATGAACATATTTCAGCGAGCGAGAAGTTTTTTCTTTGAAAGCGTCAGATTTTATCCTGAAATACAAGAACTTTTCGTGGTTCTTGTCAATTTTTGTTGGTTTTCATCTGATGAACTTATTTCAGTCAGCGAGATCTTTCTTCTTCAAAGCAAAAAGATTTTATCTTAAAATACAAGAACTTTTCGTGGTTCTTGTCAATTTTTGTTGTTTTTCATCTGATGAACTTATTTCAGTCACCTCGATCTTTCTTCTTCAAAGCAAAAAGATTTTATCTTCAAATACAAGAACTTTTTGAGGTTTTGTTGAATTTCAGCAAATGAACATATTTCAGCGAGGGAGAAGTTTTTTCTTTAATAGCATCAGATTTTATCTTAAAATACAAGAACTTTTCGTGGTTCTTGTCAATTTTTGTTGGTTTTCATCCAATGAACTTATTTCAGTCAGCTAGATCTTTCTTCTTCAAAGCAAAAAGATTCTATCTTGAAAAACAAGAACTTTTCGTGGTTTTGTTGATTTTCAGCAAATGAACATATTTTAGCGAGCGAGACGTTTTTTCTTTAATAGCGTCAGATTTTATCCGAAAATACAAGAACTTTTCGTGGTTCTTGTCAATTTTTGTTGGTTTTCATCTAATGAAATTATTTCAGTCAGCGAGATCTTTCTTCTTCAAAGCAAAAAGATTTTATCTTCAAATAGAAGAATTTTTCGTGGTTTTGTTGATTTTCAGCAAATGAACATATTTCAGCGAGCGAGAAGTTTTTTCTTTAATAGCCTCAGATTTTATCTTAAAATACAAGAACTTTTCATGGTTCTTCTCAATTTTTGTTGGTTTTGATCGAATGAACTTACTTCAGTCAGCTGGATCTTTCTTCTCCAAAGCAAAAAGATTTTATCTTCAAATACAAGAACTTTTCGTGGTTTTGTTGATTTTCAGCAAATGAAGATATTTCAGCGAGCAAGAAGTTTTTTCGTTAATAGTGTCAGATTTTATCTTAAAATACAAGAACTTTTCGTGGTTCTTATCAATTTTTGTTGGTTTTCATCCGATGAACTTATTTCAGTCACCTCGATCTTTCATCTTCAAAGCAAAAAGATTTTATCTTCAAATACAAGAACTTTTCGTGGTTTTGTTGATTTTCAGCAAATGAATATATTTAAGCGAGCTGGAAGTTTTTTCTTTAACAGCATCAGATTTTATCCTAAAATACAAGAACTTTTCGTGGTTCTTGTCAATTTTTGTTGGTTTTCATCTGATGAACTTATTTCAGTCACCGAGATCTTTCTTCTTCAAAGCAAAAAGATTTTATCTTCAAATACAACAACTTTTCGAGGTTTTGTTGATTTTCAGCAAATGAACATATTTCATCGAACTTGAAGTTTTTTCTTTAATAGCCTCAGATTTTATCTTAAAATACAAGAACTTTTCGTGGTTCTTGTCAATTTTTGTTGGTTTTCATCCAAGAACTTATTTCAGTCACCTAGATCTTTCTTCTTCAAAGCAAACAGATTCTATCTTCAAATACAAGAACTTTTCGTTGTTTTGTTGATTTTCAGCAAATGAACATATTTCAGCGAGCGTGAAGTTTTTTCTTTAATAGCGTCAGATTTTATCTTAAAATACAAGAACTTTTCGTGGTTCTTGTCAATTTTTTTGGTTTTCATCTCATGAACTTATTTCAGTCAGCTAGATCTTTCTTCTTCAAAGCAAAAAGATTTTATCTTCAAATACAAGAACTTTTAGTGGTTTTGTTGGTTTTCAGCAAATGAACATATTTCAGCGAGCTGGAAGTTTTTTCTTTAATAGCGTAAGATTTTATCTTAAAATAGAAGAACTTTTCGTGGTTCTTGTCAATTTTTGTTGGTTTTCATATGATCAACTTATTTCAGTCAGCTCGATCTTTCTTTTTTGATGCAAAAAGATTTTATCTTCAAATTCAAGAACTTTTCATGGTTTTGTTGGTTTTCAGCAAATGAATATATTTCAGCAGGCAAGAAGTTTTTTCTTTAATAGCTTAAGATTTTATCTCAAAATACAAGAACGTTTTGTGGTTCTTGTCAATTTTTGTTGGTTTTCATCTGATGAACTTATTTCAGTCAGCTGGATCTTTCATCTTCAAATCAAAAAGATTTTATCTTCAAATACAAGAACTTTTCGTGGTTTTGTTGGTTTTCAGCAAATGAACCTATTTCAGCGAGCTGGAAGTTTTTTCTTTAATAGCGTAAGATTTTATCTTAAAATACAAGATCTTTTCGTGGTTCTTGTCAATTTTTGTTGGTTTTCATCTGAAGAACTTATTTCAGTCAGCTGGATCTTTCTTCTTCAAAGCAAAAATACTTTATCTTCAAATACAAGAACTTTTTGTGGTTTTGTTGGTTTTCAGCAAATGAACATATTTCAGCGAGCGAGAAGCATCTTCTTTAATAGCGTACGATTTTATCCTAAAATACAACAACTTTTCGTGGTTCTTGTCAATTTTTGTTGGTTTTCATCTAATGAACTTATTTCAGTCAGCTTGATCTTTCTTCTTGAAAGCAAAAAGATTTTATCTTCAAAGACAAGAACTTTTCGTGGTTTTGTTGGTTTTCAGCAAATGAACATATTTCAGCGAGCTGGAAGTTTTTTCTTTAATAGCGTCAGATTTTATCTTAAAATACAAGATCTTTTCGTGGTTCTTGTCAATTTTTGTTGGTTTTCATCTGAAGAACTTATTTCAGTCAGCTGGATCTTTCTTCTTCAAAGCAAAAATACTTTATCTTCAAATACAAGAACTTTTCGTGGTTTTGTTGGTTTTCAGCAAATGAACATATTTCAGCGAGCGAGAAGCATCTTCTTTAATAGCGTAAGATTTTATCCTAAAATACAACAACTTTTCGTGGTTCTTGTCAATTTTTGTTGGTTTTCATCTAATGAACTTATTTCAGTCAGCCAGATCTTTCTTCTTCAAAGCAAAAAGATTTTATCTTCAAATACAAGAACTTTTCGTGGTTTTGTTGGTTTTCAGCAAATAAACATATTTCAGCAAGCGAGAAGTTTTTTCTTTAATAGCTTAAGATTTTATCTTAAAATACAAGAACTTTTCGTGGTTTTGTTGATTTTCAGCAAATGAACATATTTCAGCGAGTGAGAAGTTTTTTCTTTGAAAGCGTCAGATTTTATCCTGAAATACAAGAACTTTTTGTGGTTCTTGTCAATTTTTTTGGTTTTCATCCAATGAACTTATTTCAGTCACCTAGATCTTTCTTCTTCAAAGCAAACAGATTCTATCTTCAAATACAAGAACTTTTCGTGGTTTTGTTGATTTTCAGCAAATGAACATATTTCAGCGAGCGTGAAGTTTTTTCTTTAATAGCGTCAGATTTTATCTTAAAATACAAGAACTTTTCGTGGTTCTTGTCAATTTTTTTGGTTTTCATCTCATGAACTTATTTCAGTCAGCTAGATCTTTCTTCTTCAAAGCAAAAAGATTTTATCTTCATATACAAGAACTTTTCGTGGTTTTGTTGATTTTCAGCAAATGAACATATCTCAGCGAGCTAGAAGTTTTTTCTTTAATAGCGTAAGATTTTATCTTAAAATACAAGATCTTTTCGTGGTTCTTGTCAATTTTTGTTGGTTTTCATCTGAAGAACTTATTTCAGTCAGCTGGATCTTTCTTCTTCAAAGCAAAAATACTTTATCTTCAAATACAAGAACTTTTTGTGGTTTTGTTGGTTTTCAGCAAATGAACATATTTCAGCGAGCGAGAAGCATCTTCTTTAATAGCGTACGATTTTATCCTAAAATACAACAACTTTTCGTGGTTCTTGTCAATTTTTGTTGGTTTTCATCTAATGAACTTATTTCAGTCAGCGAGATCTTTCTTCTTCAAAGCAAAAAGATTTTATCTTCAAATACAAGAACTTTTCGTGGTTTTGTTGGTTTTCAGCAAATAAACATATTTCAGCAAGCGAGAAGTTTTTTCTTTAACAGCGGAAGATTTTATCTTAAAATACAAGAACTTTTCGTGGTTCTTGTCAATTTTTGTTGGTTTTCAACTAATGAACTTATTTCAGTCAGCTGGAGCTTTCTTCTTCAAAGCAAAAAGATTTTATCTTCAAATACAAGAACTTTTCGTGGTTTTGTTGATTTTCAGCAAATGAACATATTTCAGCGAGCGAGAAGTTTTTTCTTTGAAAGCGTCAGATTTTATCCTGAAATACAAGAACTTTTCGTGGTTCTTGTCAATTTTTGTTGGTTTTCATCTGATGAACTTATTTCAGTCAGCGAGATCTTTCTTCTTCAAAGCAAAAAGATTTTATCTTCAAATACAAGAACTTTTCGTGGTTTTGTTGATTTTCAGCAAATGAACATATTTCAGCGAGCTGGAAATTTTTTCTTTAATAGCGTCAGATTTTATCTTAAAATACAAGAACTTTTCGTGGTTCTTGTCAATTTTTGTTGTTTTTCATCTGATGAACTTATTTCAGTCACCTCGATCTTTCTTCTTCAAAGCAAAAAGATTTTATCTTCAAATACAAGAACTTTTTGAGGTTTTGTTGAATTTCAGCAAATGAACATATTTCAGCGAGGGAGAAGTTTTTTCTTTAATAGCATCAGATTTTATCTTAAAATACAAGAACTTTTCGTGGTTCTTGTCAATTTTTGTTGGTTTTCATCCAATGAACTGATTTCAGTCAGCTAGATCTTTCTTCTTCAAAGCAAAAAGATTCTATCTTCAAAAACAAGAACTTTTCGTGGTTTTGTTGATTTTCAGCAAATGAACATATTTTAGCGAGCGAGACGTTTTTTCTTTAATAGCGTCAGATTTTATCCGAAAATACAAGAACTTTTCGTGGTTCTTGTCAATTTTTATTGGTTTTCATCTAATGAAATTATTTCAGTCAGCGAGATCTTTCTTCTTCAAAGCAAAAAGATTTTATCTTCAAATAGAAGAATTTTTCGTGGTTTTGTTGATTTTCAGCAAATGAACATATTTCAGCGAGCGAGAAGTTTTTTCTTTAATAGCCTCAGATTTTATCTTAAAATACAAGAACTTTTCATGGTTCTTCTCAATTTTTGTTGGTTTTGATCGAATGAACTTACTTCAGTCAGCTGGATCTTTCTTCTCCAAAGCAAAAAGATTTTATCTTCAAATACAAGAACTTTTCGTGGTTTTGTTGATTTTCAGCAAATGAAGATATTTCAGCGAGCAAGAAGTTTTTTCGTTAATAGCGTCAGATTTTATCTTAAAATACAAGAACTTTTCGTGGTTCTTATCAATTTTTGTTGGTTTTCATCCGATGAACTTATTTCAGTCACCTCGATCTTTCATCTTCAAAGCAAAAAGATTTTATCTTCAAATACAAGAACTTTTCGTGGTTTTGTTGATTTTCAGCAAATGAATATATTTAAGCGAGCTGGAAGTTTTTTCTTTAACAGCATCAGATTTTATCCTAAAATACAAGAACTTTTCGTGGTTCTTGTCAATTTTTGTTGGTTTTCATCTGATGAACTTATTTCAGTCACCGAGATCTTTCTTCTTCAAAGCAAAAAGATTTTATCTTCAAATACAACAACTTTTCGAGGTTTTGTTGATTTTCAGCAAATGAACATATTTCAGCGAGCGAGAAGTTTTTTCTTTAATAGCGTCAGATTTTATCTTAAAATACAAGAACTTTTCGTGGTTCTTGTCAATTTTTGTTGGTTTTCATCCAATGAACTTATTTCAGTCACCAAGATCTTTCATCTTCAAAGCAAAAAGATTTTATCTTCAAATACAAGAACTTTTCGTGGTTTTGTTGATTTTCAGCAAATGAACATATTTCATCGAACTTGAAGTTTTTTCTTTAATAGCCTCAGATTTTATCTTAAAATACAAGAACTTTTCGTGGTTCTTGTCAATTTTTGTTGGTTTTCATCCAAGAACTTATTTGAGTCACCTAGATCTTTCTTCTTCAAAGCAAACAGATTCTATCTTCAAATACAAGAACTTTTCGTTGTTTTGTTGATTTTCAGCAAATGAACATATTTCAGCGAGCGTGAAGTTTTTTCTTTAATAGCGTCAGATTTTATCTTAAAATACAAGAACTTTTCGTGGTTCTTGTCAATTTTTTTGGTTTTCATCTCATGAACTTATTTCAGTCAGCTAGATCTTTCTTCTTCAAAGCAAAAAGATTTTATCTTCAAATACAAGAACTTTTAGTGGTTTTGTTGGTTTTCAGCAAATGAACATATTTCAGCGAGCTGGAAGTTTTTTCTTTAATAGCGTAAGATTTTATCTTAAAATAGAAGAACTTTTCGTGGTTCTTGTCAATTTTTGTTGGTTTTCATATGATCAACTTATTTCAGTCAGCTCGATCTTTCTTTTTTGATCCAAAAGATTTTATCTTCAAATTCAAGAACTTTTCATGGTTTTGTTGGTTTTCAGCAAATGAATATATTTCAGCAGGCAAGAAGTTTTTTCTTTAATAGCTTAAGATTTTATCTTAAAATACAAGAACTTTTCGTGGTTCTTGTCAATTTTTGTTGGTTTTCATCTGATGAACTTATTTCAGTCAGCTGGATGTTTCTTCTTCAAAGCAAAAAGATTTCATCTTCAAATACAAGAACTTTTCGTGGTTTGGTTGTTTTTCAGCAAATGAACATATTTTAGCGAGCGAGAGTTTTTTCTGCAATCGAGTCAGATTTTATCTCAAAATACAAGAACGTTTTGTGGTTCTTGTCAATTTTTGTTGGTTTTCATCTGATGAACTTATTTCAGTCAGCTGGATCTTTCATCTTCAAATCAAAAAGATTTTATCTTCAAATACAAGAACTTTTCGTGGTTTTGTTGGTTTTCAACAAATGAACCTATTTCTGCGAGGTGGAAGTTTTTTTTTATAGCGTAAGATTTTATCTTCAAATACAAGAACTTTTCGTGGTTCTTGTCAATTTTTGTTGGTTTTCATCCAATGAACTTATTTCAGTCAGCTTGATCTTTCTTCTTGAAAGCAAAAAGATTTTATCTTCAAATACAAGAACTTTTCGTGGTTTTGTTGGTTTTCAGCAAATGAACATATTTCAGCGAGCTGGAAGTTTTTTCTTTAATAGCGTAAGATTTTATCTTAAAATACAAGATCTTTTCGTGGTTCTTGTCAATTTTTGTTGGTTTTCATCTGAAGAACTTATTTCAGTCAGCTGGATCTTTCTTCTTCAAAGCAAAAATACTTTATCTTCAAATACAAGAACTTTTTGTGGTTTTGTTGGTTTTCAGCAAATGAACATATTTCAGCGAGCGAGAAGCATCTTCCTTAATAGCGTACGATTTTATCCTAAAATACAACAACTTTTCGTGGTTCTTGTCAATTTTTGTTGGTTTTCATCTAATGAACTTATTTCAGTCAGCTTGATCTTTCTTCTTGAAAGCAAAAAGATTTTATCTTCAAAGACAAGAACTTTTCGTGGTTTTGTTGGTTTTCAGCAAATGAACATATTTCAGCGAGCTGGAAGTTTTTTCTTTAATAGCGTCAGATTTTATCTTAAAATACAAGATCTTTTCGTGGTTCTTGTCAATTTTTGTTGGTTTTCATCTGAAGAACTTATTTCAGTCAGCTGGATCTTTCTTCTTCAAAGCAAAAATACTTTATCTTCAAATACAAGAACTTTTCGTGGTTTTGTTGGTTTTCAGCAAATGAACATATTTCAGCGAGCGAGAAGCATCTTCTTTAATAGCGTAAGATTTTATCCTAAAATACAACAACTTTTCGTGGTTCTTGTCAATTTTTGTTGGTTTTCATCTAATGAACTTATTTCAGTCAGCCAGATCTTTCTTCTTCAAAGCAAAAAGATTTTATCTTCAAATACAAGAACTTTTCGTGGTTTTGTTGGTTTTCAGCAAATGAACATATTTCAGCGAACTTGAAGTTTTTTCTTTGAAAGCGTCAGATTTTATCCTGAAATACAAGAACTTTTTGTGGTTCTTGTCAATTTTTTTGGTTTTCATCCAATGAACTTATTTCAGTCACCTAGATCTTTCTTCTTCAAAGCAAACAGATTCTATCTTCAAATACAAGAACTTTTCGTGGTTTTGTTGATTTTCAGCAAATGAACATATTTCAGCGAGCGTGAAGTTTTTTCTTTAATAGCGTCAGATTTTATCTTAAAATACAAGAACTTTTCGTGGTTCTTGTCAATTTTTTTGGTTTTCATCTCATGAACTTATTTCAGTCAGCTAGATCTTTCTTCTTCAAAGCAAAAAGATTTTATCTTCAAATACAAGAACTTTTAGTGGTTTTGTTGGTTTTCAGCAAATGAACATATTTCAGCGAGCTGGAAGTTTTTTCTTTAATAGCGTAAGATTTTATCTTAAAATAGAAGAACTTTTCGTGGTTCTTGTCAATTTTTGTTGGTTTTCATATGATCAACTTATTTCAGTCAGCTCGATCTTTCTTTTTTGATCCAAAAGATTTTATCTTCAAATTCAAGAACTTTTCATGGTTTTGTTGGTTTTCAGCAAATGAATATATTTCAGCAGGCAAGAAGTTTTTTCTTTAATAGCTTAAGATTTTATCTTAAAATACAAGAACTTTTCGTGGTTCTTGTCAATTTTTGTTGGTTTTCATCTGATGAACTTATTTCAGTCAGCTGGATGTTTCTTCTTCAAAGCAAAAAGATTTCATCTTCAAATGCAAGAACTTTTCGTGGTTTGGTTGTTTTTCAGCAAATGAACATATTTTAGCGAGCGAGAGTTTTTTCTGCAATCGAGTCAGATTTTATCTCAAAATACAAGAACGTTTTGTGGTTCTTGTCAATTTTTGTTGGTTTTCATCTGATGAACTTATTTCAGTCAGCTGGATCTTTCATCTTCAAATCAAAAAGATTTTATCTTCAAATACAAGAACTTTTCGTGGTTTTGTTGGTTTTCAACAAATGAACCTATTTCTGCGAGGTGGAAGTTTTTTTTTATAGCGTAAGATTTTATCTTCAAATACAAGAACTTTTCATGGTTCTTGTCAATTTTTGTTGGTTTTCATCCAATGAACTTATTTCAGTCAGCTTGATCTTTCTTCTTGAAAGCAAAAAGATTTTATCTTCAAATACAAGAACTTTTCGTGGTTTTGTTGGTTTTCAGCAAATGAACATATTTCAGCGAGCTGGAAGTTTTTTCTTTAATAGCGTAAGATTTTATCTTAAAATACAAGATCTTTTCGTGGTTCTTGTCAATTTTTGTTGGTTTTCATCTGAAGAACTTATTTCAGTCAGCTGGATCTTTCTTCTTCAAAGCAAAAATACTTTATCTTCAAATACAAGAACTTTTTGTGGTTTTGTTGGTTTTCAGCAAATGAACATATTTCAGCGAGCGAGAAGCATCTTCCTTAATAGCGTACGATTTTATCCTAAAATACAACAACTTTTCGTGGTTCTTGTCAATTTTTGTTGGTTTTCATCTAATGAACTTATTTCAGTCAGCTTGATCTTTCTTCTTGAAAGCAAAAAGATTTTATCTTCAAAGACAAGAACTTTTCGTGGTTTTGTTGGTTTTCAGCAAATGAACATATTTCAGCGAGCTGGAAGTTTTTTCTTTAATAGCGTCAGATTTTATCTTAAAATACAAGATCTTTTCGTGGTTCTTGTCAATTTTTGTTGGTTTTCATCTGAAGAACTTATTTCAGTCAGCTGGATCTTTCTTCTTCAAAGCAAAAATACTTTATCTTCAAATACAAGAACTTTTCGTGGTTTTGTTGGTTTTCAGCAAATGAACATATTTCAGCGAGCGAGAAGCATCTTCTTTAATAGCGTAAGATTTTATCCTAAAATACAACAACTTTTCGTGGTTCTTGTCAATTTTTGTTGGTTTTCATCTAATGAACTTATTTCAGTCAGCCAGATCTTTCTTCTTCAAAGCAAAAAGATTTTATCTTCAAATACAAGAACTTTTCGTGGTTTTGTTGGTTTTCAGCAAATGAACATATTTCAGCGAGTGAGAAGTTTTTTCTTTGAAAGCGTCAGATTTTATCCTGAAATACAAGAACTTTTTGTGGTTCTTGTCAATTTTTTTGGTTTTCATCCAATGAACTTATTTCAGTCACCTAGATCTTTCTTCTTCAAAGCAAACAGATTCTATCTTCAAATACAAGAACTTTTCGTGGTTTTGTTGATTTTCAGCAAATGAACATATTTCAGCGAGCGTGAAGTTTTTTCTTTAATAGCGTCAGATTTTATCTTAAAATACAAGAACTTTTCGTGGTTCTTGTCAATTTTTTTGGTTTTCATCTCATGAACTTATTTCAGTCAGCTAGATCTTTCTTCTTCAAAGCAAAAAGATTTTATCTTCATATACAAGAACTTTTCGTGGTTTTGTTGATTTTCAGCAAATGAACATATCTCAGCGAGCTAGAAGTTTTTTCTTTAATAGCGTAAGATTTTATCTTAAAATACAAGATCTTTTCGTGGTTCTTGTCAATTTTTGTTGGTTTTCATCTGAAGAACTTATTTCAGTCAGCTGGATCTTTCTTCTTCAAAGCAAAAATACTTTATCTTCAAATACAAGAACTTTTTGTGGTTTTGTTGGTTTTCAGCAAATGAACATATTTCAGCGAGCGAGAAGCATCTTCTTTAATAGCGTACGATTTTATCCTAAAATACAACAACTTTTCGTGGTTCTTGTCAATTTTTGTTGGTTTTCATCTAATGAACTTATTTCAGTCAGCTTGATCTTTCTTCTTGAAAGCAAAAAGATTTTATCTTCAAATACAAGAACTTTTCGTGGTTTTGTTGGTTTTCAGCAAATGAACATATTTCAGCGAGCTGGAAGTTTTTTCTTTAATAGCGTCAGATTTTATCTTAAAATACAAGATCTTTTCGTGGTTATTGTCAATTTTTGTTGGTTTTCATCTGAAGAACTTATTTCAGTCAGCTGGATCTTTCTTCTTCAAAGCAAAAATACTTTATCTTCAAATACAAGAACTTTTCGTGGTTTTGTTGGTTTTCAGCAAATGAACATATTTCAGCGAGCGAGAAGCATCTTCTTTAATAGCGTAAGATTTTATCCTAAAATACAACAACTTTTCGTGGTTCTTGTCAATTTTTGTTGGTTTTCATCTAATGAACTTATTTCAGTCAGCCAGATCTTTCTTCTTCAAAGCAAAAAGATTTTATCTTCAAATACAAGAACTTTTCGTGGTTTTGTTGGTTTTCAGCAAATAAACATATTTCAGCAAGCGAGAAGTTTTTTCTTTAATAGCGGAAGATTTTATCTTAAAATACAAGAACTTTTCGTGGTTCTTGTCAATTTTTGTTGGTTTTCAACTGATGAACTTATTTCAGTCACCTCGATCTTTCTTCTTCAAAGCAAAAAGATTTTATCTTCAAATACAAGAACTTTTAGTGGTTTTGTTGGTTTTCAGCAAATTAACATATTTCAGTGAGCTGGAAGTTTTTTCTTCAATAGCTTAAGATTTTATCTTAAAATACAAGAACTTTTCGTGGTTTTGTTGATTTTCAGCAAATGAACATATTTCAGCGAGTGAGAAGTTTTTTCTTTGAAAGCGTCAGATTTTATCCTGAAATACAAGAACTTTTTGTGGTTCTTGTCAATTTTTTTGGTTTTCATCTCATGAACTTATTTCAGTCAGCTAGATCTTTCTTCTTCATAGCAAAAAGATTTTATCTTCATATACAAGAACTTTTCGTGGTTTTGTTGATTTTCAGCAAATGAACATATCTCAGCGAGCTAGAAGTTTTTTCTTTAATAGCGCAAGATTTTATCTTAAAATACAAGAACTTTTCGTGGTTCTTGTCATTTTTGTTGGTTTTCATCTTATGAACTTATTTCGGTCAGCTCGCTCTTTGTTCTTCAAAGCAAAAAGATTTTATCTTCAAATACAAGAACTTTTAGTGGTTTTGTTGGTTTTCAGCAAATGAACATATTTCAGCGAGCTGGAAGTTTTTTCTTTAATAGCGTAAGATTTTATCTTAAAATAGAAGAACTTTTCGTGGTTCTTGTCAATTTTTGTTGGTTTTCATCTGATCAACTTATTTCAGTCACCTAGATCTTTCTTCTTCAAAGCAAACAGATTCTATCTTCAAATACAAGAACTTTTCGTGGTTTTGTTGATTTTCAGCAAATGAACATATTTCAGCGAGCGTGAAGTTTTTTCTGTAATAGCGTCAGATTTTATCTTAAAATACAAGAACTTTTCGTGGTTCTTGTCAATTTTTGTTGGTTTTCATCTGATGAACTTATTTCAGTCAGCGAGATCTTTCTTCTTCAGAGCAAAAAGATTTTATCTTCAAATACAACAACTTTTCGTTGTTTTGCTGGTTTGCAGCAAATGAACATATTTCAGCGAGCTCGAAGTTTTTTCTTTGATAGCTTAAGATTTTATCTTAAAATTCAAGAACTTTTCGTGGTTCTTGTCAATTTTTGTTGGTTTTCATCGAATGAACTTATTTCAGTCAGCTGGATGTTTCTTCTTCAAAGCAAAAAGATTTCATCTTCAAATACAAGAACTTTTCGTGGTTTTGTTGTTTTTCAGCAAATGAACATATTTTAGCGAGCGAGAGTTTTTTCTGCAATAGAGTCAGATTTTATCTCAAAATACAAGAACGTTTTGTGGTTCTTGTCAATTTTTGTCGGTTTTCATCTGATGAACTTATTTCAGTCAGCTGGATCTTTCATCTTCAAAGCAAAAAGATTTTATCTTCAAATACAAGAACTTTTCGTGGTTTTGTTGGTTTTCAGCAAATGAACCTATTTCTGCGAGGTGGAAGTTTTTTTTTTATAGCGTAAGATTTTATCTTCAAATACAAGAACTTTTCGTGGTTCTTGTCAATTTTTGTTGGTTTTCATCTAATGAACTTATTTCAGTCAGCTTGATCTTTCTTCTTGAAAGCAAAAAGATTTTATCTTCAAATACAAGAACTTTTCGTGGTTTTGTTGGTTTTCAGCAAATGAACATATTTCAGCGAGCTGGAAGTTTTTTCTTTAATAGCGTAAGATTTTATCTTAAAATACAAGATCTTTTCGTGGTTCTTGTCAATTTTTGTTGGTTTTCATCTGATGAACTTATTTCAGTCAGCTGGATCTTTCTTCTTCAAAGCAAAAATACTTTATCTTCAAATACAAGAACTTTTCGTGGTTTTGTTGGTTTTCAGCAAATGAACATATTTCAGCGAGCGAGAAGCATCTTCTTTAATAGCGTACGATTTTATCCTAAAATACAACAACTTTTCGTGGTTCTTGTCAATTTTTGTTGGTTTTCATCGAATGAACTTATTTCAGTCAGCTTGATCTTTCTTCTTGAAAGCAAAAAGATTTTATCTTCAAATACAAGAACTTTTCGTGGTTTTCTTGGTTTTCAGCAAATGAACATATTTCAGCGAGCTGGAAGTTTTTTCTTTAATAGCGTAAGATTTTATCTTAAAATACAAGATCTTTTCGTGGTTCTTGTCAATTTTTGTTGGTTTTCATCTGAAGAACGTATTTCAGTCAGCTGGATCTTTCTTCTTCAAAGCAAAAATACTCTATCTTCAAATACAAGAACTTTTCGTGGTTTTGTTGGTTTTCAGCAAATGAACATATTTCAGCGAGCGAGAAGCATCTTCTTTAATAGCGTACGATTTTATCCTAAAATACAACAACTTTTCGTGGTTCTTGTCAATTTTTGTTGGTTTTCATCTAATGAACTTATTTCAGTCAGCCAGATCTTTCTTCTTCAAAGCAAAAAGATTTTATCTTCAAATACAAGAACTTTTCGTGGTTTTGTTGGTTTTCAGCAAATAAACATATTTCAGCAAGCGAGAAGTTTTTTCTTTAATAGCGGAAGATTTTATCTTAAAATACAAGAACTTTTCGTGGTTCTTGTCAATTTTTGTTGGTTTTCAACTGATGAACTTATTTCAGTCAGCTGGATCTTTCTTCTTCAAAGCAAAAAGATTTTATCTTCAAATACAAGAACTTTTAGTGGTTTTGTTGGTTTTCAGCAAATTAACATATTTCAGCGAGCTGGAAGTTTTTTCTTCAATAGCTTAAGATTTTATCTTAAAATACAAGAACTTTTTGTGGTTTTGTTGATTTTCAGCAAATGAACATATTTCAGCGAGCGAGAAGTTTTTTCTTTGAAAGCGTCAGATTTTATCCTGAAATACAACAACTTTTCGTGGTTCTTGTCAATTTTTGTTGGTTTTCATCGAATGAACTTATTTCAGTCAGCTTGATCTTTCTTCTTGAAAGCAAAAAGATTTTATCTTCAAATACAAGAACTTTTCGTGGTTTTGTTGGTTTTCAGCAAATGAACATATTTCAGCGAGCTGGAAGTTTTTTCTTTAATAGCTTAAGATTTTATCTTAAAATACAAGATCTTTTCGTGGTTCTTGTCAATTTTTGTTGGTTTTCATCTGAAGAACGTATTTCATTCAGCTGGATCTTTCTTCTTCAAAGCAAAAATACTCTATCTTCAAATACAAGAACTTTTCGTGGTTTTGTTGGTTTTCAGCAAATGAACATATTTCAGCGAGCGAGAAGCATCTTCTTTAATAGCGTACGATTTTATCCTAAAATACAACAACTTTTCGTGGTTCTTGTCAATTTTTGTTGGTTTTCATCTAATGAACTTATTTCAGTCAGCCAGATCTTTCTTCTTCAAAGCAAAAAGATTTTATCTTCAAATACAAGAACTTTTCGTGGTTTTGTTGGTTTTCAGCAAATAAACATATTTCAGCAAGCGAGAAGTTTTTTCTTTAATAGCGGAAGATTTTATCTTAAAATACAAGAACTTTTCGTGGTTCTTGTCAATTTTTGTTGGTTTTCAACTGATGAACTTATTTCAGTCAGCTGGATCTTTCTTCTTCAAAGCAAAAAGATTTTATCTTCAAATACAAGAACTTTTCGTGGTTTTGTTGGTTTTCAGCAAATTAACATATTTCAGCGAGCTGGAAGTTTTTTCTTCAATAGCTTAAGATTTTATCTTAAAATACAAGAACTTTTCGTGGTTTTGTTGATTTTCAGCAAATGAACATATTTCAGCGAGCGAGAAGTTTTTTCTTTGAAAGCGTCAGATTTTATCCTGAAATACAAGAACTTTTCGTGGTTCTTGTCAATGTTTTTGGTTTTCATCCAATGAACTTATTTCAGTCACCTAGATCTTTCTTCTTCAAAGCAAAAAGATTTTATCTTCAAATACAAGAACTTTTCGTGGTTTTGTTGATTTTCAGCAAATGAACATATTTCAGCGAGCGTGAAGTTTTTTCTTTAATAGCGTCAGATTTTATCTTAAAATGCAAGAACGTTTTGTGGTTCTTGTCAATTTTTGTTGGTTTTCATCTGATGAACTTATTTCAGTCAGCTGGATCTTTCATCTTCAAATCAAAAAGATTTTATCTTCAAATACAAGAACTTTTCGTGGTTTTGTTGGTTTTCAACAAATGAACCTATTTCTGCGAGGTGGAAGTTTTTTTTTATAGCGTAAGATTTTATCTTCAAATACAAGAACTTTTCGTGGTTCTTGTCAATTTTTGTTGGTTTTCATCCAATGAACTTATTTCAGTCAGCTTGATCTTTCTTCTTGAAAGCAAAAAGATTTTATCTTCAAATACAAGAACTTTTCGTGGTTTTGTTGGTTTTCAGCAAATGAACATATTTCAGCGAGCTGGAAGTTTTTTCTTTAATAGCGTAAGATTTTATCTTAAAATACAAGATCTTTTCGTGGTTCTTGTCAATTTTTGTTGGTTTTCATCTGAAGAACTTATTTCAGTCAGCTGGATCTTTCTTCTTCAAAGCAAAAATACTTTATCTTCAAATACAAGAACTTTTTGTGGTTTTGTTGGTTTTCAGCAAATGAACATATTTCAGCGAGCGAGAAGCATCTTCCTTAATAGCGTACGATTTTATCCTAAAATACAACAACTTTTCGTGGTTCTTGTCAATTTTTGTTGGTTTTCATCTAATGAACTTATTTCAGTCAGCTTGATCTTTCTTCTTGAAAGCAAAAAGATTTTATCTTCAAAGACAAGAACTTTTCGTGGTTTTGTTGGTTTTCAGCAAATGAACATATTTCAGCGAGCTGGAAGTTTTTTCTTTAATAGCGTCAGATTTTATCTTAAAATACAAGATCTTTTCGTGGTTCTTGTCAATTTTTGTTGGTTTTCATCTGAAGAACTTATTTCAGTCAGCTGGATCTTTCTTCTTCAAAGCAAAAATACTTTATCTTCAAATACAAGAACTTTTCGTGGTTTTGTTGGTTTTCAGCAAATGAACATATTTCAGCGAGCGAGAAGCATCTTCTTTAATAGCGTAAGATTTTATCCTAAAATACAACAACTTTTCGTGGTTCTTGTCAATTTTTGTTGGTTTTCATCTAATGAACTTATTTCAGTCAGCCAGATCTTTCTTCTTCAAAGCAAAAAGATTTTATCTTCAAATACAAGAACTTTTCGTGGTTTTGTTGGTTTTCAGCAAATGAACATATTTCAGCAAGTGAGAAGTTTTTTCTTTGAAAGCGTCAGATTTTATCCTGAAATACAAGAACTTTTTGTGGTTCTTGTCAATTTTTTTGGTTTTCATCCAATGAACTTATTTCAGTCACCTAGATCTTTCTTCTTCAAAGCAAACAGATTCTATCTTCAAATACAAGAACTTTTCGTGGTTTTGTTGATTTTCAGCAAATGAACATATTTCAGCGAGCGTGAAGTTTTTTCTTTAATAGCTTCAGATTTTATCTTAAAATACAAGAACTTTTCGTGGTTCTTGTCAATTTTTTTGGTTTTCATCTCATGAACTTATTTCAGTCAGCTAGATCTTTCTTCTTCAAAGCAAAAAGATTTTATCTTCATATACAAGAACTTTTCGTGGTTTTGTTGATTTTCAGCAAATGAACATATCTCAGCGAGCTAGAAGTTTTTTCTTTAATAGCGTAAGATTTTATCTTAAAATACAAGATCTTTTCGTGGTTCTTGTCAATTTTTGTTGGTTTTCATCTGAAGAACTTATTTCAGTCAGCTGGATCTTTCTTCTTCAAAGCAAAAATACTTTATCTTCAAATACAAGAACTTTTTGTGGTTTTGTTGGTTTTCAGCAAATGAACATATTTCAGCGAGCGAGAAGCATCTTCTTTAATAGCGTACGATTTTATCCTAAAATACAACAACTTTTCGTGGTTCTTATCAATTTTTGTTGGTTTTCATCTAATGAACTTATTTCAGTCAGCTTGATCTTTCTTCTTGAAAGCAAAAAGATTTTATCTTCAAATACAAGAACTTTTCGTGGTTTTGTTGGTTTTCAGCAAATGAACATATTTCAGCGAGCTGGAAGTTTTTTCTTTAATAGCGTCAGATTTTATCTTAAAATACAAGATCTTTTCGTGGTTCTTGTCAATTTTTGTTGGTTTTCATCTGAAGAACTTATTTCAGTCAGCTGGATCTTTCTTCTTCAAAGCAAAAATACTTTATCTTCAAATACAAGAACTTTTCGTGGTTTTGTTGGTTTTCAGCAAATGAACATATTTCAGCGAGCGAGAAGCATCTTCTTTAATAGCGTAAGATTTTATCCTAAAATACAACAACTTTTCGTGGTTCTTGTCAATTTTTGTTGGTTTTCATCTAATGAACTTATTTCAGTCAGCCAGATCTTTCTTCTTCAAAGCAAAAAGATTTTATCTTCAAATACAAGAACTTTTCGTGGTTTTGTTGGTTTTCAGCAAATAAACATATTTCAGCAAGCGAGAAGTTTTTTCTTTAATAGCGGAAGATTTTATCTTAAAATACAAGAACTTTTCGTGGTTCTTGTCAATTTTTGTTGGTTTTCAACTGATGAACTTATTTCAGTCACCTCGATCTTTCTTCTTCAAAGCAAAAAGATTTTATCTTCAAATACAAGAACTTTTAGTGGTTTTGTTGGTTTTCAGCAAATTAACATATTTCAGTGAGCTGGAAGTTTTTTCTTCAATAGCTTAAGATTTTATCTTAAAATACAAGAACTTTTCGTGGTTTTGTTGATTTTCAGCAAATGAACATATTTCAGCGAGTGAGAAGTTTTTTCTTTGAAAGCGTCAGATTTTATCCTGAAATACAAGAACTTTTTGTGGTTCTTGTCAATTTTTTTGGTTTTCATCTCATGAACTTATTTCAGTCAGCTAGATCTTTCTTCTTCAAAGCAAAAAGATTTTATCTTCATATACAAGAACTTTTCGTGGTTTTGTTGATTTTCAGCAAATGAACATATCTCAGCGAGCTAGAAGTTTTTTCTTTAATAGCGGAAGATTTTATCTTAAAATACAAGAACTTTTCGTGGTTCTTGTCATTTTTGTTGGTTTTCATCTTATGAACTTATTTCGGTCAGCTCGCTCTTTGTTCTTCAAAGCAAAAAGATTTTATCTTCAAATACAAGAACTTTTAGTGGTTTTGTTGGTTTTCAGCAAATGAACATATTTCAGCGAGCTGGAAGTTTTTTCTTTAATAGCGTAAGATTTTATCTTAAAATAGAAGAACTTTTCGTGGTTCTTGTCAATTTTTGTTGGTTTTCATCTGATCAACTTATTTCAGTCACCTAGATCTTTCATCTTCAAAGCAAACAGATTCTATCTTCAAATACAAGAACTTTTCGTGGTTTTGTTGATTTTCAGCAAATGAACATATTTCAGCGAGCGTGAAGTTTTTTCTTTAATAGCGTCAGATTTTATCTTAAAATACAAGAACTTTTCGTGGTTCTTGTCAATTTTTGTTGGTTTTCATCTGATGAACTTATTTCAGTCAGCGAGATCTTTCTTCTTCAGAGCAAAAAGATTTTATCTTCAAATACAACAACTTTTCGTTGTTTTGCTGGTTTGCAGCAAATGAACATATTTCAGCGAGCTCGAAGTTTTTTCTTTGATAGCTTAAGATTTTATCTTAAAATTCAAGAACTTTTCGTGGTTCTTGTCAATTTTTGTTGGTTTTCATCGAATGAACTTATTTCAGTCAGCTGGATGTTTCTTCTTCAAAGCAAAAAGATTTCATCTTCAAATACAAGAACTTTTCGTGGTTTTGTTGTTTTTCAGCAAATGAACATATTTTAGCGAGCGAGAGTTTTTTCTGCAATAGAGTCAGATTTTATCTCAAAATACAAGAACGTTTTGTGGTTCTTGTCAATTTTTGTCGGTTTTCATCTGATGAACTTATTTCAGTCAGCTGGATCTTTCATCTTCAAAGCAAAAAGATTTTATCTTCAAATACAAGAACTTTTCGTGGTTTTGTTGGTTTTCAGCAAATGAACCTATTTCTGCGAGGTGGAAGTTTTTTTTTTATAGCGTAAGATTTTATCTTCAAATACAAGAACTTTTCGTGGTTCTTGTCAATTTTTGTTGGTTTTCATCTAATGAACTTATTTCAGTCAGCTTGATCTTTCTTCTTGAAAGCAAAAAGATTTTATCTTCAAATACAAGAACTTTTCGTGGTTTTGTTGGTTTTCAGCAAATGAACATATTTCAGCGAGCTGGAAGTTTTTTCTTTAATAGCGTAAGATTTTATCTTAAAATACAAGATCTTTTCGTGGTTCTTGTCAATTTTTGTTGGTTTTCATCTGATGAACTTATTTCAGTCAGCTGGATCTTTCTTCTTCAAAGCAAAAATACTTTATCTTCAAATACAAGAACTTTTTGTGGTTTTGTTGGTTTTCAGCAAATGAACATATTTCAGCGAGCGAGAAGCATCTTCTTTAATAGCGTACGATTTTATCCTAAAATACAACAACTTTTCGTGGTTCTTGTCAATTTTTGTTGGTTTTCATCTAATGAACTTATTTCAGTCAGCCAGATCTTTCTTCTTCAAAGCAAAAAGATTTTATCTTCAAATACAAGAACTTTTCGTGGTTTTGTTGGTTTTCAGCAAATAAACATATTTCAGCAAGCGAGAAGTTTTTTCTTTAATAGCGGAAGATTTTATCTTAAAATACAAGAACTTTTCGTGGTTCTTGTCAATTTTTGTTGGTTTTCAACTGATGAACTTATTTCAGTCAGCTGGATCTTTCTTCTTCAAAGCAAAAAGATTTTATCTTCAAATACAAGAACTTTTCGTGGTTTTGTTGGTTTTCAGCAAATTAACATATTTCAGCGAGCTGGAAGTTTTTTCTTCAATAGCTTAAGATTTTATCTTAAAATACAAGAACTTTTTGTGGTTTTGTTGATTTTCAGCAAATGAACATATTTCAGCGAGCGAGAAGTTTTTTCTTTGAAAGCGTCAGATTTTATCCTGAAATACAACAACTTTTCGTGGTTCTTGTCAATTTTTGTTGGTTTTCATCGAATGAACTTATTTCAGTCAGCTTGATCTTTCTTCTTGAAAGCAAAAAGATTTTATCTTCAAATACAAGAACTTTTCGTGGTTTTGTTGGTTTTCAGCAAATGAACATATTTCAGCGAGCTGGAAGTTTTTTCTTTAATAGCTTAAGATTTTATCTTAAAATACAAGATCTTTTCGTGGTTCTTGTCAATTTTTGTTGGTTTTCATCTGAAGAACGTATTTCATTCAGCTGGATCTTTCTTCTTCAAAGCAAAAATACTCTATCTTCAAATACAAGAACTTTTCGTGGTTTTGTTGGTTTTCAGCAAATGAACATATTTCAGCGAGCGAGAAGCATCTTCTTTAATAGCGTACGATTTTATCCTAAAATACAACAACTTTTCGTGGTTCTTGTCAATTTTTGTTGGTTTTCATCTAATGAACTTATTTCAGTCAGCCAGATCTTTCTTCTTCAAAGCAAAAAGATTTTATCTTCAAATACAAGAACTTTTCGTGGTTTTGTTGGTTTTCAGCAAATAAACATATTTCAGCAAGCGAGAAGTTTTTTCTTTAATAGCGGAAGATTTTATCTTAAAATACAAGAACTTTTCGTGGTTCTTGTCAATTTTTGTTGGTTTTCAACTGATGAACTTATTTCAGTCAGCTGGATCTTTCTTCTTCAAAGCAAAAAGATTTTATCTTCAAATACAAGAACTTTTCGTGGTTTTGTTGGTTTTCAGCAAATTAACATATTTCAGCGAGCTGGA
Organism: Heptranchias perlo; assembly: GCF_035084215.1. NCBI lineage: Eukaryota > Metazoa > Chordata > Chondrichthyes > Hexanchiformes > Hexanchidae > Heptranchias > Heptranchias perlo. The sequence continues at coordinate 1,281,945 of NW_027138374.1, read as the reverse complement.
AGTTTTTTCTTCAATAGCTTAAGATTTTATCTTAAAATACAAGAACTTTTCGTGGTTTTGTTGATTTTCAGCAAATGAACATATTTCAGCGAGCGAGAAGTTTTTTCTTTGAAAGCGTCAGATTTTATCCTGAAATACAAGAACTTTTCGTGGTTCTTGTCAATGTTTTTGGTTTTCATCCAATGAACTTATTTCAGTCACCTAGATCTTTCTTCTTCAAAGCAAAAAGATTTTATCTTCAAATACAAGAACTTTTCGTGGTTTTGTTGATTTTCAGCAAATGAACATATTTCAGCGAGCGTGAAGTTTTTTCTTTAATAGCGTCAGATTTTATCTTAAAATGCAAGAACTTTTCGTGGTTCTTGTCAATTTTTTTGGTTTTCATCTCATGAACTTATTTCAGTCAGCTAGATCTTTCTTCTTCAAAGCAAAAAGATTTTATCTTCATATACAAGAACTTTTCGTGGTTTTGTTGATTTTCAGCAAATGAACATATCTCAGCGAGCTAGAAGTTTTTTCTTTAATAGCGCAAGATTTTATCTTAAAATACAAGAACTTTTCGTGGTTCTTGTCATTTTTGTTGGTTTTCATCTTATGAACTTATTTCGGTCAGCTAGCTCTTTCTTCTTCAAAGCAAAAAGATTTTATCTTCAAATACAAGAACTTTTAGTGGTTTTGTTGGTTTTCAGCAAATGAACATATTTCAGCGAGCTGGAAGTTTTTTCTTTAATAGCGTAAGATTTTATCTTAAAATAGAAGAACTTTTCGTGGTTCTTGTCAATTTTAGTTGGTTTTCATCTGATCAACTTATTTCAGTCAGCTCGATCTTTCTTTTTTGATGCAAAAAGATTTTATCTTCAAATTCAAGAACTTTTCGTGGTTTTGTTGGTTTTCAGCAAATGAATATATTTCAGCAAGCAAGAAGTTTTTTCTTTAATAGCTTAAGATTTTATCTTAAAATACAAGAACTTTTCGTGGTTCTTGTCAATTTTTGTTGGTTTTCATCTGATGAACTTATTTCAGTCAGCGAGATCTTTCTTCTTCAGAGCAAAAAGATTTTATCTTCAAATACAACAACTTTTCGTTGTTTTGCTGGTTTGCAGCAAATGAACATATTTCAGCGAGCTCGAAGTTTTTTCTTTGATAGCTTAAGATTTTATCTTAAAATTCAAGAACTTTTCGTGGTTCTTGTCAATTTTTGTTGGTTTTCATCGAATGAACTTATTTCAGTCAGCTGGATGTTTCTTCTTCAAAGCAAAAAGATTTCATCTTCAAATACAAGAACTTTTCGTGGTTTTGTTGTTTTTCAGCAAATGAACATATTTTAGCGAGCGAGAGTTTTTTCTGCAATAGAGTCAGATTTTATCTCAAAATACAAGAACGTTTTGTGGTTCTTGTCAATTTTTGTTGGTTTTCATCTGATGAACTTATTTCAGTCAGCTGGATCTTTCATCTTCAAAGCAAAAAGATTTTATCTTCAAATACAAGAACTTTTCGTGGTTTTGTTGGTTTTCAGCAAATGAACATATTTCAGCGAGCTGGAAGTTTTTTCTTTAATAGCGTAAGATTTTATCTTAAAATACAAGATCTTTTCGTGGTTCTTGTCAATTTTTGTTGGTTTTCATCTGATGAACTTATTTCAGTCAGCTGGATCTTTCTTCTTCAAAGTAAAAATACTTTATCTTCAAATACAAGAACTTTTCGTGGTTTTGTTGGTTTTCAGCAAATGAACATATTTCAGCGAGCGAGAAGCATCTTCTTTAATAGCGTACGATTTTATCCTAAAATACAACAACTTTTCGTGGTTCTTGTCAATTTTTGTTGGTTTTCATCGAATGAACTTATTTCAGTCAGCTTGATCTTTCTTCTTGAAAGCAAAAAGATTTTATCTTCAAATACAAGAACTTTTCGTGGTTTTCTTGGTTTTCAGCAAATGAACATATTTCAGCGAGCTGGAAGTTTTTTCTTTAATAGCGTAAGATTTTATCTTAAAATACAAGATCTTTTCGTGGTTCTTGTCAATTTTTGTTGGTTTTCATCTGAAGAACGTATTTCAGTCAGCTGGATCTTTCTTCTTCAAAGCAAAAATACTCTATCTTCAAATACAAGAACTTTTCGTGGTTTTGTTGGTTTTCAGCAAATGAACATATTTCAGCGAGCGAGAAGCATCTTCTTTAATAGCGTACGATTTTATCCTAAAATACAACAACTTTTCGTGGTTCTTGTCAATTTTTGTTGGTTTTCATCTAATGAACTTATTTCAGTCAGCCAGATCTTTCTTCTTCAAAGCAAAAAGATTTTATCTTCAAATACAAGAACTTTTCGTGCTTTTGTTGGTTTTCAGCAAATAAACATATTTCAGCAAGCGAGAAGTTTTTTCTTTAATAGCGGAAGATTTTATCTTAAAATACAAGAACTTTTCGTGGTTCTTGTCAATTTTTGTTGGTTTTCAACTGATGAACTTATTTCAGTCAGCTGGATCTTTCTTCTTCAAAGCAAAAAGATTTTATCTTCAAATACAAGAACTTTTCGTGGTTTTGTTGGTTTTCAGCAAATTAACATATTTCAGCGAGCTGGAAGTTTTTTCTTCAATAGCTTAAGATTTTATCTTAAAATACAAGAACTTTTTGTGGTTTTGTTGATTTTCAGCAAATGAACATATTTCAGCGAGCGAGAAGTTTTTTCTTTGAAAGCGTCAGATTTTATCCTGAAATACAACAACTTTTCGTGGTTCTTGTCAATTTTTGTTGGTTTTCATCGAATGAACTTATTTCAGTCAGCTTGATCTTTCTTCTTGAAAGCAAAAAGATTTTATCTTCAAATACAAGAACTTTTCGTGGTTTTGTTGGTTTTCAGCAAATGAACATATTTCAGCGAGCTGGAAGTTTTTTCTTTAATAGCTTAAGATTTTATCTTAAAATACAAGATCTTTTCGTGGTTCTTGTCAATTTTTGTTGGTTTTCATCTGAAGAACGTATTTCATTCAGCTGGATCTTTCTTCTTCAAAGCAAAAATACTCTATCTTCAAATACAAGAACTTTTCGTGGTTTTGTTGGTTTTCAGCAAATGAACATATTTCAGCGAGCGAGAAGCATCTTCTTTAATAGCGTACGATTTTATCCTAAAATACAACAACTTTTCGTGGTTCTTGTCAATTTTTGTTGGTTTTCATCTAATGAACTTATTTCAGTCAGCCAGATCTTTCTTCTTCAAAGCAAAAAGATTTTATCTTCAAATACAAGAACTTTTCGTGGTTTTGTTGGTTTTCAGCAAATAAACATATTTCAGCAAGCGAGAAGTTTTTTCTTTAATAGCGGAAGATTTTATCTTAAAATACAAGAACTTTTCGTGGTTCTTGTCAATTTTTGTTGGTTTTCAACTGATGAACTTATTTCAGTCAGCTGGATCTTTCTTCTTCAAAGCAAAAAGATTTTATCTTCAAATACAAGAACTTTTCGTGGTTTTGTTGGTTTTCAGCAAATTAACATATTTCAGCGAGCTGGAAGTTTTTTCTTCAATAGCTTAAGATTTTATCTTAAAATACAAGAACTTTTCGTGGTTTTGTTGATTTTCAGCAAATGAACATATTTCAGCGAGCGAGAAGTTTTTTCTTTGAAAGCGTCAGATTTTATCCTGAAATACAAGAACTTTTCGTGGTTCTTGTCAATGTTTTTGGTTTTCATCCAATGAACTTATTTCAGTCACCTAGATCTTTCTTCTTCAAAGCAAAAAGATTTTATCTTCAAATACAAGAACTTTTCGTGGTTTTGTTGATTTTCAGCAAATGAACATATTTCAGCGAGCGTGAAGTTTTTTCTTTAATAGCGTCAGATTTTATCTTAAAATGCAAGAACTTTTCGTGGTTCTTGTCAATTTTTTTGGTTTTCATCTCATGAACTTATTTCAGTCAGCTAGATCTTTCTTCTTCAAAGCAAAAAGATTTTATCTTCATATACAAGAACTTTTCGTGGTTTTGTTGATTTTCAGCAAATGAACATATCTCAGCGAGCTAGAAGTTTTTTCTTTAATAGCGCAAGATTTTATCTTAAAATACAAGAACTTTTCGTGGTTCTTGTCATTTTTGTTGGTTTTCATCTTATGAACTTATTTCGGTCAGCTAGCTCTTTCTTCTTCAAAGCAAAAAGATTTTATCTTCAAATACAAGAACTTTTAGTGGTTTTGTTGGTTTTCAGCAAATGAACATATTTCAGCGAGCTGGAAGTTTTTTCTTTAATAGCGTAAGATTTTATCTTAAAATAGAAGAACTTTTCGTGGTTCTTGTCAATTTTAGTTGGTTTTCATCTGATCAACTTATTTCAGTCAGCTCGATCTTTCTTTTTTGATGCAAAAAGATTTTATCTTCAAATTCAAGAACTTTTCGTGGTTTTGTTGGTTTTCAGCAAATGAATATATTTCAGCAAGCAAGAAGTTTTTTCTTTAATAGCTTAAGATTTTATCTTAAAATACAAGAACTTTTCGTGGTTCTTGTCAATTTTTGTTGGTTTTCATCTGATGAACTTATTTCAGTCAGCGAGATCTTTCTTCTTCAGAGCAAAAAGATTTTATCTTCAAATACAACAACTTTTCGTTGTTTTGCTGGTTTGCAGCAAATGAACATATTTCAGCGAGCTCGAAGTTTTTTCTTTGATAGCTTAAGATTTTATCTTAAAATTCAAGAACTTTTCGTGGTTCTTGTCAATTTTTGTTGGTTTTCATCGAATGAACTTATTTCAGTCAGCTGGATGTTTCTTCTTCAAAGCAAAAAGATTTCATCTTCAAATACAAGAACTTTTCGTGGTTTTGTTGTTTTTCAGCAAATGAACATATTTTAGCGAGCGAGAGTTTTTTCTGCAATAGAGTCAGATTTTATCTCAAAATACAAGAACGTTTTGTGGTTCTTGTCAATTTTTGTTGGTTTTCATCTGATGAACTTATTTCAGTCAGCTGGATCTTTCATCTTCAAAGCAAAAAGATTTTATCTTCAAATACAAGAACTTTTCGTGGTTTTGTTGGTTTTCAGCAAATGAACATATTTCAGCGAGCTGGAAGTTTTTTCTTTAATAGCGTAAGATTTTATCTTAAAATACAAGATCTTTTCGTGGTTCTTGTCAATTTTTGTTGGTTTTCATCTGATGAACTTATTTCAGTCAGCTGGATCTTTCTTCTTCAAAGTAAAAATACTTTATCTTCAAATACAAGAACTTTTCGTGGTTTTGTTGGTTTTCAGCAAATGAACATATTTCAGCGAGCGAGAAGCATCTTCTTTAATAGCGTACGATTTTATCCTAAAATACAACAACTTTTCGTGGTTCTTGTCAATTTTTGTTGGTTTTCATCGAATGAACTTATTTCAGTCAGCTTGATCTTTCTTCTTGAAAGCAAAAAGATTTTATCTTCAAATACAAGAACTTTTCGTGGTTTTCTTGGTTTTCAGCAAATGAACATATTTCAGCGAGCTGGAAGTTTTTTCTTTAATAGCGTAAGATTTTATCTTAAAATACAAGATCTTTTCGTGGTTCTTGTCAATTTTTGTTGGTTTTCATCTGAAGAACGTATTTCAGTCAGCTGGATCTTTCTTCTTCAAAGCAAAAATACTCTATCTTCAAATACAAGAACTTTTCGTGGTTTTGTTGGTTTTCAGCAAATGAACATATTTCAGCGAGCGAGAAGCATCTTCTTTAATAGCGTACGATTTTATCCTAAAATACAACAACTTTTCGTGGTTCTTGTCAATTTTTGTTGGTTTTCATCTAATGAACTTATTTCAGTCAGCCAGATCTTTCTTCTTCAAAGCAAAAAGATTTTATCTTCAAATACAAGAACTTTTCGTGCTTTTGTTGGTTTTCAGCAAATAAACATATTTCAGCAAGCGAGAAGTTTTTTCTTTAATAGCGGAAGATTTTATCTTAAAATACAAGAACTTTTCGTGGTTCTTGTCAATTTTTGTTGGTTTTCAACTGATGAACTTATTTCAGTCAGCTGGATCTTTCTTCTTCAAAGCAAAAAGATTTTATCTTCAAATACAAGAACTTTTCGTGGTTTTGTTGGTTTTCAGCAAATTAACATATTTCAGCGAGCTGGAAGTTTTTTCTTCAATAGCTTAAGATTTTATCTTAAAATACAAGAACTTTTTGTGGTTTTGTTGATTTTCAGCAAATGAACATATTTCAGCGAGCGAGAAGTTTTTTCTTTGAAAGCGTCAGATTTTATCCTGAAATACAACAACTTTTCGTGGTTCTTGTCAATTTTTGTTGGTTTTCATCGAATGAACTTATTTCAGTCAGCTTGATCTTTCTTCTTGAAAGCAAAAAGATTTTATCTTCAAATACAAGAACTTTTCGTGGTTTTGTTGGTTTTCAGCAAATGAACATATTTCAGCGAGCTGGAAGTTTTTTCTTTAATAGCTTAAGATTTTATCTTAAAATACAAGATCTTTTCGTGGTTCTTGTCAATTTTTGTTGGTTTTCATCTGAAGAACGTATTTCATTCAGCTGGATCTTTCTTCTTCAAAGCAAAAATACTCTATCTTCAAATACAAGAACTTTTCGTGGTTTTGTTGGTTTTCAGCAAATGAACATATTTCAGCGAGCGAGAAGCATCTTCTTTAATAGCGTACGATTTTATCCTAAAATACAACAACTTTTCGTGGTTCTTGTCAATTTTTGTTGGTTTTCAACTGATGAACTTATTTCAGTCAGCTGGATCTTTCTTCTTCAAAGCAAAAAGATTTTATCTTCAAATACAAGAACTTTTCGTGGTTTTGTTGGTTTTCAGCAAATTAACATATTTCAGCGAGCTGGAAGTTTTTTCTTCAATAGCTTAAGATTTTATCTTAAAATACAAGAACTTTTCGTGGTTTTGTTGATTTTCAGCAAATGAACATATTTCAGCGAGCGAGAAGTTTTTTCTTTGAAAGCGTCAGATTTTATCCTGAAATACAAGAACTTTTCGTGGTTCTTGTCAATGTTTTTGGTTTTCATCCAATGAACTTATTTCAGTCACCTAGATCTTTCTTCTTCAAAGCAAAAAGATTTCATCTTCAAATACAAGAACTTTTCGTGGTTTTGTTGATTTTCAGCAAATGAACATATTTCAGCGAGCTAGAAGTTTTTTCTTTAATAGCGCAAGATTTTATCTTAAAATACAAGAACTTTTCGTGGTTCTTGTCATTTTTGTTGGTTTTCATCTTATGAACTTATTTCGGTCAGCTAGCTCTTTCTTCTTCAAAGCAAAAAGATTTTATCTTCAAATACAAGAACTTTTAGTGGTTTTGTTGGTTTTCAGCAAATGAACATATTTCAGCGAGCTGGAAGTTTTTTCTTTAATAGCGTAAGATTTTATCTTAAAATAGAAGAACTTTTCGTGGTTCTTGTCAATTTTAGTTGGTTTTCATCTGATCAACTTATTTCAGTCAGCTCGATCTTTCTTTTTTGATGCAAAAAGATTTTATCTTCAAATTCAAGAACTTTTCGTGGTTTTGTTGGTTTTCAGCAAATGAATATATTTCAGCAAGCAAGAAGTTTTTTCTTTAATAGCTTAAGATTTTATCTTAAAATACAAGAACTTTTCGGGGTTCTTGTCAATTTTTGTTGGTTTTCATCTGATGAACTTATTTCAGTCAGCGAGATCTTTCTTCTTCAGAGCAAAAAGATTTTATCTTCAAATACAACAACTTTTCGTTGTTTTGCTGGTTTGCAGCAAATGAACATATTTCAGCGAGCTCGAAGTTTTTTCTTTGATAGCTTAAGATTTTATCTTAAAATTCAAGAACTTTTCGTGGTTCTTGTCAATTTTTGTTGGTTTTCATCGAATGAACTTATTTCAGTCAGCTGGATGTTTCTTCTTCAAAGCAAAAAGATTTCATCTTCAAATACAAGAACTTTTCGTGGTTTTGTTGATTTTCAGCAAATGAACATATTTCAGCGAGCGAGAAGTTTTTTCTTTGAAAGCGTCAGATTTTATCCTGAAATACAAGAACTTTTCGTGGTTCTTGTCAATGTTTTTGGTTTTCATCCAATGAACTTATTTCAGTCACCTAGATCTTTCTTCTTCAAAGCAAAAAGATTTCATCTTCAAATACAAGAACTTTTCGTGGTTTTGTTGATTTTCAGCAAATGAACATATTTCAGCGAGCTAGAAGTTTTTTCTTTAATAGCGCAAGATTTTATCTTAAAATACAAGAACTTTTCGTGGTTCTTGTCATTTTTGTTGGTTTTCATCTTATGAACTTATTTCGGTCAGCTAGCTCTTTCTTCTTCAAAGCAAAAAGATTTTATCTTCAAATACAAGAACTTTTAGTGGTTTTGTTGGTTTTCAGCAAATGAACATATTTCAGCGAGCTGGAAGTTTTTTCTTTAATAGCGTAAGATTTTATCTTAAAATAGAAGAACTTTTCGTGGTTCTTGTCAATTTTAGTTGGTTTTCATCTGATCAACTTATTTCAGTCAGCTCGATCTTTCTTTTTTGATGCAAAAAGATTTTATCTTCAAATTCAAGAACTTTTCGTGGTTTTGTTGGTTTTCAGCAAATGAATATATTTCAGCAAGCAAGAAGTTTTTTCTTTAATAGCTTAAGATTTTATCTTAAAATACAAGAACTTTTCGTGGTTCTTGTCAATTTTTGTTGGTTTTCATCTGATGAACTTATTTCAGTCAGCGAGATCTTTCTTCTTCAGAGCAAAAAGATTTTATCTTCAAATACAACAACTTTTCGTTGTTTTGCTGGTTTGCAGCAAATGAACATATTTCAGCGAGCTCGAAGTTTTTTCTTTGATAGCTTAAGATTTTATCTTAAAATTCAAGAACTTTTCGTGGTTCTTGTCAATTTTTGTTGGTTTTCATCGAATGAACTTATTTCAGTCAGCTGGATGTTTCTTCTTCAAAGCAAAAAGATTTCATCTTCAAATACAAGAACTTTTCGTGGTTTTGTTGTTTTTCAGCAAATGAACATATTTTAGCGAGCGAGAGTTTTTTCTGCAATAGAGTCAGATTTTATCTCAAAATACAAGAACGTTTTGTGGTTCTTGTCAATTTTTGTTGGTTTTCATCTGATGAACTTATTTCAGTCAGCTGGATCTTTCATCTTCAAAGCAAAAAGATTTTATCTTCAAATACAAGAACTTTTCGTGGTTTTGTTGGTTTTCAGCAAATGAACCTATTTCTGCGAGGTGGAAGTTTTTTTTTATAGCGTCAGATTTTATCTTCAAATACAAGAACTTTTCGTGGTTCTTGTCAATTTTTGTTGGTTTTCATCTAATGAACTTATTTCAGTCAGCTTGATCTTTCTTCTTGAAAGCAAAAAGATTTTATCTTCAAATACAAGAACTTTTCGTGGTTTTGTTGGTTTTCAGCAAATGAACATATTTCAGCGAGCTGGAAGTTTTTTCTTTAATAGCGTAAGATTTTATCTTAAAATACAAGATCTTTTCGTGGTTCTTGTCAATTTTTGTTGGTTTTCATCTGAAGAACTTATTTCAGTCAGCTGGATCTTTCTTCTTCAAAGCAAAAATAATTTATCTTCAAATACAAGAACTTTTCGTGGTTTTGTTGGTTTTCAGCAAATGAACATATTTCAGCGAGCGAGAAGCATCTTCTTTAATAGCGTACGATTTTATCCTAAAATACAAGAACTTTTCGTGGTTCTTGTCAATTTTTGTTGGTTTTCATCTGATGAACTTATTTCAGTCAGCTGGATCTTTCTTCTTCAAAGCAAAAAGACTTTATCTTCAAATACAAGAACTTTTAGTGGTTTTGTTGGTTTTCAGCAAATGAACATATTTCAGCGAGCTGGAAGTTTTTTCTTTAATAGCGTAAGATTTTATCTTAAAATAGAAGAACTTTTCGTGGTTCTTGTCAATTTTAGTTGGTTTTCATCTGATCAACTTATTTCAGTCAGCTCGATCTTTCTTTTTTGATGCAAAAAGATTTTATCTTCAAATTCAAGAACTTTTCGTGGTTTTGTTGGTTTTCAGCAAATGAATATATTTCAGCAAGCAAGAAGTTTTTTCTTTAATAGCTTAAGATTTTATCTTAAAATACAAGAACTTTTCGTGGTTCTTGTCAATTTTTGTTGGTTTTCATCTGATGAACTTATTTCAGTCAGCGAGATCTTTCTTCTTCAGAGCAAAAAGATTTTATCTTCAAATACAACAACTTTTCGTTGTTTTGCTGGTTTGCAGCAAATGAACATATTTCAGCGAGCTCGAAGTTTTTTCTTTGATAGCTTAAGATTTTATCTTAAAATTCAAGAACTTTTCGTGGTTCTTGTCAATTTTTGTTGGTTTTCATCGAATGAACTTATTTCAGTCAGCTGGATGTTTCTTCTTCAAAGCAAAAAGATTTCATCTTCAAATACAAGAACTTTTCGTGGTTTTGTTGTTTTTCAGCAAATGAACATATTTTAGCGAGCGAGAGTTTTTTCTGCAATAGAGTCAGATTTTATCTCAAAATACAAGAACGTTTTGTGGTTCTTGTCAATTTTTGTTGGTTTTCATCTGATGAACTTATTTCAGTCAGCTGGATCTTTCATCTTCAAAGCAAAAAGATTTTATCTTCAAATACAAGAACTTTTCGTGGTTTTGTTGGTTTTCAGCAAATGAACCTATTTCTGCGAGGTGGAAGTTTTTTTTTATAGCGTAAGATTTTATCTTCAAATACAAGAACTTTTCGTGGTTCTTGTCAATTTTTGTTGGTTTTCATCTAATGAACTTATTTCAGTCAGCTTGATCTTTCTTCTTGAAAGCAAAAAGATTTTATCTTCAAATACAAGAACTTTTCGTGGTTTTGTTGGTTTTCAGCAAATGAACATATTTCAGCGAGCTGGAAGTTTTTTCTTTAATAGCGTAAGATTTTATCTTAAAATACAAGATCTTTTCGTGGTTCTTGTCAATTTTTGTTGGTTTTCATCTGATGAACTTATTTCAGTCAGCTGGATCTTTCTTCTTCAAAGCAAAAATACTTTATCTTCAAATACAAGAACTTTTCGTGGTTTTGTTGGTTTTCAGCAAATGAACATATTTCAGCGAGCGAGAAGCATCTTCTTTAATAGCGTACGATTTTATCCTAAAATACAACAACTTTTCGTGGTTCTTGTCAATTTTTGTTGGTTTTCATCGAATGAACTTATTTCAGTCAGCTTGATCTTTCTTCTTGAAAGCAAAAAGATTTTATCTTCAAATACAAGAACTTTTCGTGGTTTTCTTGGTTTTCAGCAAATGAACATATTTCAGCGAGCTGGAAGTTTTTTCTTTAATAGCGTAAGATTTTATCTTAAAATACAAGATCTTTTCGTGGTTCTTGTCAATTTTTGTTGGTTTTCATCTGAAGAACGTATTTCAGTCAGCTGGATCTTTCTTCTTCAAAGCAAAAATACTCTATCTTCAAATACAAGAACTTTTCGTGGTTTTGTTGGTTTTCAGCAAATGAACATATTTCAGCGAGCTGGAAGTTTTTTCTTTAATAGCGTAAGATTTTATCTTAAAATAGAAGAACTTTTCGTGGTTCTTGTCAATTTTAGTTGGTTTTCATCTGATCAACTTATTTCAGTCAGCTCGATCTTTCTTTTTTGATGCAAAAAGATTTTATCTTCAAATTCAAGAACTTTTCGTGGTTTTGTTGGTTTTCAGCAAATGAATATATTTCAGCAAGCAAGAAGTTTTTTCTTTAATAGCTTAAGATTTTATCTTAAAATACAAGAACTTTTCGTGGTTCTTGTCAATTTTTGTTGGTTTTCATCTGATGAACTTATTTCAGTCAGCGAGATCTTTCTTCTTCAGAGCAAAAAGATTTTATCTTCAAATACAACAACTTTTCGTTGTTTTGCTGGTTTGCAGCAAATGAACATATTTCAGCGAGCTCGAAGTTTTTTCTTTGATAGCTTAAGATTTTATCTTAAAATTCAAGAACTTTTCGTGGTTCTTGTCAATTTTTGTTGGTTTTCATCGAATGAACTTATTTCAGTCAGCTGGATGTTTCTTCTTCAAAGCAAAAAGATTTCATCTTCAAATACAAGAACTTTTCGTGGTTTTGTTGTTTTTCAGCAAATGAACATATTTTAGCGAGCGAGAGTTTTTTCTGCAATAGAGTCAGATTTTATCTCAAAATACAAGAACGTTTTGTGGTTCTTGTCAATTTTTGTTGGTTTTCATCTGATGAACTTATTTCAGTCAGCTGGATCTTTCATCTTCAAAGCAAAAAGATTTTATCTTCAAATACAAGAACTTTTCGTGGTTTTGTTGGTTTTCAGCAAATGAACCTATTTCTGCGAGGTGGAAGTTTTTTTTTTATAGCGTCAGATTTTATCTTCAAATACAAGAACTTTTCGTGGTTCTTGTCAATTTTTGTTGGTTTTCATCTAATGAACTTATTTCAGTCAGCTTGATCTTTCTTCTTGAAAGCAAAAAGATTTTATCTTCAAATACAAGAACTTTTCGTGGTTTTGTTGGTTTTCAGCAAATGAACATATTTCAGCGAGCTGGAAGTTTTTTCTTTAATAGCGTAAGATTTTATCTTAAAATACAAGATCTTTTCGTGGTTCTTGTCAATTTTTGTTGGTTTTCATCTGAAGAACTTATTTCAGTCAGCTGGATCTTTCTTCTTCAAAGCAAAAATAATTTATCTTCAAATACAAGAACTTTTCGTGGTTTTGTTGGTTTTCAGCAAATGAACATATTTCAGCGAGCGAGAAGCATCTTCTTTAATAGCGTAAGATTTTATCCTAAAATACAACAACTTTTCGTGGTTCTTGTCAATTTTTGTTGGTTTTCATCTAATGAACTTATTTCAGTCAGCTTGATCTTTCTTCTTGAAAGCAAAAAGATTTTATCTTCAAATACAAGAACTTTTCGTGGTTTTGTTGGTTTTCAGCAAATGAACATATTTCAGCGAGCTGGAAGTTTTTTCTTTAATAGCGTCAGATTTTATCTTAAAATACAAGATCTTTTCGTGGTTATTGTCAATTTTTGTTGGTTTTCATCTGAAGAACTTATTTCAGTCAGCTGGATCTTTCTTCTTCAAAGCAAAAATACTTCATCTTCAAATACAAGAACTTTTCGTGGTTTTGTTGGTTTTCAGCAAATGAACATATTTCAGCGAGCGAGAAGCATCTTCTTTAATAGCGTAAGATTTTATCCTAAAATACAACAACTTTTCGTGGTTCTTGTCAATTTTTGTTGGTTTTCATCTAATGAACTTATTTCAGTCAGCCAGATCTTTCTTCTTCAAAGCAAAAAGATTTTATCTTCAAATACAAGAACTTTTCGTGGTTTTGTTGGTTTTCAGCAAATAAACATATTTCAGCAAGCGAGAAGTTTTTTCTTTAATAGCGGAAGATTTTATCTTAAAATACAAGAACTTTTCGTGGTTCTTGTCAATTTTTGTTGGTTTTCAACTGATGAACTTATTTCAGTCACCTCGATCTTTCTTCTTCAAAGCAAAAAGATTTTATCTTCAAATACAAGAACTTTTAGTGGTTTTGTTGGTTTTCAGCAAATTAACATATTTCAGTGAGCTGGAAGTTTTTTCTTCAATAGCTTAAGATTTTATCTTAAAATACAAGAACTTTTCGTGGTTTTGTTGATTTTCAGCAAATGAACATATTTCAGCGAGTGAGAAGTTTTTTCTTTGAAAGCGTCAGATTTTATCCTGAAATACAAGAACTTTTTGTGGTTCTTGTCAATTTTTTTGGTTTTCATCTCATGAACTTATTTCAGTCAGCTAGATCTTTCTTCTTCAAAGCAAAAAGATTTTATCTTCATATACAAGAACTTTTCGTGGTTTTGTTGATTTTCAGCAAATGAACATATCTCAGCGAGCTAGAAGTTTTTTCTTTAATAGCGCAAGATTTTATCTTAAAATACAAGAACTTTTCGTGGTTCTTGTCATTTTTGTTGGTTTTCATCTTATGAACTTATTTCGGTCAGCTCGCTCTTTGTTCTTCAAAGCAAAAAGATTTTATCTTCAAATACAAGAACTTTTAGTGGTTTTGTTGGTTTTCAGCAAATGAACATATTTCAGCGAGCTGGAAGTTTTTTCTTTAATAGCGTAAGATTTTATCTTAAAATAGAAGAACTTTTCGTGGTTCTTGTCAATTTTTGTTGGTTTTCATCTGATGAACTTATTTCAGTCAGCGAGATCTTTCTTCTTCAGAGCAAAAAGATTTTATCTTCAAATACAACAACTTTTCGTTGTTTTGCTGGTTTGCAGCAAATGAACATATTTCAGCGAGCTCGAAGTTTTTTTCTTTGATAGCTTAAGATTTTATCTTAAAATTCAAGAACTTTTCGTGGTTCTTGTCAATTTTTGTTGGTTTTCATCGAATGAACTTATTTCAGTCAGCTGGATGTTTCTTCTTCAAAGCAAAAAGATTTCATCTTCAAATACAAGAACTTTTCGTGGTTTTGTTGTTTTTCAGCAAATGAACATATTTTAGCGAGCGAGAGTTTTTTCTGCAATAGAGTCAGATTTTATCTCAAAATACAAGAACGTTTTGTGGTTCTTGTCAATTTTTGTCGGTTTTCATCTGATGAACTTATTTCAGTCAGCTGGATCTTTCATCTTCAAAGCAAAAAGATTTTATCTTCAAATACAAGAACTTTTCGTGGTTTTGTTGGTTTTCAGCAAATGAACCTATTTCTGCGAGGTGGAAGTTTTTTTTTTATAGCGTAAGATTTTATCTTCAAATACAAGAACTTTTCGTGGTTCTTGTCAATTTTTGTTGGTTTTCATCTAATGAACTTATTTCAGTCAGCTTGATCTTTCTTCTTGAAAGCAAAAAGATTTTATCTTCAAATACAAGAACTTTTCGTGGTTTTGTTGGTTTTCAGCAAATGAACATATTTCAGCGAGCTGGAAGTTTTTTCTTTAATAGCGTAAGATTTTATCTTAAAATACAAGATCTTTTCGTGGTTCTTGTCAATTTTTGTTGGTTTTCATCTGATGAACTTATTTCAGTCAGCTGGATCTTTCTTCTTCAAAGCAAAAATACTTTATCTTCAAATACAAGAACTTTTCGTGGTTTTGTTGGTTTTCAGCAAATGAACATATTTCAGCGAGCGAGAAGCATCTTCTTTAATAGCGTACGATTTTATCCTAAAATACAACAACTTTTCGTGGTTCTTGTCAATTTTTGTTGGTTTTCATCGAATGAACTTATTTCAGTCAGCTTGATCTTTCTTCTTGAAAGCAAAAAGATTTTATCTTCAAATACAAGAACTTTTCGTGGTTTTCTTGGTTTTCAGCAAATGAACATATTTCAGCGAGCTGGAAGTTTTTTCTTTAATAGCGTAAGATTTTATCTTAAAATACAAGATCTTTTCGTGGTTCTTGTCAATTTTTGTTGGTTTTCATCTGAAGAACGTATTTCAGTCAGCTGGATCTTTCTTCTTCAAAGCAAAAATACTCTATCTTCAAATACAAGAACTTTTCGTGGTTTTGTTGGTTTTCAGCAAATGAACATATTTCAGCGAGCGAGAAGCATCTTCTTTAATAGCGTACGATTTTATCCTAAAATACAACAACTTTTCGTGGTTCTTGTCAATTTTTGTTGGTTTTCATCTAATGAACTTATTTCAGTCAGCCAGATCTTTCTTCTTCAAAGCAAAAAGATTTTATCTTCAAATACAAGAACTTTTCGTGCTTTTGTTGGTTTTCAGCAAATAAACATATTTCAGCAAGCGAGAAGTTTTTTCTTTAATAGCGGAAGATTTTATCTTAAAATACAAGAACTTTTCGTGGTTCTTGTCAATTTTTGTTGGTTTTCAACTGATGAACTTATTTCAGTCAGCTGGATCTTTCTTCTTCAAAGCAAAAAGATTTTATCTTCAAATACAAGAACTTTTAGTGGTTTTGTTGGTTTTCAGCAAATTAACATATTTCAGCGAGCTGGAAGTTTTTTCTTCAATAGCTTAAGATTTTATCTTAAAATACAAGAACTTTTTGTGGTTTTGTTGATTTTCAGCAAATGAACATATTTCAGCGAGCGAGAAGTTTTTTCTTTGAAAGCGTCAGATTTTATCCTGAAATACAACAACTTTTCGTGGTTCTTGTCAATTTTTGTTGGTTTTCATCGAATGAACTTATTTCAGTCAGCTTGATCTTTCTTCTTGAAAGCAAAAAGATTTTATCTTCAAATACAAGAACTTTTCGTGGTTTTGTTGGTTTTCAGCAAATGAACATATTTCAGCGAGCTGGAAGTTTTTTCTTTAATAGCGTCAGATTTTATCTTAAAATACAAGATCTTTTCGTGGTTATTGTCAATTTTTGTTGGTTTTCATCTGAAGAACGTATTTCATTCAGCTGGATCTTTCTTCTTCAAAGCAAAAATACTCTATCTTCAAATACAAGAACTTTTCGTGGTTTTGTTGGTTTTCAGCAAATGAACATATTTCAGCGAGCGAGAAGCATCTTCTTTAATAGCGTACGATTTTATCCTAAAATACAACAACTTTTCGTGGTTCTTGTCAATTTTTGTTGGTTTTCATCTAATGAACTTATTTCAGTCAGCCAGATCTTTCTTCTTCAAAGCAAAAAGATTTTATCTTCAAATACAAGAACTTTTCGTGGTTTTGTTGGTTTTCAGCAAATAAACATATTTCAGCAAGCGAGAAGTTTTTTCTTTAATAGCGGAAGATTTTATCTTAAAATACAAGAACTTTTCGTGGTTCTTGTCAATTTTTGTTGGTTTTCAACTGATGAACTTATTTCAGTCAGCTGGATCTTTCTTCTTCAAAGCAAAAAGATTTTATCTTCAAATACAAGAACTTTTCGTGGTTTTGTTGGTTTTCAGCAAATTAACATATTTCAGCGAGCTGGAAGTTTTTTCTTCAATAGCTTAAGATTTTATCTTAAAATACAAGAACTTTTCGTGGTTTTGTTGATTTTCAGCAAATGAACATATTTCAGCGAGCGAGAAGTTTTTTCTTTGAAAGCGTCAGATTTTATCCTGAAATACAAGAACTTTTCGTGGTTCTTGTCAATGTTTTTGGTTTTCATCCAATGAACTTATTTCAGTCACCTAGATCTTTCTTCTTCAAAGCAAAAAGATTTTATCTTCAAATACAAGAACTTTTCGTGGTTTTGTTGATTTTCAGCAAATGAACATATTTCAGCGAGCGTGAAGTTTTTTCTTTAATAGCGTCAGATTTTATCTTAATATGCAAGAACTTTTCGTGGTTCTTGTCAATTTTTTTGGTTTTCATCTCATGAACTTATTTCAGTCAGCTAGATCTTTCTTCTTCAAAGCAAAAAGATTTTATCTTCATATACAAGAACTTTTCGTGGTTTTGTTGATTTTCAGCAAATGAACATATCTCAGCGAGCTAGAAGTTTTTTCTTTAATAGCGCAAGATTTTATCTTAAAATACAAGAACTTTTCGTGGTTCTTGTCATTTTTGTTGGTTTTCATCTTATGAACTTATTTCGGTCAGCTAGCTCTTTCTTCTTCAAAGCAAAAAGATTTTATCTTCAAATACAAGAACTTTTAGTGGTTTTGTTGGTTTTCAGCAAATGAACATATTTCAGCGAGCTGGAAGTTTTTTCTTTAATAGCGTAAGATTTTATCTTAAAATAGAAGAACTTTTCGTGGTTCTTGTCAATTTTAGTTGGTTTTCATCTGATCAACTTATTTCAGTCAGCTCGATCTTTCTTTTTTGATGCAAAAAGATTTTATCTTCAAATTCAAGAACTTTTCGTGGTTTTGTTGGTTTTCAGCAAATGAATATATTTCAGCAAGCAAGAAGTTTTTTCTTTAATAGCTTAAGATTTTATCTTAAAATACAAGAACTTTTCGTGGTTCTTGTCAATTTTTGTTGGTTTTCATCTGATGAACTTATTTCAGTCAGCGAGATCTTTCTTCTTCAGAGCAAAAAGATTTTATCTTCAAATACAACAACTTTTCGTTGTTTTGCTGGTTTGCAGCAAATGAACATATTTCAGCGAGCTCGAAGTTTTTTCTTTGATAGCTTAAGATTTTATCTTAAAATTCAAGAACTTTTCGTGGTTCTTGTCAATTTTTGTTGGTTTTCATCGAATGAACTTATTTCAGTCAGCTGGATGTTTCTTCTTCAAAGCAAAAAGATTTCATCTTCAAATACAAGAACTTTTCGTGGTTTTGTTGTTTTTCAGCAAATGAACATATTTTAGCGAGCGAGAGTTTTTTCTGCAATAGAGTCAGATTTTATCTCAAAATACAAGAACGTTTTGTGGTTCTTGTCAATTTTTGTTGGTTTTCATCTGATGAACTTATTTCAGTCAGCTGGATCTTTCATCTTCAAAGCAAAAAGATTTTATCTTCAAATACAAGAACTTTTCGTGGTTTTGTTGGTTTTCAGCAAATGAACCTATTTCTGCGAGGTGGAAGTTTTTTTTTATAGCGTAAGATTTTATCTTCAAATACAAGAACTTTTCGTGGTTCTTGTCAATTTTTGTTGGTTTTCATCTAATGAACTTATTTCAGTCAGCTTGATCTTTCTTCTTGAAAGCAAAAAGATTTTATCTTCAAATACAAGAACTTTTCGTGGTTTTGTTGGTTTTCAGCAAATGAACATATTTCAGCGAGCTGGAAGTTTTTTCTTTAATAGCGTAAGATTTTATCTTAAAATACAAGATCTTTTCGTGGTTCTTGTCAATTTTTGTTGGTTTTCATCTGATGAACTTATTTCAGTCAGCTGGATCTTTCTTCTTCAAAGCAAAAATACTTTATCTTCAAATACAAGAACTTTTCGTGGTTTTGTTGGTTTTCAGCAAATGAACATATTTCAGCGAGCGAGAAGCATCTTCTTTAATAGCGTACGATTTTATCCTAAAATACAACAACTTTTCGTGGTTCTTGTCAATTTTTGTTGGTTTTCATCGAATGAACTTATTTCAGTCAGCTTGATCTTTCTTCTTGAAAGCAAAAAGATTTTATCTTCAAATACAAGAACTTTTCGTGGTTTTGTTGGTTTTCAGCAAATGAACATATTTCAGCGAGCTGGAAGTTTTTTCTTTAATAGCGTCAGATTTTATCTTAAAATACAAGATCTTTTCGTGGTTATTGTCAATTTTTGTTGGTTTTCATCTGAAGAACGTATTTCATTCAGCTGGATCTTTCTTCTTCAAAGCAAAAATACTCTATCTTCAAATACAAGAACTTTTCGTGGTTTTGTTGGTTTTCAGCAAATGAACATATTTCAGCGAGCGAGAAGCATCTTCTTTAATAGCGTACGATTTTATCCTAAAATACAACAACTTTTCGTGGTTCTTGTCAATTTTTGTTGGTTTTCATCTAATGAACTTATTTCAGTCAGCCAGATCTTTCTTCTTCAAAGCAAAAAGATTTTATCTTCAAATACAAGAACTTTTCGTGGTTTTGTTGGTTTTCAGCAAATAAACATATTTCAGCAAGCGAGAAGTTTTTTCTTTAATAGCGGAAGATTTTATCTTAAAATACAAGAACTTTTCGTGGTTCTTGTCAATTTTTGTTGGTTTTCAACTGATGAACTTATTTCAGTCAGCTGGATCTTTCTTCTTCAAAGCAAAAAGATTTTATCTTCAAATACAAGAACTTTTCGTGGTTTTGTTGGTTTTCAGCAAATTAACATATTTCAGCGAGCTGGAAGTTTTTTCTTCAATAGCTTAAGATTTTATCTTAAAATACAAGAACTTTTCGTGGTTTTGTTGATTTTCAGCAAATGAACATATTTCAGCGAGCGAGAAGTTTTTTCTTTGAAAGCGTCAGATTTTATCCTGAAATACAAGAACTTTTCGTGGTTCTTGTCAATGTTTTTGGTTTTCATCCAATGAACTTATTTCAGTCAGCTAGATCTTTCTTCTTCAAAGCAAAAAGATTTTATCTTCATATACAAGAACTTTTCGTGGTTTTGTTGATTTTCAGCAAATTAACATATTTCAGCGAGCTGGAAGTTTTTTCTTCAATAGCTTAAGATTTTATCTTCAAATACAAGAACTTTTCGTGGTTTTGTTGGTTTTCAGCAAATAAACATATTTCAGCAAGCGAGAAGTTTTTTCTTTAATAGCGGAAGATTTTATCTTCAAATACAAGAACTTTTCGTGGTTTTGTTGGTTTTCAGCAAATAAACATATTTCAGCAAGCGAGAAGTTTTTTCTTTAATAGCGGAAGATTTTATCTTAAAATACAAGAACTTTTCGTGGTTCTTGTCAATTTTTGTTGGTTTTCAACTGATGAACTTATTTCAGTCAGCTGGATCTTTCTTCTTCAAAGCAAAAAGATTTTATCTTCAAATACAAGAACTTTTCGTGGTTTTGTTGATTTTCAGCAAATGAACATATTTCAGCGAGCGTGAAGTTTTTTCTTTAATAGCGTCAGATTTTATCTTAATATGCAAGAACTTTTCGTGGTTCTTGTCAATTTTTTTGGTTTTCATCTCATGAACTTATTTCAGTCAGCTAGATCTTTCTTCTTCAAAGCAAAAAGATTTTATCTTCATATACAAGAACTTTTCGTGGTTTTGTTGATTTTCAGCAAATGAACATATCTCAGCGAGCTAGAAGTTTTTTCTTTAATAGCGCAAGATTTTATCTTAAAATACAAGAACTTTTCGTGGTTCTTGTCATTTTTGTTGGTTTTCATCTTATGAACTTATTTCGGTCAGCTAGCTCTTTCTTCTTCAAAGCAAAAAGATTTTATCTTCAAATACAAGAACTTTTAGTGGTTTTGTTGGTTTTCAGCAAATGAACATATTTCAGCGAGCTGGAAGTTTTTTCTTTAATAGCGTAAGATTTTATCTTAAAATAGAAGAACTTTTCGTGGTTCTTGTCAATTTTAGTTGGTTTTCATCTGATCAACTTATTTCAGTCAGCTCGATCTTTCTTTTTTGATGCAAAAAGATTTTATCTTCAAATTCAAGAACTTTTCGTGGTTTTGTTGGTTTTCAGCAAATGAATATATTTCAGCAAGCAAGAAGTTTTTTCTTTAATAGCTTAAGATTTTATCTTAAAATACAAGAACTTTTCGTGGTTCTTGTCAATTTTTGTTGGTTTTCATCTGATGAACTTATTTCAGTCAGCGAGATCTTTCTTCTTCAGAGCAAAAAGATTTTATCTTCAAATACAACAACTTTTCGTTGTTTTGCTGGTTTGCAGCAAATGAACATATTTCAGCGAGCTCGAAGTTTTTTCTTTGATAGCTTAAGATTTTATCTTAAAATTCAAGAACTTTTCGTGGTTCTTGTCAATTTTTGTTGGTTTTCATCGAATGAACTTATTTCAGTCAGCTGGATGTTTCTTCTTCAAAGCAAAAAGATTTCATCTTCAAATACAAGAACTTTTCGTGGTTTTGTTGTTTTTCAGCAAATGAACATATTTTAGCGAGCGAGAGTTTTTTCTGCAATAGAGTCAGATTTTATCTCAAAATACAAGAACGTTTTGTGGTTCTTGTCAATTTTTGTTGGTTTTCATCTGATGAACTTATTTCAGTCAGCTGGATCTTTCATCTTCAAAGCAAAAAGATTTTATCTTCAAATACAAGAACTTTTCGTGGTTTTGTTGGTTTTCAGCAAATGAACCTATTTCTGCGAGGTGGAAGTTTTTTTTTATAGCGTAAGATTTTATCTTCAAATACAAGAACTTTTCGTGGTTCTTGTCAATTTTTGTTGGTTTTCATCTAATGAACTTATTTCAGTCAGCTTGATCTTTCTTCTTGAAAGCAAAAAGATTTTATCTTCAAATACAAGAACTTTTCGTGGTTTTGTTGGTTTTCAGCAAATGAACATATTTCAGCGAGCTGGAAGTTTTTTCTTTAATAGCGTAAGATTTTATCTTAAAATACAAGATCTTTTCGTGGTTCTTGTCAATTTTTGTTGGTTTTCATCTGATGAACTTATTTCAGTCAGCTGGATCTTTCTTCTTCAAAGCAAAAATACTTTATCTTCAAATACAAGAACTTTTCGTGGTTTTGTTGGTTTTCAGCAAATGAACATATTTCAGCGAGCGAGAAGCATCTTCTTTAATAGCGTACGATTTTATCCTAAAATACAACAACTTTTCGTGGTTCTTGTCAATTTTTGTTGGTTTTCATCGAATGAACTTATTTCAGTCAGCTTGATCTTTCTTCTTGAAAGCAAAAAGATTTTATCTTCAAATACAAGAACTTTTCGTGGTTTTCTTGGTTTTCAGCAAATGAACATATTTCAGCGAGCTGGAAGTTTTTTCTTTAATAGCGTAAGATTTTATCTTAAAATACAAGATCTTTTCGTGGTTCTTGTCAATTTTTGTTGGTTTTCATCTGAAGAACGTATTTCAGTCAGCTGGATCTTTCTTCTTCAAAGCAAAAATACTCTATCTTCAAATACAAGAACTTTTCGTGGTTTTGTTGGTTTTCAGCAAATGAACATATTTCAGCGAGCGAGAAGCATCTTCTTTAATAGCGTACGATTTTATCCTAAAATACAACAACTTTTCGTGGTTCTTGTCAATTTTTGTTGGTTTTCATCTAATGAACTTATTTCAGTCAGCCAGATCTTTCTTCTTCAAAGCAAAAAGATTTTATCTTCAAATACAAGAACTTTTCGTGGTTTTGTTGGTTTTCAGCAAATAAACATATTTCAGCAAGCGAGAAGTTTTTTCTTTAATAGCGGAAGATTTTATCTTAAAATACAAGAACTTTTCGTGGTTCTTGTCAATTTTTGTTGGTTTTCAACTGATGAACTTATTTCAGTCAGCTGGATCTTTCTTCTTCAAAGCAAAAAGATTTTATCTTCAAATACAAGAACTTTTCGTGGTTTTGTTGGTTTTCAGCAAATTAACATATTTCAGCGAGCTGGAAGTTTTTTCTTCAATAGCTTAAGATTTTATCTTAAAATACAAGAACTTTTTGTGGTTTTGTTGATTTTCAGCAAATGAACATATTTCAGCGAGCGAGAAGTTTTTTCTTTGAAAGCGTCAGATTTTATCCTGAAATACAACAACTTTTCGTGGTTCTTGTCAATTTTTGTTGGTTTTCATCGAATGAACTTATTTCAGTCAGCTTGATCTTTCTTCTTGAAAGCAAAAAGATTTTATCTTCAAATACAAGAACTTTTCGTGGTTTTGTTGGTTTTCAGCAAATGAACATATTTCAGCGAGCTGGAAGTTTTTTCTTTAATAGCTTAAGATTTTATCTTAAAATACAAGATCTTTTCGTGGTTCTTGTCAATTTTTGTTGGTTTTCATCTGAAGAACGTATTTCATTCAGCTGGATCTTTCTTCTTCAAAGCAAAAATACTCTATCTTCAAATACAAGAACTTTTCGTGGTTTTGTTGGTTTTCAGCAAATGAACATATTTCAGCGAGCGAGAAGCATCTTCTTTAATAGCGTACGATTTTATCCTAAAATACAACAACTTTTCGTGGTTCTTGTCAATTTTTGTTGGTTTTCATCTAATGAACTTATTTCAGTCAGCCAGATCTTTCTTCTTCAAAGCAAAAAGATTTTATCTTCAAATACAAGAACTTTTCGTGGTTTTGTTGGTTTTCAGCAAATAAACATATTTCAGCAAGTGAGAAGTTTTTTCTTTAATAGCGGAAGATTTTATCTTAAAATACAAGAACTTTTCGTGGTTCTTGTCAATTTTTGTTGGTTTTCAACTGATGAACTTATTTCAGTCAGCTGGATCTTTCTTCTTCAAAGCAAAAAGATTTTATCTTCAAATACAAGAACTTTTGTGGTTTTGTTGGTTTTCAGCAAATTAACATATTTCAGCGAGCTGGAAGTTTTTTCTTCAATAGCTTAAGATTTTATCTTAAAATACAAGAACTTTTCGTGGTTTTGTTGATTTTCAGCAAATGAACATATTTCAGCGAGCGAGAAGTTTTTTCTTTGAAAGCGTCAGATTTTATCCTGAAATACAAGAACTTTTCGTGGTTCTTGTCAATGTTTTTGGTTTTCATCCAATGAACTTATTTCAGTCACCTAGATCTTTCTTCTTCAAAGCAAAAAGATTTTATCTTCAAATACAAGAACTTTTAGTGGTTTTGTTGGTTTTCAGCAAATGAACATATTTCAGCGAGCTGGAAGTTTTTTCTTTAATAGCGTAAGATTTTATCTTAAAATAGAAGAACTTTTCGTGGTTCTTGTCAATTTTAGTTGGTTTTCATCTGATCAACTTATTTCAGTCAGCTCGATCTTTCTTTTTTGATGCAAAAAGATTTTATCTTCAAATTCAAGAACTTTTCGTGGTTTTGTTGGTTTTCAGCAAATGAATATATTTCAGCAAGCAAGAAGTTTTTTCTTTAATAGCTTAAGATTTTATCTTAAAATACAAGAACTTTTCGTGGTTCTTGTCAATTTTTGTTGGTTTTCATCTGATGAACTTATTTCAGTCAGCGAGATCTTTCTTCTTCAGAGCAAAAAGATTTTATCTTCAAATACAACAACTTTTCGTTGTTTTGCTGGTTTGCAGCAAATGAACATATTTCAGCGAGCTCGAAGTTTTTTCTTTGATAGCTTAAGATTTTATCTTAAAATTCAAGAACTTTTCGTGGTTCTTGTCAATTTTTGTTGGTTTTCATCGAATGAACTTATTTCAGTCAGCTGGATGTTTCTTCTTCAAAGCAAAAAGATTTCATCTTCAAATACAAGAACTTTTCGTGGTTTTGTTGTTTTTCAGCAAATGAACATATTTTAGCGAGCGAGAGTTTTTTCTGCAATAGAGTCAGATTTTATCTCAAAATACAAGAACGTTTTGTGGTTCTTGTCAATTTTTGTTGGTTTTCATCTGATGAACTTATTTCAGTCAGCTGGATCTTTCATCTTCAAAGCAAAAAGATTTTATCTTCAAATACAAGAACTTTTCGTGGTTTTGTTGGTTTTCAGCAAATGAACCTATTTCTGCGAGGTGGAAGTTTTTTTTTTATAGCGTCAGATTTTATCTTCAAATACAAGAACTTTTCGTGGTTCTTGTCAATTTTTGTTGGTTTTCATCTAATGAACTTATTTCAGTCAGCTTGATCTTTCTTCTTGAAAGCAAAAAGATTTTATCTTCAAATACAAGAACTTTTCGTGGTTTTGTTGGTTTTCAGCAAATGAACATATTTCAGCGAGCTGGAAGTTTTTTCTTTAATAGCGTAAGATTTTATCTTAAAATACAAGATCTTTTCGTGGTTCTTGTCAATTTTTGTTGGTTTTCATCTGAAGAACTTATTTCAGTCAGCTGGATCTTTCTTCTTCAAAGCAAAAATAATTTATCTTCAAATACAAGAACTTTTCGTGGTTTTGTTGGTTTTCAGCAAATGAACATATTTCAGCGAGCGAGAAGCATCTTCTTTAATAGCGTACGATTTTATCCTAAAATACAAGAACTTTTCGTGGTTCTTGTCAATTTTTGTTGGTTTTCATCTGATGAACTTATTTCAGTCAGCTGGATCTTTCTTCTTCAAAGCAAAAAGACTTTATCTTCAAATACAAGAACTTTTCGTGGTTTTGTTGGTTTTCAGCAAATTAACATATTTCAGCGAGCGAGAAGTTTTTTCTTTGAAAGCGTCAGATTTTATCCTGAAATACAAGAACTTTTCGTGGTTCTTGTCAATTTTTGTTGGTTTTCATCTGATGAACTTATTTCAGTCAGCGAGATCTTTCTTCTTCAAAGCAAAAAGATTTTATCTTCAAATACAAGAACTTTTCGTGGTTTTGTTGATTTTCAGCAAATGAACATATTTCAGCGAGCTGGAAATTTTTTCTTTCATAGCGTCAGATTTTATCTTAAAATCCAAGAACTTTTCGTGGTTCTTGTCAATTTTTGTTGTTTTTCATCCAATGAACTTATTTCAGTCACCGAGATCTTTCTTCTTCAAAGCAAAAAGATTCTATCTTCAAAAACAAGAACTTTTCGTGCTTTTGTTGATTTTCAGCAAATGAACATATTTCAGCGAGCGAGACGTTTTTTCTTTAATAGCGTCAGATTTTATCCGAAAATACAAGAACTTTTCGTGGTTCTTGTCAATTTTTGTTGGTTTTCATCTAATGAACTTATTTCAGTCAGCGAGATCTTTCTTCTTCAAAGCAAAAAGATTTTATCTTCAAATAGAAGAACTTTTCGTGGTTTTGTTGATTTTCATCAAATGAACATATTTCAGCGAGCGAGAAGTTTTTTCTTTAATAGCCTCAGATTTTATCTTAAAATACAAGAACTTTTCGTGGTTCTTCTCAATTTTTGTTGGTTTTGATCGAATGAACTTATTTCAGTCACCTAGATCTTTCTTCTTCAAAGCAAACAGATTCCATCTTCAAATACAATAACTTTTCGTGGTTTTGTTGATTTTCAGCAAATGAACATATCTCAGCGAGCTAGAAGTTTTTTCTTTAATAGCGTAAGATTTTATCTTAAAATACAAGATCTTTTCGTGGTTCTTGTCAATTTTTGTTGGTTTTCATCTGAAGAACTTATTTCAGTCAGCTGGATCTTTCTTCTTCAAAGCAAAAATACTTTATCTTCAAATACAAGAACTTTTTGTGGTTTTGTTGGTTTTCAGCAAATGAACATATTTCAGCGAGCGAGAAGCATCTTCTTTAATAGCGTACGATTTTATCCTAAAATACAACAACTTTTCGTGGTTCTTGTCAATTTTTGTTGGTTTTCATCTAATGAACTTATTTCAGTCAGCTTGATCTTTCTTCTTGAAAGCAAAAAGATTTTATCTTCAAATACAAGAACTTTTCGTGGTTTTGTTGGTTTTCAGCAAATGAACATATTTCAGCGAGCTGGAAGTTTTTTCTTTAATAGCGTCAGATTTTATCTTAAAATACAAGATCTTTTCGTGGTTATTGTCAATTTTTGTTGGTTTTCATCTGAAGAACTTATTTCAG
This sequence comes from Heptranchias perlo, assembly GCF_035084215.1. Taxonomy (NCBI): domain Eukaryota; kingdom Metazoa; phylum Chordata; class Chondrichthyes; order Hexanchiformes; family Hexanchidae; genus Heptranchias; species Heptranchias perlo. The sequence continues at coordinate 1,255,149 of NW_027138374.1, read as the reverse complement.
TCAGCTGGATCTTTCTTCTTCAAAGCAAAAATACTTTATCTTCAAATACAAGAACTTTTCGTGGTTTTGTTGGTTTTCAGCAAATGAACATATTTCAGCGAGCGAGAAGCATCTTCTTTAATAGCGTAAGATTTTATCCTAAAATACAACAACTTTTCGTGGTTCTTGTCAATTTTTGTTGGTTTTCATCTAATGAACTTATTTCAGTCAGCCAGATCTTTCTTCTTCAAAGCAAAAAGATTTTATCTTCAAATACAAGAACTTTTCGTGGTTTTGTTGGTTTTCAGCAAATAAACATATTTCAGCAAGCGAGAAGTTTTTTCTTTAATAGCGGAAGATTTTATCTTAAAATACAAGAACCTTTCGTGGTTCTTGTCAATTTTTGTTGGTTTTCAACTGATGAACTTATTTCAGTCACCTCGATCTTTCTTCTTCAAAGCAAAAAGATTTTATCTTCAAATACAAGAACTTTTAGTGGTTTTGTTGGTTTTCAGCAAATTAACATATTTCAGTGAGCTGGAAGTTTTTTCTTCAATAGCTTAAGATTTTATCTTAAAATACAAGAACTTTTCGTGGTTTTGTTGATTTTCAGCAAATGAACATATTTCAGCGAGTGAGAAGTTTTTTCTTTGAAAGCGTCAGATTTTATCCTGAAATACAAGAACTTTTTGTGGTTCTTGTCAATTTTTTTGGTTTTCATCCAATGAACTTATTTCAGTCACCTAGATCTTTCTTCTTCAAAGCAAACAGATTCTATCTTCAAATACAAGAACTTTTCGTGGTTTTGTTGATTTTCAGCAAATGAACATATTACAGCGAGCGTGAATTTTTTTCTTTAATAGCGTCAGATTTTATCTTAAAATACAAGAACTTTTCGTGGTTCTTGTCAATTTTTTTGGTTTTCATCTCATGAACTTATTTCAGTCAGCTAGATCTTTCTTCTTCAAAGCAAAAAGATTTTATCTTCATATACAAGAACTTTTCGTGGTTTTGTTGATTTTCAGCAAATGAACATATCTCAGCGAGCTAGAAGTTTTTTCTTTAATAGCGCAAGATTTTATCTTAAAATACAAGAACTTTTCGTGGTTCTTGTCATTTTTGTTGGTTTTCATCTTATGAACTAATTTCGGTCAGCTCGCTCTTTGTTCTTCAAAGCAAAAAGATTTTATCTTCAAATACAAGAACTTTTAGTGGTTTTGTTGGTTTTCAGCAAATGAACATATTTCAGCGAGCTGGAAGTTTTTTCTTTAATAGCGTAAGATTTTATCTTAAAATAGAAGAACTTTTCGTGGTTCTTGTCAATTTTTGTTGGTTTTCATCTGATCAACTTATTTCAGTCACCTAGATCTTTCTTCTTCAAAGCAAACAGATTCTATCTTCAAATACAAGAACTTTTCGTGGTTTTGTTGATTTTCAGCAAATGAACATATTTCAGCGAGCGTGAAGTTTTTTCTTTAATAGCGTCAGATTTTATCTTAAAATACAAGAACTTTTCGTGGTTCTTGTCAATTTTTGTTGGTTTTCATCTGATGAACTTATTTCAGTCAGCGAGATCTTTCTTCTTCAGAGCAAAAAGATTTTATCTTCAAATACAACAACTTTTCGTTGTTTTGCTGGTTTGCAGCAAATGAACATATTTCAGTGAGCTCGAAGTTTTTTCTTTGATAGCTTAAGATTTTATCTTAAAATTCAAGAACTTTTCGTGGTTCTTGTCAATTTTTGTTGGTTTTCATCGAATGAACTTATTTCAGTCAGCTGGATGTTTCTTCTTCAAAGCAAAAAGATTTCATCTTCAAATACAAGAACTTTTCGTGGTTTTGTTGTTTTTCAGCAAATGAACATATTTTAGCGAGCGAGAGTTTTTTCTGCAATAGAGTCAGATTTTATCTCAAAATACAAGAACGTTTTGTGGTTCTTGTCAATTTTTGTTGGTTTTCATCTGATGAACTTATTTCAGTCAGCTGGATCTTTCATCTTCAAAGCAAAAAGATTTTATCTTCAAATACAAGAACTTTTCGTGGTTTTGTTGGTTTTCAGCAAATGAACCTATTTCTGCGAGGTGGAAGTTTTTTTTTTATAGCGTAAGATTTTATCTTCAAATACAAGAACTTTTCGTGGTTCTTGTCAATTTTTGTTGGTTTTCATCTAATGAACTTATTTCAGTCAGCTTGATCTTTCTTCTTGAAAGCAAAAAGATTTTATCTTCAAATACAAGAACTTTTCGTGGTTTTGTTGGTTTTCAGCAAATGAACATATTTCAGCGAGCTGGAAGTTTTTTCTTTAATAGCGTAAGATTTTATCTTAAAATACAAGATCTTTTCGTGGTTCTTGTCAATTGTTGTTGGTTTTCATCTGATGAACTTATTTCAGTCAGCTGGATCTTTCTTCTTCAAAGCAAAAATACTTTATCTTCAAATACAAGAACTTTTCGTGGTTTTGTTGGTTTTCAGCAAATGAACATATTTCAGCGAGCGAGAAGCATCTTCTTTAATAGCGTACGATTTTATCCTAAAATACAACAACTTTTCGTGGTTCTTGTCAATTTTTGTTGGTTTTCATCGAATGAACTTATTTCAGTCAGCTTGATCTTTCTTCTTGAAAGCAAAAAGATTTTATCTTCAAATACAAGAACTTTTCGTGGTTTTCTTGGTTTTCAGCAAATGAACATATTTCAGCGAGCTGGAAGTTTTTTCTTTAATAGCTTAAGATTTTATCTTAAAATACAAGATCTTTTCGTGGTTCTTGTCAATTTTTGTTGGTTTTCATCTGAAGAACGTATTTCAGTCAGCTGGATCTTTCTTCTTCAAAGCAAAAATACTCTATCTTCAAATACAAGAACTTTTCGTGGTTTTGTTGGTTTTCAGCAAATGAACATATTTCAGCGAGCGAGAAGCATCTTCTTTAATAGCGTACGATTTTATCCTAAAATACAACAACTTTTCGTGGTTCTTGTCAATTTTTGTTGGTTTTCATCTAATGAACTTATTTCAGTCAGCCAGATCTTTCTTCTTCAAAGCAAAAAGATTTTATCTTCAAATACAAGAACTTTTCGTGGTTTTGTTGGTTTTCAGCAAATAAACATATTTCAGCAAGCGAGAAGTTTTTTCTTTAATAGCGGAAGATTTTATCTTAAAATACAAGAACTTTTCGTGGTTCTTGTCAATTTTTGTTGGTTTTCAACTGATGAACTTATTTCAGTCAGCTGGATCTTTCTTCTTCAAAGCAAAAAGATTTTATCTTCAAATACAAGAACTTTTCGTGGTTTTGTTGGTTTTCAGCAAATTAACATATTTCAGCGAGCTGGAAGTTTTTTCTTCAATAGCTTAAGATTTTATCTTAAAATACAAGAACTTTTCGTGGTTTTGTTGATTTTCAGCAAGTGAACATATTTCAGCGAGCGAGAAGTTTTTTCTTTGAAAGCGTCAGATTTTATCCTGAAATACAAGAACTTTTCGTGGTTCTTGTCAATGTTTTTGGTTTTCATCCAATGAACTTATTTCAGTCACCTAGATCTTTCTTCTTCAAAGCAAAAAGATTTTATCTTCAAATACAAGAACTTTTCGTGGTTTTGTTGATTTTCAGCAAATGAACATATTTCAGCGAGCGTGAATTTTTTTCTTTAATAGCGTCAGATTTTATCTTAAAATACAAGAACTTTTCGTGGTTCTTGTCAATTTTTTTGGTTTTCATCTCATGAACTTATTTCAGTCAGCTAGATCTTTCTTCTTCAAAGCAAAAAGATTTTATCTTCATATACAAGAACTTTTCGTGGTTTTGTTGATTTTCAGCAAATGAACATATCTCAGCGAGCTAGAAGTTTTTTCTTTAATAGCGCAAGATTTTATCTTAAAATACAAGAACTTTTCGTGGTTCTTGTCATTTTTGTTGGTTTTCATCTTATGAACTAATTTCGGTCAGCTCGCTCTTTGTTCTTCAAAGCAAAAAGATTTTATCTTCAAATACAAGAACTTTTAGTGGTTTTGTTGGTTTTCAGCAAATGAACATATTTCAGCGAGCTGGAAGTTTTTTCTTTAATAGCGTAAGATTTTATCTTAAAATAGAAGAACTTTTCGTGGTTCTTGTCAATTTTTGTTGGTTTTCATCTGATCAACTTATTTCAGTCACCTAGATCTTTCTTCTTCAAAGCAAACAGATTCTATCTTCAAATACAAGAACTTTTCGTGGTTTTGTTGATTTTCAGCAAATGAACATATTTCAGCGAGCGTGAAGTTTTTTCTTTAATAGCGTCAGATTTTATCTTAAAATACAAGAACTTTTCGTGGTTCTTGTCAATTTTTGTTGGTTTTCATCTGATGAACTTATTTCAGTCAGCGAGATCTTTCTTCTTCAGAGCAAAAAGATTTTATCTTCAAATACAACAACTTTTCGTTGTTTTGCTGGTTTGCAGCAAATGAACATATTTCAGTGAGCTCGAAGTTTTTTCTTTGATAGCTTAAGATTTTATCTTAAAATTCAAGAACTTTTCGTGGTTCTTGTCAATTTTTGTTGGTTTTCATCGAATGAACTTATTTCAGTCAGCTGGATGTTTCTTCTTCAAAGCAAAAAGATTTCATCTTCAAATACAAGAACTTTTCGTGGTTTTGTTGTTTTTCAGCAAATGAACATATTTTAGCGAGCGAGAGTTTTTTCTGCAATAGAGTCAGATTTTATCTCAAAATACAAGAACGTTTTGTGGTTCTTGTCAATTTTTGTTGGTTTTCATCTGATGAACTTATTTCAGTCAGCTGGATCTTTCATCTTCAAAGCAAAAAGATTTTATCTTCAAATACAAGAACTTTTCGTGGTTTTGTTGGTTTTCAGCAAATGAACCTATTTCTGCGAGGTGGAAGTTTTTTTTTTATAGCGTAAGATTTTATCTTCAAATACAAGAACTTTTCGTGGTTCTTGTCAATTTTTGTTGGTTTTCATCTAATGAACTTATTTCAGTCAGCTTGATCTTTCTTCTTGAAAGCAAAAAGATTTTATCTTCAAATACAAGAACTTTTCGTGGTTTTGTTGGTTTTCAGCAAATGAACATATTTCAGCGAGCTGGAAGTTTTTTCTTTAATAGCGTAAGATTTTATCTTAAAATACAAGATCTTTTCGTGGTTCTTGTCAATTGTTGTTGGTTTTCATCTGATGAACTTATTTCAGTCAGCTGGATCTTTCTTCTTCAAAGCAAAAATACTTTATCTTCAAATACAAGAACTTTTCGTGGTTTTGTTGGTTTTCAGCAAATGAACATATTTCAGCGAGCGAGAAGCATCTTCTTTAATAGCGTACGATTTTATCCTAAAATACAACAACTTTTCGTGGTTCTTGTCAATTTTTGTTGGTTTTCATCGAATGAACTTATTTCAGTCAGCTTGATCTTTCTTCTTGAAAGCAAAAAGATTTTATCTTCAAATACAAGAACTTTTCGTGGTTTTCTTGGTTTTCAGCAAATGAACATATTTCAGCGAGCTGGAAGTTTTTTCTTTAATAGCTTAAGATTTTATCTTAAAATACAAGATCTTTTCGTGGTTCTTGTCAATTTTTGTTGGTTTTCATCTGAAGAACGTATTTCAGTCAGCTGGATCTTTCTTCTTCAAAGCAAAAATACTCTATCTTCAAATACAAGAACTTTTCGTGGTTTTGTTGGTTTTCAGCAAATGAACATATTTCAGCGAGCGAGAAGCATCTTCTTTAATAGCGTACGATTTTATCCTAAAATACAACAACTTTTCGTGGTTCTTGTCAATTTTTGTTGGTTTTCATCTAATGAACTTATTTCAGTCAGCCAGATCTTTCTTCTTCAAAGCAAAAAGATTTTATCTTCAAATACAAGAACTTTTCGTGGTTTTGTTGGTTTTCAGCAAATAAACATATTTCAGCAAGCGAGAAGTTTTTTCTTTAATAGCGGAAGATTTTATCTTAAAATACAAGAACTTTTCGTGGTTCTTGTCAATTTTTGTTGGTTTTCAACTGATGAACTTATTTCAGTCAGCTGGATCTTTCTTCTTCAAAGCAAAAAGATTTTATCTTCAAATACAAGAACTTTTCGTGGTTTTGTTGGTTTTCAGCAAATTAACATATTTCAGCGAGCTGGAAGTTTTTTCTTCAATATCTTAAGATTTTATCTTAAAATACAAGAACTTTTCGTGGTTTTGTTGATTTTCAGCAAATGAACATATTTCAGCGAGCGAGAAGTTTTTTCTTTGAAAGCGTCAGATTTTATCCTGAAATACAACAACTTTTCGTGGTTCTTGTCAATTTTTGTTGGTTTTCATCGAATGAACTTATTTCAGTCAGCTTGATCTTTCTTCTTGAAAGCAAAAAGATTTTATCTTCAAATACAAGAACTTTTCGTGGTTTTGTTGGTTTTCAGCAAATGAACATATTTCAGCGAGCTGGAAGTTTTTTCTTTAATAGCTTAAGATTTTATCTTAAAATACAAGATCTTTTCGTGGTTCTTGTCAATTTTTGTTGGTTTTCATCTGAAGAACGTATTTCATTCAGCTGGATCTTTCTTCTTCAAAGCAAAAATACTCTATCTTCAAATACAAGAACTTTTCGTGGTTTTGTTGGTTTTCAGCAAATGAACATATTTCAGCGAGCGAGAAGCATCTTCTTTAATAGCGTACGATTTTATCCTAAAATACAACAACTTTTCGTGGTTCTTGTCAATTTTTGTTGGTTTTCATCTAATGAACTTATTTCAGTCAGCCAGATCTTTCTTCTTCAAAGCAAAAAGATTTTATCTTCAAATACAAGAACTTTTCGTGGTTTTGTTGGTTTTCAGCAAATAAACATATTTCAGCAAGCGAGAAGTTTTTTCTTTAATAGCGGAAGATTTTATCCTGAAATACAAGAACTTTTCGTGGTTCTTGTCAATGTTTTTGGTTTTCATCCAATGAACTTATTTCAGTCACCTAGATCTTTCTTCTTCAAAGCAAAAAGATTTTATCTTCAAATACAAGAACTTTTCGTGGTTTTGTTGATTTTCAGCAAATGAACATATTTCAGCGAGCGAGAAGTGTTTTCTTTAATAGCGTCAGATTTTATCTTAAAATGCAAGAACTTTTCGTGGTTCTTGTCAATTTTTTTGGTTTTCATCTCATGAACTTATTTCAGTCAGCTAGATCTTTCTTCTTCAAAGCAAAAAGATTTTATCTTCATATACAAGAACTTTTCGTGGTTTTGTTGATTTTCAGCAAATGAACATATCTCAGCGAGCTAGAAGTTTTTTCTTTAATAGCGCAAGATTTTATCTTAAAATACAAGAACTTTTCGTGGTTCTTGTCATTTTTGTTGGTTTTCATCTTATGAACTTATTTCGGTCAGCTAGCTCTTTCTTCTTCAAAGCAAAAAGATTTTATCTTCAAATACAAGAACTTTTAGTGGTTTTGTTGGTTTTCAGCAAATGAACATATTTCAGCGAGCTGGAAGTTTTTTCTTTAATAGCGTAAGATTTTATCTTAAAATAGAAGAACTTTTCGTGGTTCTTGTCAATTTTAGTTGGTTTTCATCTGATCAACTTATTTCAGTCAGCTCGATCTTTCTTTTTTGATGCAAAAAGATTTTATCTTCAAATTCAAGAACTTTTCGTGGTTTTGTTGGTTTTCAGCAAATGAATATATTTCAGCAAGCAAGAAGTTTTTTCTTTAATAGCTTAAGATTTTATCTTAAAATACAAGAACTTTTCGTGGTTCTTGTCAATTTTTGTTGGTTTTCATCTGATGAACTTATTTCAGTCAGCGAGATCTTTCTTCTTCAGAGCAAAAAGATTTTATCTTCAAATACAACAACTTTTCGTTGTTTTGCTGGTTTGCAGCAAATGAACATATTTCAGCGAGCTCGAAGTTTTTTCTTTGATAGCTTAAGATTTTATCTTAAAATTCAAGAACTTTTCGTGGTTCTTGTCAATTTTTGTTGGTTTTCATCGAATGAACTTATTTCAGTCAGCTGGATGTTTCTTCTTCAAAGCAAAAAGATTTCATCTTCAAATACAAGAACTTTTCGTGGTTTTGTTGTTTTTCAGCAAATGAACATATTTTAGCGAGCGAGAGTTTTTTCTGCAATAGAGTCAGATTTTATCTCAAAATACAAGAACGTTTTGTGGTTCTTGTCAATTTTTGTTGGTTTTCATCTGATGAACTTATTTCAGTCAGCTGGATCTTTCTTCTTCAAAGCAAAAAGATTTTATCTTCAAATACAAGAACTTTTCGTGGTTTTGTTGGTTTTCAGCAAATGAACCTATTTCTGCGAGGTGGAAGTTTTTTTTTATAGCGTCAGATTTTATCTTCAAATACAAGAACTTTTCGTGGTTCTTGTCAATTTTTGTAGGTTTTCATCTAATGAACTTATTTCAGTCAGCTTGATCTTTCTTCTTGAAAGCAAAAAGATTTTATCTTCAAATACAAGAACTTTTCGTGGTTTTGTTGGTTTTCAGCAAATGAACATATTTCAGCGAGCTGGAAGTTTTTTCTTTAATAGCGTAATTTTTATCTTAAAATACAAGATCTTTTTGTGGTTCTTGTCAATTTTTGTTGGTTTTCATCTGAAGAACTTATTTCAGTCAGCTGGATCTTTCTTCTTCAAAGCAAAAATACTTTATCTTCAAATACAAGAACTTTTCGTGGTTTTGTTGGTTTTCAGCAAATTAACATATTTCAGCGAGCGAGAAGTTTTTTCTTTGAAAGCGTCAGATTTTATCCTGAAATACAAGAACTTTTCGTGGTTCTTGTCAATTTTTGTTGGTTTTCATCTGATGAACTTATTTCAGTCAGCGAGATCTTTCTTCTTCAAAGCAAAAAGATTTTATCTTCAAATACAAGAACTTTTCGTGGTTTTGTTGATTTTCAGCAAATGAACATATTTCAGAGAGCTGGAAATTTTTTCTTTCATAGCGTCAGATTTTATCTTAAAATCCAAGAACTTTTCGTGGTTCTTGTCAATTTTTGTTGGTTTTCATCTGATGAACTTATTTCAGTCACCTCGATCTTTCTTCTTGAAAGCAAAAAGATTTTATCTTCAAATACAAGAACTTTTCGTGGTTTTCTTGGTTTTCAGCAAATGAACATATTTCAGCGAGCTGGAAGTTTTTTCTTTAATTGCTTAAGATTTTATCTTAAAATACAAGATCTTTTCGTGGTTCTTGTCAATTTTTGTTGGTTTTCATCTGAAGAACGTATTTCAGTCAGCTGGATCTTTCTTCTTCAAAGCAAAAATACTCTATCTTCAAATACAAGAACTTTTCGTGGTTTTGTTGGTTTTCAGCAAATGAACATATTTCAGCGAGCGAGAAGCATCTTCTTTAATAGCGTACGATTTTATCCTAAAATACAACAACTTTTCGTGGTTCTTGTCAATTTTTGTTGGTTTTCATCTAATGAACTTATTTCAGTCAGCCAGATCTTTCTTCTTCAAAGCAAAAAGATTTTATCTTCAAATACAAGAACTTTTCGTGGTTTTGTTGGTTTTCAGCAAATAAACATATTTCAGCAAGCGAGAAGTTTTTTCTTTAATAGCGGAAGATTTTATCTTAAAATACAAGAACTTTTCGTGGTTCTTGTCAATTTTTGTTGGTTTTCAACTGATGAACTTATTTCAGTCAGCTGGATCTTTCTTCTTCAAAGCAAAAAGATTTTATCTTCAAATACAAGAACTTTTCGTGGTTTTGTTGGTTTTCAGCAAATTAACATATTTCAGCGAGCTGGAAGTTTTTTCTTCAATAGCTTAAGATTTTATCTTAAAATACAAGAACTTTTCGTGGTTTTGTTGGTTTTCAGCAAATGAACATATTTCAGCGAGCGAGAAGCATCTTCTTTAATAGCGTACGATTTTATCCTAAAATACAACAACTTTTCGTGGTTCTTGTCAATTTTTGTTGGTTTTCATCGAATGAACTTATTTCAGTCAGCTTGATCTTTCTTCTTGAAAGCAAAAAGATTTTATCTTCAAATACAAGAACTTTTCGTGGTTTTGTTGGTTTTCAGCAAATGAACATATTTCAGCGAGCTGGAAGTTTTTTCTTTAATAGCTTAAGATTTTATCTTAAAATACAAGATCTTTTCGTGGTTCTTGTCAATTTTTGTTGGTTTTCATCTGAAGAACGTATTTCATTCAGCTGGATCTTTCTTCTTCAAAGCAAAAATACTCTATCTTCAAATACAAGAACTTTTCGTGGTTTTGTTGGTTTTCAGCAAATGAACATATTTCAGCGAGCGAGAAGCATCTTCTTTAATAGCGTACGATTTTATCCTAAAATACAACAACTTTTCGTGGTTCTTGTCAATTTTTGTTGGTTTTCATCTAATGAACTTATTTCAGTCAGCCAGATCTTTCTTCTTCAAAGCAAAAAGATTTTATCTTCAAATACAAGAACTTTTCGTGGTTTTGTTGGTTTTCAGCAAATAAACATATTTCAGCAAGCGAGAAGTTTTTTCTTTAATAGCGGAAGATTTTATCTTAAAATACAAGAACTTTTCGTGGTTCTTGTCAATTTTTGTTGGTTTTCAACTGATGAACTTATTTCAGTCAGCTGGATCTTTCTTCTTCAAAGCAAAAAGATTTTATCTTCAAATACAAGAACTTTTCGTGGTTTTGTTGGTTTTCAGCAAATTAACATATTTCAGCGAGCTGGAAGTTTTTTCTTCAATAGCTTAAGATTTTATCTTAAAATACAAGAACTTTTCGTGGTTTTGTTGGTTTTCAGCAAATGAACATATTTCAGCGAGCGAGAAGTTTTTTCTTTGAAAGCGTCAGATTTTATCCTGAAATACAACAACTTTTCGTGGTTCTTGTCAATTTTTGTTGGTTTTCATCGAATGAACTTATTTCAGTCAGCTTGATCTTTCTTCTTGAAAGCAAAAAGATTTTATCTTCAAATACAAGAACTTTTCGTGGTTTTGTTGGTTTTCAGCAAATGAACATATTTCAGCGAGCTGGAAGTTTTTTCTTTAATAGCTTAAGATTTTATCTTAAAATACAAGATCTTTTCGTGGTTCTTGTCAATTTTTGTTGGTTTTCATCTGAAGAACGTATTTCATTCAGCTGGATCTTTCTTCTTCAAAGCAAAAATACTCTATCTTCAAATACAAGAACTTTTCGTGGTTTTGTTGGTTTTCAGCAAATGAACATATTTCAGCGAGCGAGAAGCATCTTCTTTAATAGCGTACGATTTTATCCTAAAATACAACAACTTTTCGTGGTTCTTGTCAATTTTTGTTGGTTTTCATCTAATGAACTTATTTCAGTCAGCCAGATCTTTCTTCTTCAAAGCAAAAAGATTTTATCTTCAAATACAAGAACTTTTCGTGGTTTTGTTGGTTTTCAGCAAATAAACATATTTCAGCAAGCGAGAAGTTTTTTCTTTAATAGCGGAAGATTTTATCTTAAAATACAAGAACTTTTCGTGGTTCTTGTCAATTTTTGTTGGTTTTCAACTGATGAACTTATTTCAGTCAGCTGGATCTTTCTTCTTCAAAGCAAAAAGATTTTATCTTCAAATACAAGAACTTTTGTGGTTTTGTTGGTTTTCAGCAAATTAACATATTTCAGCGAGCTGGAAGTTTTTTCTTCAATAGCTTAAGATTTTATCTTAAAATACAAGAACTTTTCGTGGTTTTGTTGATTTTCAGCAAGTGAACATATTTCAGCGAGCGAGAAGTTTTTTCTTTGAAAGCGTCAGATTTTATCCTGAAATACAAGAACTTTTCGTGGTTCTTGTCAATGTTTTTGGTTTTCATCCAATGAACTTATTTCAGTCACCTAGATCTTTCTTCTTCAAAGCAAAAAGATTTTATCTTCAAATACAAGAACTTTTCGTGGTTTTGTTGATTTTCAGCAAATGAACATATTTCAGCGAGCGTGAAGTTTTTTCTTTAATAGCGTCAGATTTTATCTTAAAATGCAAGAACTTTTCGTGGTTCTTGTCAATTTTTTTGGTTTTCATCTCATGAACTTATTTCAGTCAGCTAGATCTTTCTTCTTCAAAGCAAAAAGATTTTATCTTCATATACAAGAACTTTTCGTGGTTTTGTTGATTTTCAGCAAATGAACATATCTCAGCGAGCTAGAAGTTTTTTCTTTAATAGCGCAAGATTTTATCTTAAAATACAAGAACTTTTCGTGGTTCTTGTCATTTTTGTTGGTTTTCATCTTATGAACTTATTTCGGTCAGCTAGCTCTTTCTTCTTCAAAGCAAAAAGATTTTATCTTCAAATACAAGAACTTTTAGTGGTTTTGTTGGTTTTCAGCAAATGAACATATTTCAGCGAGCTGGAAGTTTTTTCTTTAATAGCGTAAGATTTTATCTTAAAATAGAAGAACTTTTCGTGGTTCTTGTCAATTTTAGTTGGTTTTCATCTGATCAACTTATTTCAGTCAGCTCGATCTTTCTTTTTTGATGCAAAAAGATTTTATCTTCAAATTCAAGAACTTTTCGTGGTTTTGTTGGTTTTCAGCAAATGAATATATTTCAGCAAGCAAGAAGTTTTTTCTTTAATAGCTTAAGATTTTATCTTAAAATACAAGAACTTTTCGTGGTTCTTGTCAATTTTTGTTGGTTTTCATCTGATGAACTTATTTCAGTCAGCGAGATCTTTCTTCTTCAGAGCAAAAAGATTTTATCTTCAAATACAACAACTTTTCGTTGTTTTGCTGGTTTGCAGCAAATGAACATATTTCAGCGAGCTCGAAGTTTTTTCTTTGATAGCTTAAGATTTTATCTTAAAATTCAAGAACTTTTCGTGGTTCTTGTCAATTTTTGTTGGTTTTCATCGAATGAACTTATTTCAGTCAGCTGGATGTTTCTTCTTCAAAGCAAAAAGATTTCATCTTCAAATACAAGAACTTTTCGTGGTTTTGTTGTTTTTCAGCAAATGAACATATTTTAGCGAGCGAGAGTTTTTTCTGCAATAGAGTCAGATTTTATCTCAAAATACAAGAACGTTTTGTGGTTCTTGTCAATTTTTGTTGGTTTTCATCTGATGAACTTATTTCAGTCAGCTGGATCTTTCATCTTCAAAGCAAAAAGATTTTATCTTCAAATACAAGAACTTTTCGTGGTTTTGTTGGTTTTCAGCAAATGAACCTATTTCTGCGAGGTGGAAGTTTTTTTTTATAGCGTCAGATTTTATCTTCAAATACAAGAACTTTTCGTGGTTCTTGTCAATTTTTGTTGGTTTTCATCTAATGAACTTATTTCAGTCAGCTTGATCTTTCTTCTTGAAAGCAAAAAGATTTTATCTTCAAATACAAGAACTTTTCGTGGTTTTGTTGGTTTTCAGCAAATGAACATATTTCAGCGAGCTGGAAGTTTTTTCTTTAATAGCGTAAGATTTTATCTTAAAATACAAGAACTTTTCGTGGTTCTTGTCAATTTTAGTTGGTTTTCATCTGATCAACTTATTTCAGTCAGCTCGATCTTTCTTTTTTGATGCAAAAAGATTTTATCTTCAAATTCAAGAACTTTTCGTGGTTTTGTTGGTTTTCAGCAAATGAATATATTTCAGCAAGCAAGAAGTTTTTTCTTTAATAGCTTAAGATTTTATCTTAAAATACAAGAACTTTTCGTGGTTCTTGTCAATTTTTGTTGGTTTTCATCTGATGAACTTATTTCAGTCAGCGAGATCTTTCTTCTTCAGAGCAAAAAGATTTTATCTTCAAATACAACAACTTTTCGTTGTTTTGCTGGTTTGCAGCAAATGAACATATTTCAGCGAGCTCGAAGTTTTTTCTTTGATAGCTTAAGATTTTATCTTAAAATTCAAGAACTTTTCGTGGTTCTTGTCAATTTTTGTTGGTTTTCATCGAATGAACTTATTTCAGTCAGCTGGATGTTTCTTCTTCAAAGCAAAAAGATTTCATCTTCAAATACAAGAACTTTTCGTGGTTTTGTTGTTTTTCAGCAAATGAACATATTTTAGCGAGCGAGAGTTTTTTCTGCAATAGAGTCAGATTTTATCTCAAAATACAAGAACGTTTTGTGGTTCTTGTCAATTTTTGTTGGTTTTCATCTGATGAACTTATTTCAGTCAGCTGGATCTTTCATCTTCAAAGCAAAAAGATTTTATCTTCAAATACAAGAACTTTTCGTGGTTTTGTTGGTTTTCAGCAAATGAACCTATTTCTGCGAGGTGGAAGTTTTTTTTTATAGCGTCAGATTTTATCTTCAAATACAAGAACTTTTCGTGGTTCTTGTCAATTTTTGTTGGTTTTCATCTAATGAACTTATTTCAGTCAGCTTGATCTTTCTTCTTGAAAGCAAAAAGATTTTATCTTCAAATACAAGAACTTTTCGTGGTTTTGTTGGTTTTCAGCAAATGAACATATTTCAGCGAGCTGGAAGTTTTTTCTTTAATAGCGTAAGATTTTATCTTAAAATACAAGATCTTTTCGTGGTTCTTGTCAATTTTTGTTGGTTTTCATCTGAAGAACTTATTTCAGTCAGCTGGATCTTTCTTCTTCAAAGCAAAAATAATTTATCTTCAAATACAAGAACTTTTCGTGGTTTTGTTGGTTTTCAGCAAATGAACATATTTCAGCGAGCGAGAAGCATCTTCTTTAATAGCGTACGATTTTATCCTAAAATACAAGAACTTTTCGTGGTTCTTGTCAATTTTTGTTGGTTTTCATCTGATGAACTTATTTCAGTCAGCTGGATCTTTCTTCTTCAAAGCAAAAAGACTTTATCTTCAAATACAAGAACTTTTCGTGGTTTTGTTGGTTTTCAGCAAATTAACATATTTCAGCGAGCGAGAAGTTTTTTCTTTGAAAGCGTCAGATTTTATCCTGAAATACAAGAACTTTTCGTGGTTCTTGTCAATTTTTGTTGGTTTTCATCTGATGAACTTATTTCAGTCAGCGAGATCTTTCTTCTTCAAAGCAAAAAGATTTTATCTTCAAATACAAGAACTTTTCGTGGTTTTGTTGATTTTCAGCAAATGAACATATTTCAGCGAGCTGGAAATTTTTTCTTTCATAGCGTCAGATTTTATCTTAAAATCCAAGAACTTTTCGTGGTTCTTGTCAATTTTTGTTGGTTTTCATCTGATGAACTTATTTCAGTCACCTCGATCTTTCTTCTTCAAAGCAAAAAGATTTTATCTTCAAATACAAGAACTTTTCGAGGTTTTGTTGAATTTCAGCAAATGAACATATTTCAGCGAGGGAGAAGTTTTTTCTTTAATATCGTCAGATTTTATCTTAAAATACAAGAACTTTTCGTGGTTCTTGTCAATTTTTGTTGTTTTTCATCCAATGAACTTATTTCAGTCACCGAGATCTTTCTTCTTCAAAGCAAAAAGATTCTATCTTCAAAAACAAGAACTTTTCGTGCTTTTGTTGATTTTCAGCAAATGAACATATTTCAGCAAGCGAGACGTTTTTTCTTTAATAGCGTCAGATTTTATCCGAAAATACAAGAACTTTTCGTGGTTCTTGTCAATTTTTGTTGGTTTTCATCTAATGAACTTATTTCAGTCAGCGAGATCTTTCTTCTTCAAAGCAAAAAGATTTTATCTTCAAATAGAAGAACTTTTCGTGGTTTTGTTGATTTTCATCAAATGAACATATTTCAGCGAGCGAGAAGTTTTTTCTTTAATAGCCTCAGATTTTATCTTAAAATACAAGAACTTTTCGTGGTTCTTCTCAATTTTTGTTGGTTTTGATCGAATGAACTTACTTCAGTCAGCTGGATCTTTCTTCTCCAAAGCAAAAAGGTTTTATCTTCAAATACAAGAACTTTTTGTGGTTTTGTTGATTTTCAGCAAATGAAGATATTTCAGCAAGCAAGAAGTTTTTTCTTTAATAGCGTCAGATTTTATCTTAAAATACAAGAACTTTTCGTGGTTCTTATCAATTTTTGTTGGTTTTCATCCAATGATCTTATTACAGTCACCTAGATCTTTCTTCTTCAAAGCAAACAGATTCCATCTTCAAATACAATAACTTTTCGTGGTTTTGTTGATTTTCAGCAAATGAACATATTTCAGCGAGCGTGAAGTTTTTTCTTTAATAGCGTCAGCTTTTATCTTAAAATACAAGAAATTTTCGTGGTTCTTGTCAATTTTTGTTGGTTTTCATCAAATCAACTTATTTCAGTCACCTAGATCTTTCTTCTTCAAAGCAAACAGATTCCATCTTCAAATACAATAACTTTTCGTGGTTTTGTTGATTTTCAGCAAATGAACATATCTCAGCGAGCTAGAAGTTTTTTCTTTAATAGCGTAAGATTTTATCTTAAAATACAAGATCTTTTCGTGGTTCTTGTCAATTTTTGTTGGTTTTCATCTGAAGAACTTATTTCAGTCAGCTGGATCTTTCTTCTTCAAAGCAAAAATACTTTATCTTCAAATACAAGAACTTTTTGTGGTTTTGTTGGTTTTCAGCAAATGAACATATTTCAGCGAGCGAGAAGCATCTTCTTTAATAGCGTACGATTTTATCCTAAAATACAACAACTTTTCGTGGTTCTTGTCAATTTTTGTTGGTTTTCATCTAATGAACTTATTTCAGTCAGCTTGATCTTTCTTCTTGAAAGCAAAAAGATTTTATCTTCAAATACAAGAACTTTTCGTGGTTTTGTTGGTTTTCAGCAAATGAACATATTTCAGCGAGCTGGAAGTTTTTTCTTTAATAGCGTCAGATTTTATCTTAAAATACAAGATCTTTTCGTGGTTCTTGTCAATTTTTGTTGGTTTTCATCTGAAGAACTTATTTCAGTCAGCTGGATCTTTCTTCTTCAAAGCAAAAATACTTTATCTTCAAATACAAGAACTTTTCGTGGTTTTGTTGGTTTTCAGCAAATGAACATATTTCAGCGAGCGAGAAGCATCTTCTTTAATAGCGTAAGATTTTATCCTAAAATACAACAACTTTTCGTGGTTCTTGTCAATTTTTGTTGGTTTTCATCTAATGAACTTATTTCAGTCAGCCAGATCTTTCTTCTTCAAAGCAAAAAGATTTTATCTTCAAATACAAGAACTTTTCGTGGTTTTGTTGGTTTTCAGCAAATAAACATATTTCAGCAAGCGAGAAGTTTTTTCTTTAATAGCGGAAGATTTTATCTTAAAATACAAGAACCTTTCGTGGTTCTTGTCAATTTTTGTTGGTTTTCAACTGATGAACTTATTTCAGTCACCTCGATCTTTCTTCTTCAAAGCAAAAAGATTTTATCTTCAAATACAAGAACTTTTAGTGGTTTTGTTGGTTTTCAGCAAATTAACATATTTCAGTGAGCTGGAAGTTTTTTCTTCAATAGCTTAAGATTTTATCTTAAAATACAAGAACTTTTCGTGGTTTTGTTGATTTTCAGCAAATGAACATATTTCAGCGAGTGAGAAGTTTTTTCTTTGAAAGCGTCAGATTTTATCCTGAAATACAAGAACTTTTTGTGGTTCTTGTCAATTTTTTTGGTTTTCATCCAATGAACTTATTTCAGTCACCTAGATCTTTCTTCTTCAAAGCAAACAGATTCTATCTTCAAATACAAGAACTTTTCGTGGTTTTGTTGATTTTCAGCAAATGAACATATTTCAGCGAGCGTGAATTTTTTTCTTTAATAGCGTCAGATTTTATCTTAAAATACAAGAACTTTTCGTGGTTCTTGTCAATTTTTTTGGTTTTCATCTCATGAACTTATTTCAGTCAGCTAGATCTTTCTTCTTCAAAGCAAAAAGATTTTATCTTCATATACAAGAACTTTTCGTGGTTTTGTTGATTTTCAGCAAATGAACATATCTCAGCGAGCTAGAAGTTTTTTCTTTAATAGCGCAAGATTTTATCTTAAAATACAAGAACTTTTCGTGGTTCTTGTCATTTTTGTTGGTTTTCATCTTATGAACTAATTTCGGTCAGCTCGCTCTTTGTTCTTCAAAGCAAAAAGATTTTATCTTCAAATACAAGAACTTTTAGTGGTTTTGTTGGTTTTCAGCAAATGAACATATTTCAGCGAGCTGGAAGTTTTTTCTTTAATAGCGTAAGATTTTATCTTAAAATAGAAGAACTTTTCGTGGTTCTTGTCAATTTTTGTTGGTTTTCATCTGATCAACTTATTTCAGTCACCTAGATCTTTCTTCTTCAAAGCAAACAGATTCTATCTTCAAATACAAGAACTTTTCGTGGTTTTGTTGATTTTCAGCAAATGAACATATTTCAGCGAGCGTGAAGTTTTTTCTTTAATAGCGTCAGATTTTATCTTAAAATACAAGAACTTTTCGTGGTTCTTGTCAATTTTTGTTGGTTTTCATCTGATGAACTTATTTCAGTCAGCGAGATCTTTCTTCTTCAGAGCAAAAAGATTTTATCTTCAAATACAACAACTTTTCGTTGTTTTGCTGGTTTGCAGCAAATGAACATATTTCAGTGAGCTCGAAGTTTTTTCTTTGATAGCTTAAGATTTTATCTTAAAATTCAAGAACTTTTCGTGGTTCTTGTCAATTTTTGTTAGTTTTCATCGAATGAACTTATTTCAGTCAGCTGGATGTTTCTTCTTCAAAGCAAAAAGATTTCATCTTCAAATACAAGAACTTTTCGTGGTTTTGTTGTTTTTCAGCAAATGAACATATTTTAGCGAGCGAGAGTTTTTTCTGCAATAGAGTCAGATTTTATCTCAAAATACAAGAACGTTTTGTGGTTCTTGTCAATTTTTGTTGGTTTTCATCTGATGAACTTATTTCAGTCAGCTGGATCTTTCATCTTCAAAGCAAAAAGATTTTATCTTCAAATACAAGAACTTTTCGTGGTTTTGTTGGTTTTCAGCAAATGAACCTATTTCTGCGAGGTGGAAGTTTTTTTTTTATAGCGTAAGATTTTATCTTCAAATACAAGAACTTTTCGTGGTTCTTGTCAATTTTTGTTGGTTTTCATCTAATGAACTTATTTCAGTCAGCTTGATCTTTCTTCTTGAAAGCAAAAAGATTTTATCTTCAAATACAAGAACTTTTCGTGGTTTTGTTGGTTTTCAGCAAATGAACATATTTCAGCGAGCTGGAAGTTTTTTCTTTAATAGCGTAAGATTTTATCTTAAAATACAAGATCTTTTCGTGGTTCTTGTCAATTGTTGTTGGTTTTCATCTGATGAACTTATTTCAGTCAGCTGGATCTTTCTTCTTCAAAGCAAAAATACTTTATCTTCAAATACAAGAACTTTTCGTGGTTTTGTTGGTTTTCAGCAAATGAACATATTTCAGCGAGCGAGAAGCATCTTCTTTAATAGCGTACGATTTTATCCTAAAATACAACAACTTTTCGTGGTTCTTGTCAATTTTTGTTGGTTTTCATCGAATGAACTTATTTCAGTCAGCTTGATCTTTCTTCTTGAAAGCAAAAAGATTTTATCTTCAAATACAAGAACTTTTCGTGGTTTTCTTGGTTTTCAGCAAATGAACATATTTCAGCGAGCTGGAAGTTTTTTCTTTAATAGCTTAAGATTTTATCTTAAAATACAAGATCTTTTCGTGGTTCTTGTCAATTTTTGTTGGTTTTCATCTGAAGAACGTATTTCAGTCAGCTGGATCTTTCTTCTTCAAAGCAAAAATACTCTATCTTCAAATACAAGAACTTTTCGTGGTTTTGTTGGTTTTCAGCAAATGAACATATTTCAGCGAGCGAGAAGCATCTTCTTTAATAGCGTACGATTTTATCCTAAAATACAACAACTTTTCGTGGTTCTTGTCAATTTTTGTTGGTTTTCATCTAATGAACTTATTTCAGTCAGCCAGATCTTTCTTCTTCAAAGCAATTGTAAACAATTTTACAACACCAAGTTATAGTCCAGCAATTTTATTTTAAATTCACAAGCTTTCGGAGATTTTCTCCTTCCTCAGGTAAATGTTTCAAGATCTCCTTGAAGCCTACGCATTTATACATATTGAATAATACATGGTGTTTACAGACTGCCTCTGCAACTGCCCGTTGCCAAGGCAATCACCGTGTTCAGACAGAGAGGTGTCATCTGCAGAACCCCCGAATACACATTCAACAAAAAAACAAACAGGGAAAAAAAAACAGAGAAAAAAAAAAGAGAAAAAAAAAACAGAGAGAGAGGCAGAAACATCCGGAAGGCAGAGAGAGCCAGCAAATGACCCATTATATTAAAAACAGATAACATTTGTTCGCTGGTGGGGTAACGTGTAGCGTGACATGAACCCAAGATCCCGGTTGAGGCCGTCCTCATGGGTGCGGAACTTGGCTATCAATTTCTGCTCGACGATTTTGCGTTGTCGTGTGTCTCGAAGGCCGCCTTGGAGTACGCTTACCCGAAGGTCGGTGGATGAATGTCCATGACTGCTGAAGTGTTCCCCGACTGGGAGGGAACCCTCCTGTTTGGCGATTGTTGCGCGGTGTCCGTTCATCCGTTGTCGCAGCGTCTGCATGGTCTCGCCAATGTACCATGCTCTGGGGCATCCTTTCCTGCAACGTATGAGGTAGACAACGTTGGCCGAGTCACAGGAGTATGAACCATGCACCTGGTGGGTGGTGTCATCTCGTGTGATGGTGGTATCTGTGTCGATGATCTGGCATGTCTTGCAGAGGTTACCGTGGCAGGGTTGTGTGGCGTCGTGGACGCTGTTCTCTTGAAAGCTGGGTAGTTTGCTGCGAACGATGGTCTGTTTGAGGTTGGGTGGCTGTTTAAAGGCGAGTAGTGGAGGTGTGGGGATGGCCATAGCGAGGTGTTTGTCCTCATTGATGACATGTTGAAGGCTGCGGAGAACATGGCGTAGTTTCTCCGCTCCGGGGAAGTACTGGACGACAAAGGGTACTCTGTTGGTTGCGTCCCGTGTTAGTCTCCTGAGGAGGTCTATGCGATTTTTTGCTGTGGCCCGTCGGAACTGTCGATCGATGAGTCGAGCGTCATATCCCGTTCTTACTAAGGCGTCTTTCAGCGTCTGTAGGTGTCCATCGCGTTCCTCCTCGTCTGAGCAGACCCTGTGTATTCGCAGGGCCTGTCCATAGGGGATGGCCTCTTTGACGTGGTTAGGGTGGAAGCTGGAAAAGTGGAGCATCGTGAGGTTGTCCGTGGGCTTGCGGTAGAGTGAGGTGCTGAGGTGCCCGTCTTTGATGGAGATTCGTGTGTCCAAGAAAGAAACTGATTCTGAGGAGTAGTCCATGGTGAGCTTGATGGTGGGATGGAACTTGTTGATGTTATCGTGTAGTCTCTTTAGTGATTCCTTGCCGTGGGTCCATAGAAAGAAAATGTCGTCGATGTATCTGGTGTATAGTGTTGGTTGGAGGTCTTGTGCAGTGAAGAAGTCCTGCTCGAACTTGTGCATGAAAATGTTGGCGTATTGGGGTGCGAATTTGGTCCCCATGGCTGTTCCGTGTGTTTGGGTAAAGAACTGGTTATCGAAGGTGAAGACATTGTGATCCAGGATGAAGCGGATGAGTTGTAGGATGGCTTCCGGAGATTGGCTGTTGTTGGTGTTGAGTATTGATGCTGTCGCAGCGATGCCGTCATCGTGGGGGATACTGGTGTATAGTGCCGAGACGTCCATCGTGGTGAGAAGTGTTCCTGGTTCAACTGGTCCGTGGGTACTGAGTTTTTGTAGGAAGTCTGTAGTGTCGCGACAGAAGCTGGGGGTTCCCTGTACGATGGGTTTCAGGATGCCCTCGATGTATCCAGAGAGGTTCTCACACAGGGTTCCGTTGCCTGATACGATGGGACGTCCGGGTGTGTTGGCTTTGTGTATCTTTGGGAGGCAGTAGAAGTCTCCCACGCGGGGATTACGTGGGATGAGAATGCGTAGGATGCTTTGAAGGTCTGGATCGAAGGTCTTGATCAGTTTGTTGAGCTGGTGGGTGTGTTCTTTGGTCGGATCTGCGGGTAACCGTCTGTAGTGTTCCTGGTTGTCCAGTTGTCGGTATGCTTCTTTGCAATAGTCTGTTCTGTTCTGTATGACTATGGCTCCTCCTTTGTCCGCTGGTTTGATGACGATGTTGCGGTTGGTCTTGAGAGCGTTGATGGCGTTGCGTTGTGCTCGGGTGACATTCTGGACTGTCTTCTGAGTGCGGCTGATGAATCTGGCATTGACGCATTTCCTGACAGCTTGAGCATACATGTCCAGCTGAGGGCAGCGACCCTCCGGAGGAGTCCAGTTTGACTCTTTCCTCTTCGGTTGCTGTACCGCGGATCCCTCTGTCTGCTGTTCCGGATCGTCGATTGTCTCATTGGGTTCGCTGCTGAAATCTTGGGGTTTGTGGTAGAATTCCCGGAGCCTCATTCTCCTGATGAATTCCTCTGTGTCCGCCGCGAGACTAGTGGGGTCCATTTTGGTAGTGGGGCAGAAATTGAGCCCTCGGCTGAGAACTTCGATTTCGTCTGGTTGAAGGGTGTGGTCGGATAAATTGACAATAGACTTCCCTGTGGTTGCAACCGTGGTACCAGGGGAAGCTTGGTCGTTGCTGGTGGTGATGCCGAGTTTCTCAAGCTTCCTGCTCTTGGTTTTCATGTAGGCAGCGTAGTTCCGTTGCCTCGTCTGTTTGGCGGTATAACGTAGCTGGTCTGCTGTGTCCTGAGTACAGGTTGAGAGTATGGACTCTATCTTGGTTTCGAGGTTGTGGCGTCTGCTGTAGAGTTGGTGTATGAGATGGTTGCGGAGTGTGCGAGAGGTACGGCGGCAGAGTCTCTCAGCGTAATCTGAGTTGTATGTGGACTTGAGTGGGTTCGTGATCTGGAGTCCTTTCGGGATCTTGTCTGCTTTCTTGCAGCTCTGTAAAAACTTGATGTCTGTGTCTAAATGCGCGATCTTCTTGGATATCCTTTCCACTGTGAGCCGGCAGTTTGTGGTGTCGATGGTAGTCATGATGTGGAGATGCCGGTGATGGACTGGGGTTGACAATTGTAAACAATTTTACAACACCAAGTTATAGTCCAGCAATTTTATTTTAAATTCACAAGCTTTCGGAGATTTTCTCCTTCCTCAGGTAAATGTTTCAAGATCTCCTTGAAGCCTACGCATTTATACATATTGAATAATACATGGTGTTTACAGACTGCCTCTGCAACTGCCCGTTGCCAAGGCAATCACCGTGTTCAGACAGAGAGGTGTCATCTGCAGAACCCCCGAATACACATTCAACAAAAAAACAAACAGGGAAAAAAAAACAGAGAAAAAAAAAGAGAAAAAAAAACAGAGAGAGAGGCAGAAACATCCGGAAGGCAGAGAGAGCCAGCAAATGACCCATTATATTAAAAACAGATAACATTTGTTCGCTGGTGGGGTAACGTGTAGCGTGACATGAACCCAAGATCCCGGTTGAGGCCGTCCTCATGGGTGCGGAACTTGGCTATCAATTTCTGCTCGACGATTTTGCGTTGTCGTGTGTCTCGAAGGCCGCCTTGGAGTACGCTTACCCGAAGGTCGGTGGATGAATGTCCATGACTGCTGAAGTGTTCCCCGACTGGGAGGGAACCCTCCTGTTTGGCGATTGTTGCGCGGTGTCCGTTCATCCGTTGTCGCAGCGTCTGCATGGTCTCGCCAATGTACCATGCTCTGGGGCATCCTTTCCTGCAACGTATGAGGTAGACAACGTTGGCCGAGTCACAGGAGTATGAACCATGCACCTGGTGGGTGGTGTCATCTCGTGTGATGGTGGTATCTGTGTCGATGATCTGGCATGTCTTGCAGAGGTTACCGTGGCAGGGTTGTGTGGCGTCGTGGACGCTGTTCTCTTGAAAGCTGGGTAGTTTGCTGCGAACGATGGTCTGTTTGAGGTTGGGTGGCTGTTTAAAGGCGAGTAGTGGAGGTGTGGGGATGGCCATAGCGAGGTGTTTGTCCTCATTGATGACATGTTGAAGGCTGCGGAGAACATGGCGTAGTTTCTCCGCTCCGGGGAAGTACTGGACGACAAAGGGTACTCTGTTGGTTGCGTCCCGTGTTAGTCTCCTGAGGAGGTCTATGCGATTTTTTGCTGTGGCCCGTCGGAACTGTCGATCGATGAGTCGAGCGTCATATCCCGTTCTTACTAAGGCGTCTTTCAGCGTCTGTAGGTGTCCATCGCGTTCCTCCTCGTCTGAGCAGACCCTGTGTATTCGCAGGGCCTGTCCATAGGGGATGGCCTCTTTGACGTGGTTAGGGTGGAAGCTGGAAAAGTGGAGCATCGTGAGGTTGTCCGTGGGCTTGCGGTAGAGTGAGGTGCTGAGGTGCCCGTCTTTGATGGAGATTCGTGTGTCCAAGAAAGAAACTGATTCTGAGGAGTAGTCCATGGTGAGCTTGATGGTGGGATGGAACTTGTTGATGTTATCGTGTAGTCTCTTTAGTGATTCCTTGCCGTGGGTCCATAGAAAGAAAATGTCGTCGATGTATCTGGTGTATAGTGTTGGTTGGAGGTCTTGTGCAGTGAAGAAGTCCTGCTCGAACTTGTGCATGAAAATGTTGGCGTATTGGGGTGCGAATTTGGTCCCCATGGCTGTTCCGTGTGTTTGGGTAAAGAACTGGTTATCGAAGGTGAAGACATTGTGATCCAGGATGAAGCGGATGAGTTGTAGGATGGCTTCCGGAGATTGGCTGTTGTTGGTGTTGAGTATTGATGCTGTCGCAGCGATGCCGTCATCGTGGGGGATACTGGTGTATAGTGCCGAGACGTCCATCGTGGTGAGAAGTGTTCCTGGTTCAACTGGTCCGTGGGTACTGAGTTTTTGTAGGAAGTCTGTAGTGTCGCGACAGAAGCTGGGGGTTCCCTGTACGATGGGTTTCAGGATGCCCTCGATGTATCCAGAGAGGTTCTCACACAGGGTTCCGTTGCCTGATACGATGGGACGTCCGGGTGTGTTGGCTTTGTGTATCTTTGGGAGGCAGTAGAAGTCTCCCACGCGGGGATTACGTGGGATGAGAATGCGTAGGATGCTTTGAAGGTCTGGATCGAAGGTCTTGATCAGTTTGTTGAGCTGGTGGGTGTGTTCTTTGGTCGGATCTGCGGGTAACCGTCTGTAGTGTTCCTGGTTGTCCAGTTGTCGGTATGCTTCTTTGCAATAGTCTGTTCTGTTCTGTATGACTATGGCTCCTCCTTTGTCCGCTGGTTTGATGACGATGTTGCGGTTGGTCTTGAGAGCGTTGATGGCGTTGCGTTGTGCTCGGGTGACATTCTGGACTGTCTTCTGAGTGCGGCTGATGAATCTGGCATTGACGCATTTCCTGACAGCTTGAGCATACATGTCCAGCTGAGGGCAGCGACCCTCCGGAGGAGTCCAGTTTGACTCTTTCCTCTTCGGTTGCTGTACCGCGGATCCCTCTGTCTGCTGTTCCGGATCGTCGATTGTCTCATTGGGTTCGCTGCTGAAATCTTGGGGTTTGTGGTAGAATTCCCGGAGCCTCATTCTCCTGATGAATTCCTCTGTGTCCGCCGCGAGACTAGTGGGGTCCATTTTGGTAGTGGGGCAGAAATTGAGCCCTCGGCTGAGAACTTCGATTTCGTCTGGTTGAAGGGTGTGGTCGGATAAATTCTTCAAAGCAAAAAGATTTTATCTTCAAATACAAGAACTTTTCGTGGTTTTGTTGGTTTTCAGCAAATAAACATATTTCAGCAAGCGAGAAGTTTTTTCTTTAATAGCGGAAGATTTTATCTTAAAATACAAGAACTTTTCGTGGTTCTTGTCAATTTTTGTTGGTTTTCAACTGATGAACTTATTTCAGTCAGCTGGATCTTTCTTCTTCAAAGCAAAAAGATTTTATCTTCAAATACAAGAACTTTTCGTGGTTTTGTTGGTTTTCAGCAAATAAACATATTTCAGCAAGCGAGAAGTTTTTTCTTTAATAGCGGAAGATTTTATCTTAAAATACAAGAACCTTTCGTGGTTCTTGTCAATTTTTGTTGGTTTTCAACTGATGAACTTATTTCAGTCACCTCGATCTTTCTTCTTCAAAGCAAAAAGATTTTATCTTCAAATACAAGAACTTTTAGTGGTTTTGTTGGTTTTCAGCAAATTAACATATTTCAGTGAGCTGGAAGTTTTTTCTTCAATAGCTTAAGATTTTATCTTAAAATACAAGAACTTTTCGTGGTTTTGTTGATTTTCAGCAAATGAACATATTTCAGCGAGTGAGAAGTTTTTTCTTTGAAAGCGTCAGATTTTATCCTGAAATACAAGAACTTTTTGTGGTTCTTGTCAATTTTTTTGGTTTTCATCCAATGAACTTATTTCAGTCACCTAGATCTTTCTTCTTCAAAGCAAACAGATTCTATCTTCAAATACAAGAACTTTTCGTGGTTTTGTTGATTTTCAGCAAATGAACATATTTCAGCGAGCGTGAATTTTTTTCTTTAATAGCGTCAGATTTTATCTTAAAATACAAGAACTTTTCGTGGTTCTTGTCAATTTTTTTGGTTTTCATCTCATGAACTTATTTCAGTCAGCTAGATCTTTCTTCTTCAAAGCAAAAAGATTTTATCTTCATATACAAGAACTTTTCGTGGTTTTGTTGATTTTCAGCAAATGAACATATCTCAGCGAGCTAGAAGTTTTTTCTTTAATAGCGCAAGATTTTATCTTAAAATACAAGAACTTTTCGTGGTTCTTGTCATTTTTGTTGGTTTTCATCTTATGAACTAATTTCGGTCAGCTCGCTCTTTGTTCTTCAAAGCAAAAAGATTTTATCTTCAAATACAAGAACTTTTAGTGGTTTTGTTGGTTTTCAGCAAATGAAGATATTTCAGCGAGCTGGAAGTTTTTTCTTTAATAGCGTAAGATTTTATCTTAAAATAGAAGAACTTTTCGTGGTTCTTGTCAATTTTTGTTGGTTTTCATCTGATCAACTTATTTCAGTCACCTAGATCTTTCTTCTTCAAAGCAAACAGATTCTATCTTCAAATACAAGAACTTTTCGTGGTTTTGTTGATTTTCAGCAAATGAACATATTTCAGCGAGCGTGAAGTTTTTTCTTTAATAGCGTAAGATTTTATCCTAAAATACAACAACTTTTCGTGGTTCTTGTCAATTTTTGTTGGTTTTCATCTAATGAACTTATTTCAGTCAGCCAGATCTTTCTTCTTCAAAGCAAAAAGATTTTATCTTCAAATACAAGAACTTTTCGTGGTTTTGTTGGTTTTCAGCAAATTAACATATTTCAGCGAGCTGGAAGTTTTTTCTTCAATAGCTTAAGATTTTATCTTAAAATACAAGAACTTTTTGTGGTTTTGTTGATTTTCAGCAAATGAACATATTTCAGCGAGCGAGAAGTTTTTTCTTTGAAAGCGTCAGATTTTATCCTGAAATACAACAACTTTTCGTGGTTCTTGTCAATTTTTGTTGGTTTTCATCGAATGAACTTATTTCAGTCAGCTTGATCTTTCTTCTTGAAAGCAAAAAGATTTTATCTTCAAATACAAGAACTTTTCGTAGTTTTGTTGGTTTTCAGCAAATGAACATATTTCAGCGAGCTGGAAGTTTTTTCTTTAATAGCTTAAGATTTTATCTTAAAATACAAGATCTTTTCGTGGTTCTTGTCAATTTTTGTTGGTTTTCATCTGAAGAACGTATTTCATTCAGCTGGATCTTTCTTCTTCAAAGCAAAAATACTCTATCTTCAAATACAAGAACTTTTCGTGGTTTTGTTGGTTTTCAGCAAATGAACATATTTCAGCGAGCGAGAAGCATCTTCTTTAATAGCGTACGATTTTATCCTAAAATACAACAACTTTTCGTGGTTCTTGTCAATTTTTGTTGGTTTTCATCTAATGAACTTATTTCAGTCAGCCAGATCTTTCTTCTTCAAAGCAAAAAGATTTTATCTTCAAATACAAGAACTTTTCGTGGTTTTGTTGGTTTTCAGCAAATAAACATATTTCAGCAAGCGAGAAGTTTTTTCTTTAATAGCGGAAGATTTTATCTTAAAAATACAAGAACTTTTCGTGGTTCTTGTCAATTTTTGTTGGTTTTCAACTGATGAACTTATTTCAGTCAGCTGGATCTTTCTTCTTCAAAGCAAAAAGATTTTATCTTCAAATACAAGAACTTTTCGTGGTTTTGTTGGTTTTCAGCAAATTAACATATTTCAGCGAGCTGGAAGTTTTTTCTTCAATAGCTTAAGATTTTATCTTAAAATACAAGAACTTTTCGTGGTTTTGTTGATTTTCAGCAAGTGAACATATTTCAGCGAGCGAGAAGTTTTTTCTTTGAAAGCGTCAGATTTTATCCTGAAATACAAGAACTTTTCGTGGTTCTTGTCAATGTTTTTGGTTTTCATCCAATGAACTTATTTCAGTCACCTAGATCTTTCTTCTTCAAAGCAAAAAGATTTTATCTTCAAATACAAGAACTTTTCGTGGTTTTGTTGATTTTCAGCAAATGAACATATTTCAGCGAGCGTGAAGTTTTTTCTTTAATAGCGTCAGATTTTATCTTAAAATGCAAGAACTTTTCGTGGTTCTTGTCAATTTTTTTGGTTTTCATCTCATGAACTTATTTCAGTCAGCTAGATCTTTCTTCTTCAAAGCAAAAAGATTTTATCTTCATATACAAGAACTTTTCGTGGTTTTGTTGATTTTCAGCAAATGAACATATCTCAGCGAGCTAGAAGTTTTTTCTTTAATAGCGCAAGATTTTATCTTAAAATACAAGAACTTTTCGTGGTTCTTGTCATTTTTGTTGGTTTTCATCTTATGAACTTATTTCGGTCAGCTAGCTCTTTCTTCTTCAAAGCAAAAAGATTTTATCTTCAAATACAAGAACTTTTAGTGGTTTTGTTGGTTTTCAGCAAATGAACATATTTCAGCGAGCTGGAAGTTTTTTCTTTAATAGCGTAAGATTTTATCTTAAAATAGAAGAACTTTTCGTGGTTCTTGTCAATTTTAGTTGGTTTTCATCTGATCAACTTATTTCAGTCAGCTCGATCTTTCTTTTTTGATGCAAAAAGATTTTATCTTCAAATTCAAGAACTTTTCGTGGTTTTGTTGGTTTTCAGCAAATGAATATATTTCAGCAAGCAAGAAGTTTTTTCTTTAATAGCTTAAGATTTTATCTTAAAATACAAGAACTTTTCGTGGTTCTTGTCAATTTTTGTTGGTTTTCATCTGATGAACTTATTTCAGTCAGCGAGATCTTTCTTCTTCAGAGCAAAAAGATTTTATCTTCAAATACAACAACTTTTCGTTGTTTTGCTGGTTTGCAGCAAATGAACATATTTCAGCGAGCTCGAAGTTTTTTCTTTGATAGCTTAAGATTTTATCTTAAAATTCAAGAACTTTTCGTGGTTCTTGTCAATTTTTGTTGGTTTTCATCGAATGAACTTATTTCAGTCAGCTGGATGTTTCTTCTTCAAAGCAAAAAGATTTCATCTTCAAATACAAGAACTTTTCGTGGTTTTGTTGTTTTTCAGCAAATGAACATATTTTAGCGAGCGAGAGTTTTTTCTGCAATAGAGTCAGATTTTATCTCAAAATACAAGAACGTTTTGTGGTTCTTGTCAATTTTTGTTGGTTTTCATCTGATGAACTTATTTCAGTCAGCTGGATCTTTCATCTTCAAAGCAAAAAGATTTTATCTTCAAATACAAGAACTTTTCGTGGTTTTGTTGGTTTTCAGCAAATGAACCTATTTCTGCGAGGTGGAAGTTTTTTTTTATAGCGTCAGATTTTATCTTCAAATACAAGAACTTTTCGTGGTTCTTGTCAATTTTTGTTGGTTTTCATCTAATGAACTTATTTCAGTCAGCTTGATCTTTCTTCTTGAAAGCAAAAAGATTTTATCTTCAAATACAAGAACTTTTCGTGGTTTTGTTGGTTTTCAGCAAATGAACATATTTCAGCGAGCTGGAAGTTTTTTCTTTAATAGCGTAAGATTTTATCTTAAAATACAAGATCTTTTCGTGGTTCTTGTCAATTTTTGTTGGTTTTCATCTGAAGAACTTATTTCAGTCAGCTGGATCTTTCTTCTTCAAAGCAAAAATACTTTATCTTCAAATACAAGAACTTTTCGTGGTTTTGTTGGTTTTCAGCAAATTAACATATTTCAGCGAGCGAGAAGTTTTTTCTTTGAAAGCGTCAGATTTTATCCTGAAATACAAGAACTTTTCGTGGTTCTTGTCAATTTTTGTTGGTTTTCATCTGATGAACTTATTTCAGTCAGCGAGATCTTTCTTCTTCAAAGCAAAAAGATTTTATCTTCAAATACAAGAACTTTTCGTGGTTTTGTTGATTTTCAGCAAATGAACATATTTCAGAGAGCTGGAAATTTTTTCTTTCATAGCGTCAGATTTTATCTTAAAATCCAAGAACTTTTCGTGGTTCTTGTCAATTTTTGTTGGTTTTCATCTGATGAACTTATTTCAGTCACCTCGATCTTTCTTCTTGAAAGCAAAAAGATTTTATCTTCAAATACAAGAACTTTTCGTGGTTTTCTTGGTTTTCAGCAAATGAACATATTTCAGCGAGCTGGAAGTTTTTTCTTTAATTGCTTAAGATTTTATCTTAAAATACAAGATCTTTTCGTGGTTCTTGTCAATTTTTGTTGGTTTTCATCTGAAGAACGTATTTCAGTCAGCTGGATCTTTCTTCTTCAAAGCAAAAATACTCTATCTTCAAATACAAGAACTTTTCGTGGTTTTGTTGGTTTTCAGCAAATGAACATATTTCAGCGAGCGAGAAGCATCTTCTTTAATAGCGTACGATTTTATCCTAAAATACAACAACTTTTCGTGGTTCTTGTCAATTTTTGTTGGTTTTCATCTAATGAACTTATTTCAGTCAGCCAGATCTTTCTTCTTCAAAGCAAAAAGATTTTATCTTCAAATACAAGAACTTTTCGTGGTTTTGTTGGTTTTCAGCAAATAAACATATTTCAGCAAGCGAGAAGTTTTTTCTTTAATAGCGGAAGATTTTATCTTAAAATACAAGAACTTTTCGTGGTTCTTGTCAATTTTTGTTGGTTTTCAACTGATGAACTTATTTCAGTCAGCTGGATCTTTCTTCTTCAAAGCAAAAAGATTTTATCTTCAAATACAAGAACTTTTCGTGGTTTTGTTGGTTTTCAGCAAATTAACATATTTCAGCGAGCTGGAAGTTTTTTCTTCAATAGCTTAAGATTTTATCTTAAAATACAAGAACTTTTTGTGGTTTTGTTGATTTTCAGCAAATGAACATATTTCAGCGAGCGAGAAGTTTTTTCTTTGAAAGCGTCAGATTTTATCCTGAAATACAACAACTTTTCGTGGTTCTTGTCAATTTTTGTTGGTTTTCATCGAATGAACTTATTTCAGTCAGCTTGATCTTTCTTCTTGAAAGCAAAAAGATTTTATCTTCAAATACAAGAACTTTTCGTGGTTTTGTTGGTTTTCAGCAAATGAACATATTTCAGCGAGCTGGAAGTTTTTTCTTTAATAGCTTAAGATTTTATCTTAAAATACAAGATCTTTTCGTGGTTCTTGTCAATTTTTGTTGGTTTTCATCTGAAGAACGTATTTCATTCAGCTGGATCTTTCTTCTTCAAAGCAAAAATACTCTATCTTCAAATACAAGAACTTTTCGTGGTTTTGTTGGTTTTCAGCAAATGAACATATTTCAGCGAGCGAGAAGCATCTTCTTTAATAGCGTACGATTTTATCCTAAAATACAACAACTTTTCGTGGTTCTTGTCAATTTTTGTTGGTTTTCATCTAATGAACTTATTTCAGTCAGCCAGATCTTTCTTCTTCAAAGCAAAAAGATTTTATCTTCAAATACAAGAACTTTTCGTGGTTTTGTTGGTTTTCAGCAAATAAACATATTTCAGCAAGCGAGAAGTTTTTTCTTTAATAGCGGAAGATTTTATCTTAAAATACAAGAACTTTTCGTGGTTCTTGTCAATTTTTGTTGGTTTTCAACTGATGAACTTATTTCAGTCAGCTGGATCTTTCTTCTTCAAAGCAAAAAGATTTTATCTTCAAATACAAGAACTTTTCGTGGTTTTGTTGGTTTTTAGCAAATTAACATATTTCAGCGAGCTGGAAGTTTTTTCTTCAATAGCTTAAGATTTTATCTTAAAATACAAGAACTTTTCGTGGTTTTGTTGATTTTCAGCAAATGAACATATTTCAGCGAGCGAGAAGTTTTTTCTTTGAAAGCGTCAGATTTTATCCTGAAATACAAGAACTTTTCGTGGTTCTTGTCAATGTTTTTGGTTTTCATCCAATGAACTTATTTCAGTCACCTAGATCTTTCTTCTTCAAAGCAAAAAGATTTTATCTTCAAATACAAGAACTTTTCGTGGTTTTGTTGATTTTCAGCAAATGAACATATTTCAGCGAGCGTGAAGTTTTTTCTTTAATAGCGTCAGATTTTATCTTAAAATGCAAGAACTTTTCGTGGTTCTTGTCAATTTTTTTGGTTTTCATCTCATGAACTTATTTCAGTCAGCTAGATCTTTCTTCTTCAAAGCAAAAAGATTTTATCTTCATATACAAGAACTTTTCGTGGTTTTGTTGATTTTCAGCAAATGAACATATCTCAGCGAGCTAGAAGTTTTTTCTTTAATAGCGCAAGATTTTATCTTAAAATACAAGAACTTTTCGTGGTTCTTGTCATTTTTGTTGGTTTTCATCTTATGAACTTATTTCGGTCAGCTAGCTCTTTCTTCTTCAAAGCAAAAAGATTTTATCTTCAAATACAAGAACTTTTAGTGGTTTTGTTGGTTTTCAGCAAATGAACATATTTCAGCGAGCTGGAAGTTTTTTCTTTAATAGCGTAAGATTTTATCTTAAAATAGAAGAACTTTTCGTGGTTCTTGTCAATTTTAGTTGGTTTTCATCTGATCAACTTATTTCAGTCAGCTCGATCTTTCTTTTTTGATGCAAAAAGATTTTATCTTCAAATTCAAGAACTTTTCATGGTTTTGTTGGTTTTCAGCAAATGAATATATTTCAGCAAGCAAGAAGTTTTTTCTTTAATAGCTTAAGATTTTATCTTAAAATACAAGAACTTTTCGTGGTTTTGTTGGTTTTCAGCAAATGAACATATTTCAGCGAGCTGGAAGTTTTTTCTTTAATAGCGTAAGATTTTATCTTAAAATAGAAGAACTTTTCGTGGTTCTTGTCAATTTTAGTTGGTTTTCATCTGATCAACTTATTTCAGTCAGCTCGATCTTTCTTTTTTGATGCAAAAAGATTTTATCTTCAAATTCAAGAACTTTTCATGGTTTTGTTGGTTTTCAGCAAATGAATATATTTCAGCAAGCAAGAAGTTTTTTCTTTAATAGCTTAAGATTTTATCTTCAAATACAAGAACTTTTCGAGGTTTTGTTGAATTTCAGCAAATGAACATATTTCAGCGAGGGAGAAGTTTTTTCTTTAATATCGTCAGATTTTATCTTAAAATACAAGAACTTTTCGTGGTTCTTGTCAATTTTTGTTGTTTTTCATCCAATGAACTTATTTCAGTCACCGAGATCTTTCTTCTTCAAAGCAAAAAGATTCTATCTTCAAAAACAAGAACTTTTCGTGGTTTTGTTGATTTTCAGCAAATGAACATATTTCAGCGAGCGAGACGTTTTTTCTTTAATAGCGTCAGATTTTATCCGAAAATACAAGAACTTTTCGTGGTTCTTGTCAATTTTTGTTGGTTTTCATCTAATGAACTTATTTCAGTCAGCGAGATCTTTCTTCTTCAAAGCAAAAAGATTTTATCTTCAAATAGAAGAACTTTTCGTGGTTTTGTTGATTTTCATCAAATGAACATATTTCAGCGAGCGAGAAGTTTTTTCTTTAATAGCCTCAGATTTTATCTTAAAATACAAGAACTTTTCGTGGTTCTTCTCAATTTTTGTTGGTTTTGATCGAATGAACTTACTTCAGTCAGCTGGATCTTTCTTCTCCAAAGCAAAAATATTTTATCTTCAAATACAAGAACTTTTTGTGGTTTTGTTGATTTTCAGCAAATGAAGATATTTCAGCAAGCAAGAAGTTTTTTCTTTAATAGCGTCAGATTTTATCTTAAAATACAAGAACTTTTCGTGGTTCTTATCAATTTTTGTTGGTTTTCATCCAATGATCTTATTACAGTCACCTAGATCTTTCTTCTTCAAAGCAAACAGATTCCATCTTCAAATACAATAACTTTTCGTGGTTTTGTTGATTTTCAGCAAATGAACATATTTCAGCGAGCGTGAAGTTTTTTCTTTAATAGCGTCAGCTTTTATCTTAAAATACAAGAAATTTTCGTGGTTCTTGTCAATTTTTGTTGGTTTTCATCAAATCAACTTATTTCAGTCAGCTGGATCTTTCTTCTTCAAAGCAAAAAGATTTTATCTTCATATACAAGAACTTTTCGTGGTTTTGTTGATTTTCAGCAAATGAACATATTTCAGCGAGCAAGAAGTTTTTTCTTTAATAGCGCAAGATTTTATCTTAAAATACAAGAACTTTTCGTGGTTCTTGTCAATTTTTCTTGATTTTCATCTGATGAACTTATTTCAGTCACCTCGATCTTTCTTCTTCAAAGCAAAAAGATTTTATCTTCAAATTCAAGAACTTTTCGTGGTTTTGTTGGTTTTCAGCAAATGAATATATTTCAGCAAGCAAGAAGTTTTTTCTTTAATAGCTTAAGATTTTATCTTAAAATACAAGAACTTTTCGTGGTTCTTGTCAATTTTTGTTGGTTTTCATCTGATGAACTTATTTCAGTCAGCGAGATCTTTCTTCTTCAGAGCAAAAAGATTTTATCTTCAAATACAACAACTTTTCGTTGTTTTGCTGGTTTGCAGCAAATGAACATATTTCAGCGAGCTCGAAGTTTTTTCTTTGACAGCTTAAGATTTTATCTTAAAATTCAAGAACTTTTCGTGGTTCTTGTCAATTTTTGTTGGTTTTCATCGAATGAACTTAATTCAGTCAGCTGGATGTTTCTTCTTCAAAGCAAAAAGATTTCATCTTCAAATACAAGAACTTTTCGTGGTTTTGTTGTTTTTCAGCAAATGAACATATTTTAGCGAGCGAGAGTTTTTTCTGCAATAGAGTCAGATTTTATCTCAAAATACAAGAACGTTTTGTGGTTCTTGTCAATTTTTGTTGGTTTTCATCTGATGAACTTATTTCAGTCAGCTGGATCTTTCATCTTCAAAGCAAAAAGATTTTATCTTCAAATACAAGAACTTTTCGTGGTTTTGTTGGTTTTCAGCAAATGAACCTATTTCTGCGAGGTGGAAGTTTTTTTTTTATAGCGTCAGATTTTATCTTCAAATACAAGAACTTTTCGTGGTTCTTGTCAATTTTTGTTGGTTTTCATCTAATGAACTTATTTCAGTCAGCTTGATCTTTCTTCTTGAAAGCAAAAAGATTTTATCTTCAAATACAAGAACTTTTCGTGGTTTTGTTGGTTTTCAGCAAATGAACATATTTCAGCGAGCTGGAAGTTTTTTCTTTAATAGCGTAAGATTTTATCTTAAAATACAAGATCTTTTCGTGGTTCTTGTCAATTTTTGTTGGTTTTCATCTGATGAACTTATTTCAGTCAGCTGGATGTTTCTTCTTCAAAGCAAAAAGATTTCATCTTCAAATACAAGAACTTTTCGTGGTTTTGTTGTTTTTCAGCAAATGAACATATTTTAGCGAGCGAGAGTTTTTTCTGCAATAGAGTCAGATTTTATCTCAAAATACAAGAACGTTTTGTGGTTCTTGTCAATTTTTGTTGGTTTTCATCTGAAGAACTTATTTCAGTCAGCTGGATCTTTCTTCTTCAAAGCAAAAATACTTTATCTTCAAATACAAGAACTTTTCGTGGTTTTGTTGGTTTTCAGCAAATTAACATATTTCAGCGAGCTGGAAGTTTTTTCTTCAATAGCTTAAGATTTTATCTTAAAATACAAGAACTTTTCGTGGTTTTGTTGATTTTCAGCAAATGAACATATTTCAGCGAGCGAGAAGTTTTTTCTTTGAAAGCGTCAGATTTTATCCTGAAATACAAGAACTTTTCGTGGTTCTTGTCAATTTTTGTTGGTTTTCATCTGATGAACTTATTTCAGTCAGCGAGATCTTTCTTCTTCAAAGCAAAAAGATTTTATCTTCAAATACAAGAACTTTTCGTGGTTTTGTTGATTTTCAGCAAATGAACATATTTCAGCGAGCTGGAAATTTTTTCTTTCATAGCGTCAGATTTTATCTTAAAATCCAAGAACTTTTCGTGGTTCTTGTCAATTTTTGTTGGTTTTCATCTGATGAACTGATTTCAGTCACCTCGATCTTTCTTCTTCAAAGCAAAAAGATTTTATCTTCAAATACAAGAACTTTTCGAGGTTTTGTTGAATTTCAGCAAATGAACATATTTCAGCGAGGGAGAAGTTTTTTCTTTAATATCGTCAGATTTTATCTTAAAATACAAGAACTTTTCGTGGTTCTTGTCAATTTTTGTTGTTTTTCATCCAATGAACTTCTTTCAGTCACCGAGATCTTTCTTCTTCAAAGCAAAAAGATTCTATCTTCAAAAACAAGAACTTTTCGTGGTTTTGTTGATTTTCAGCAAATGAACATATTTCAGCGAGCGAGACGTTTTTTCTTTAATAGCGTCAGATTTTATCCGAAAATACAAGAACTTTTCGTGGTTCTTGTCAATTTTTGTTGGTTTTCATCTAATGAACTTATTTCAGTCAGCGAGATCTTTCTTCTTCAAAGCAAAAAGATTTTATCTTCAAATAGAAGAACTTTTCGTGGTTTTGTTGATTTTCATCAAATGAACATATTTCAGCGAGCGAGAAGTTTTTTCTTTAATAGCCTCAGATTTTATCTTAAAATACAAGAACTTTTCGTGGTTCTTCTCAATTTTTGTTGGTTTTGATCGAATGAACTTATTTCAGTCAGCTGGATCTTTCTTCTTCAAAGCAAAAAGATTTTATCTTCATATACAAGAACTTTTCGTGGTTTTGTTGATTTTCAGCAAATGAACATATTTCAGCGAGCAAGAAGTTTTTTCTTTAATAGCGCAAGATTTTATCTTAAAATACAAGAACTTTTCGTGGTTCTTGTCAATTTTTCTTGATTTTCATCTGATGAACTTATTTCAGTCACCTCGATACTTCTTCTTCAAAGCAAAAAGATTTTATCTTCAAATACAAGAACTTTTCGTGGTTTTGTTGGTTTTCAGCAAATTAACATATTTCAGCGAGCTGGAAGTTTTTTCTTTAATAGCATCAGATTTTATCCTAAAATACAAGAACTTTTCGTGGTTCTTGTCAATTTTCGTTGGTTTTCATCCAATCAAATTATTTCAGTCAGCGAGATCTTTCTTCTTCAAAGCAAAAAGATTTTATCTTCAAATACAAGAACTTTTCGTGGTTTTGTTGATTTTCAGCAAATGAACATATTTCAGCGAGCGAGAAGTTTTTTCTTTAGTCGCGTCAGATTTTATCTTAAAATACAAGAACTTTTCGTGGTTCTTGTCAATGTTTGTTGGTTTTGATCGAATGAACTTATTTCAGTCAGCGAGATCTTTCTTCTTCAAAGCAAAAAGATTTTATCTTCAAATACAAGAACTTTTCGTGGTTTTGTTGATTTTCAGCAAATGAACATATTTCAGCGAGCGAGAAGTTTTTTCTTTAATATCGTCAGATTTTATCTTAAAATACAAGAACTTTTCGTGGTTCTTATCAATTGTTGTTGGTTTTCTTCCAATGAACTTATTTCAGTCACCTGGATCTTTCTTCTTCAAAGCAAACAGATTCTATCTTCAAATACAAGAACTTTTTGTGGTTTTGTTGATTTTCAGCAAATGAACATATTTCAGCGAGCGAGAAGTTTTTTCTTTAATAGCGTCAGATTTTATCTTAAAATACAAGAACTTTTCGTGGTTCTTGTCAATTTTTGTTGGTTTTCATCTGATGAACTTATTTCAGTCAGCGAGATCTTTTTTTTCAAAGCAAAAAGATTTTATCTTCAAATACAAGAACTTTTCGTGGTTTTGTTGATTTTCAGCAAATGAACATATTTCAGCGATCGAGAAGTTTTTTCTTTAATAGCGTCAGATTTTATCTTAAAATACAAGAACTTTTCGTGGTTCTTGTCAATTTTTGTTGGTTTTCATCGAATCAACTTATTTCAGTCAGCTAGATCTTTCTTCTTCAAAGCAAAAAGATTTTATCTTCAAATACAAGAACTTTTCGTGATTTTGTTTATTTTCAGCAAATGAACATATTTCAGCGAGCGAGAAGTTTTATCTTTAATAGCGTCAGATTTTATCTTAAAATACAAGAACTTTTCGTGCTTCTTGTCAATTTTTGTTGGTTTTGATCGAATGAACTTATTTCAGTCAGCGAGATCTTTCTTCTTCAAAGCAAAAAGATTTTATCTTCAAATACAAGAACTTTTCGTGGTTTTGTTGATTTTCAGCAAATGAACATATTTCAGCGAGGGAGAAGTTTTTTCTTTAATAGCGTCAGATTTTATCCTAAAATGCAAGAACTTTTCGTGGTTCTTGTCAATTTTTGTTGATTTTGATCGAATGAACTAATTTCAGTCAGCTGGATCTTTCTTCTGAAAAGCAAAAAGATTATATCTTCAAATACAAGAACTTTTCGTGGTTTTGTTGATTTTCAGCAAATGAACATATTTCAGCGAGCGAGAAGTTTTTTCTTTAATAGCGCAAGATTTTATCTTAAAATACAAGAACTTTTCGTGGTTCTTGTCAATTTTTGTTGGTTTTCATCCAATGAACTTATTTCAGTCAGCTAGATCTTTCTTCTTCAAAGCAAAAAGATTTTATCTTCAAATAGAAGAACTTTTCGTGGTTTTGTTGATTTTCAGCAAATGAACATATTTCAGCGAGCAAGAAGTTTTTTCTTTAATAGTGTCAGATTTTATCTTAAAATACAAGAACTTTTCGTGGTTCTTGTCAATTTTTGTTGGTTTTCATCGAATGAACTTATTTCAGTCAGCTCGATCTTTCTCCTTCAAAGCAAAAAGATTTTATCTTCAAATACAAGAACTTTTCGTGGTTTTGTTGATTTTCAGCAAATGAACATATTTCAGCGAGCGAGAAGTTTTTTCTTTAATAGCGTCAGATTTTATCTTAAAATACAAGAACTTTTCGTGGTTCTTATCATTTTTTGTTGGTTTTCATCTAATGAACTTATTTCAGTCAGCTGGATCTTTCTTCTTCAAAGCAAAAAGATTTTATCTTCAAATACAAGAACTTTACGTGGTTTTGTTGGTTTTCAGCAAATGAACATATTTCAGCGAGCTAGAAGTTTTTTCTTTAACAGCGACAGATTTTATCTTAAAATACAAGAACTTTTCGTGGTTCTTGTCAATTTTTCTTGATTTTCATCCAATGAACTTATTTCAGTCACCTCGATCTTTCTTCTTCAAAGCAAAAAGTTTTTATCTTCAAATACAAGAACTTTTCGTGGTTTTGTTGATTTTCAGCAAATGAACATATTTCAGCGAGCGAGAAGTTTTTTCTTTAGTCGCGTCAGATTTTATCTTAAAATACAAGAACTTTTCGTGGTTCTTGTCAATGTTTGTTGGTTTTGATCGAATGAACTTATTTCAGTCAGCGAGATCTTTCTTCTTCAAAGCAAAAAGATTTTATCTTCAAATACAAGAACTTTTCGTGGTTTTGTTGATTTTCAGCAAATGAACATATTTCAGCGAGCGAGAAGTTTTTTCTTTAATATCGTCAGATTTTATCTTAAAATACAAGAACTTTTCGTGGTTCTTATCAATTGTTGTTGGTTTTCTTCCAATGAACTTATTTCAGTCACCTGGATCTTTCTTCTTCAAAGCAAACAGATTCTATCTTCAAATACAAGAACCTTTTGTGGTTTTGTTGATTTTCAGCAAATGAACATATTTCAGCGAGCGAGAAGTTTTTTCTTTAACTGCGTCAGATTTTATCTTAAAATACAAGAACTTTTCGTGGTTCTTGTCAATTTTTGTTGGTTTTCATCTGATGAACTTATTTCAGTCAGCGAGATCTTTTTTTTCAAAGCAAAAAGATTTTATCTTCAAATACAAGAACTTTTCGTGGTTTTGTTGATTTTCAGCAAATGAACATATTTCAGCGATCGAGAAGTTTTTTCTTTAATTGCGTCAGATTTTATCTTAAAATACAAGAACTTTTCGTGGTTCTTGTCAATTTTTGTTGGTTTTCATCGAATCAACTTATTTCAGTCAGCTAGATCTTTCTTCTTCGAAGCAAAAAGATTTTATATTCAAATACAAGAACTTTTCGTGATTTTGTTTATTTTCAGCAAATGAACATATTTCAGCGAGCGAGAAGTTTTATCTTTAATAGCGTCAGATTTTATCTTAAAATACAAGAACTTTTCGTGCTTCTTGTCAATTTTTGTTGGTTTTGATCGAATGAACTTATTTCAGTCAGCGAGATCTTTCTTCTTCAAAGCAAAAAGATTTTATCTTCAAATACAAGAACTTTTCGTGGTTTTGTTGATTTTCAGCAAATGAACATATTTCAGCGAGGGAGAAGTTTTTTCTTTAATAGCGTCAGATTTTATCCTAAAATGCAAGAACTTTTCGTGGTTCTTGTCAATTTTTGTTGATTTTGATCGAATGAACTAATTTCAGTCAGCTGGATCTTTCTTCTGAAAAGCAAAAAGATTATATCTTCAAATACAAGAACTTTTCGTGGTTTTGTTGATTTTCAGCAAATGAACATATTTCAGCGAGCGAGAAGTTTTTTCTTTAATAGCGCAAGATTTTATCTTAAAATACAAGAACTTTTCGTGGTTCTTGTCAATTTTTGTTGGTTTTCATCCAATGAACTTATTTCAGTCAGCTAGATCTTTCTTCTTCAAAGCAAAAAGATTTTATCTTCAAATAGAAGAACTTTTCGTGGTTTTGTTGATTTTCAGCAAATGAACATATTTCAGCGAGCAAGAAGTTTTTTCTTTAATAGTGTCAGATTTTATCTTAAAATACAAGAACTTTTCGTGGTTCTTGTCAATTTTTGTTGGTTTTCATCGAATGAACTTATTTCAGTCAGCTCGATCTTTCTCCTTCAAAGCAAAAAGATTTTATCTTCAAATACAAGAACTTTTCGTGGTTTTGTTGATTTTCAGCAAATGAACATATTTCAGCGAGCGAGAAGTTTTTTCTTTAATAGCGTCAGATTTTATCTTAAAATACAAGAACTTTTCGTGGTTCTTATCATTTTTTGTTGGTTTTCATCTAATGAACTTATTTCAGTCAGCTGGATCTTTCTTCTTCAAAGCAAAAAGATTTTATCTTCAAATACAAGAACTTTACGTGGTTTTGTTGGTTTTCAGCAAATGAACATATTTCAGCGAGCTAGAAGTTTTTTCTTTAACAGCGACAGATTTTATCTTAAAATACAAGAACTTTTCGTGGTTCTTGTCAATTTTTCTTGATTTTCATCCAATGAACTTATTTCAGTCACCTCGATCTTTCTTCTTCAAAGCAAAAAGTTTTTATCTTCAAATACAAGAACTTTTCGTGGTTTTGTTGGTTTTCAGCAAATGAACATATTTCAGCGAGCTGGAAGTTTTTTCTTTAATAGCGCAAGATTTTATCTTAAAATACAAGAACTTTTCGTGGTTCTTGTCAATTTTTGTTGGTTTTCATCTCATGAACTTATTTCAGTCACCAAGATCTTTCTTCTTCAAAGCAAAAAGATTTTATCTTCAAATACAAGAACTTTTCGTGGTTTTGTTGATTTTCAGCAAAAGAAGATATTTCAGCGAGCAAGAAGTTTTTTCTTTAATAGCGTCAGATTTTATCTTAAAATACAAGAACTTTTCGTGGTTCTTATCAATTTTTGTTGGTTTTCATCTAATGAACTTATTTCAGTCAGCTGGATCTTTCTTCTTCAAAGCAAAAAGATTTTATCTTCAAATACAAGAACTTTACGTGGTTTTGTTGATTTTCAGCAAATGAACATATTTCAGCGAGCTGGAACTTTTTTCTTTAATAGCGCAAGATTTTATCTTAAAATACAACAACTTTTCGTGGTTCTTGTCAATTTTTGTTGGTTTTCATCCAATGAACTTATTTCAGTCACCTCGATCTTTCATCTTCAAAGCAAAAAGATTTTATCTTCAAATACAAGAACTTTTCGTGGTTTTGTTGGTTTTCAGCAAATGAACATATTTCAGCAAGCGAGAAGTTTTTTCTTTAATAGCGTCAGATTTTATCTTAAAATACAAGAACTTTTCGTGGTTCTTGTCAATTTTTGTTGGTTTTGATCGAATGAACTTATTTCAGTCAGCGAGATCTTTCTTCTTCAAAGCAAAAAGATTTTATCTTCAAATACAAGAACTTTTCGTGGTTTTGTTGATTTTCAGCAAATGAACATATTTCAGCGAGCGAGAAGTTTTTTCTTTAATATCGTCAGATTTTATCTTAAAATACAAGAACTTTTCGTGGTTCTTATCAATTGTTGTTGGTTTTCTTCCAATGAACTTAGTTCAGTCAACTGGATCTTTCTTCTTCAAAGCTAACAGATTCTATCTTCAAATACAAGAACTTTTCGTGGTTTTGTTGATTTTCAGCAAATGAACATATTTCAGCGAGCGAGAAGTTTTTTCTTTAATAGCGTCAGATTTTATCTTAAAATACAAGAAATATTTGTGATTCTTGTCAATTTTTGTTGGTTTTCATCTGATGAACTTATTTCAGTCAGCGAGATCTCTTTTTTCAAAGCAAAAAGATTTTATCTTCAAATACAAGAACTTTTCGTGG
Source organism: Heptranchias perlo (assembly GCF_035084215.1). Lineage (NCBI taxonomy): Eukaryota > Metazoa > Chordata > Chondrichthyes > Hexanchiformes > Hexanchidae > Heptranchias > Heptranchias perlo. Next base: position 1,212,556 of record NW_027138374.1, on the reverse strand, counting down.
TTTTGTTGATTTTCAGCAAATGAACATATTTCAGCGAGCGAGAAGTTTTGTCTTTAATAGCGTCAGATTTTATCTTAAAATACAAGAACTTTTCGTGGTTCTTGTCAATTTTTGTTGGTTTTCATCGAATCAACTTATTTCAGTCAGCTAGATCTTTCTTCTTCAAAGCAAAAAGATTTTATCTTCAAATACAAGAACTTTTCGTGGTTTTGTTGATTTTGAGCAAATGAACATATTTCAGCGAGCGAGAAGTTTTATCTTTAATAGCGTCAGATTTTATCTTAAAATACAAGAACTTTTCGTGCTTCTTGTCAATTTTTGTTGGTTTTCATCCAATGAACTTATTTCAGTCAGCTCGATCTTTCTTCTTCAAAGCAAAAAGATTTTATCTTCAAATACAAGAACTTTTCGTGGTTTTGTTGATTTTCAGCAAATGAACATATTTCAGCGAGCGAGAAGTTTTTTCTTTAATAGCGTCAGATTGTATCTTAAAATACAAGAACTTTTCGTGGTTCTTGTCAATTTTTGTTGGTTTTGATCGAATGAACTTATTTCAGTCAGCGAGATCTTTCTTCTTCAAAGCAAAAAGATTTTATCTTCAAATACAAGAACTTTTCGTGGTTTTGTTGATTTTCAGCAAATGAACATATTTCAGCGAGGGAGAAGTTTTTTCTTTAATAGCGTCAGATTTTATCCTAAAATGCAAGAACTTTTCGTGGTTCTTGTCAATTTTTGTTGATTTTGATCGAATGAACTAATTTCAGTGAGCTAGATCTTTCTTCTGAAAAGCAAAAAGATTATATCTTCAAATACAAGAACTTTTCGTGGTTTTGTTGATTTTCAGCAAATGAACATATTTCAGCGAGCGAGAAGTTTTTTCTTTAATAGCGCAAGATTTTATCTTAAAATACAAGAACTTTTCGTGGTTCTTGTCAATTTTTGTTGGTTTTCATCGAATGAACTTATTTCAGTCAGCTCGATCTTTCTTCTTCAAAGCAAAAAGATTTTATCTTCAAATAGAAGAACTTTTCGTGGTTTTGTTGATTTTCAGCAAATGAACATATTTCAGCGAGCGAGAAGTTTTTTCTTTAATAGCGTCAGATTTTATCTTAAAATACAAGAACTTTTCGTGGTTCTTGTCAATTTTTGTTGGTTTTCATCTCATGAACTTATTTCAGTCACCCAGATCTTTCTTCTTCAAAGCAAAAAGATTTTATCTTCAAATACAAGAACTTTTCGTGGTTTTGTTGATTTTCAGCAAAAGAAGATATTTCAGCGAGCAAGAAGTTTTTTCTTTAATAGCGTCAGATTTTATCTTAAAATACAAGAACTTTTCGTGGTTCTTATCAATTTTTGTTGGTTTTCATCTAATGAACTTATTTCAGTCAGCTGGATCTTTCTTCTTCAAAGCAAACAGATTTTATCTTCAAATACAAGAACTTTACGTGGTTTTGTTGATTTTCAGCAAATGAACATATTTCAGCGAGCGAGAAGTGTTTTCTTTAATAGCGTCAGATTTTATCTTAAAATACAAGAACTTTTCGTGGTTCTTGTCAATTTTTGTTGGTTTTCATCGAATGAACTTATTTCAGTCAGCGAGATCTTTCTTCTTCAAAGCAAAAAGACTTTATCTTCAAATACAAGAACTTTTCGTGGTTTTGTTGATTTTCAGCAAATGAACATATTTCAGCGAGCTGGAAGTTTTTTCTTTAATAGCATCAGATTTTATCCTAAAATACAAGAACTTTTCGTGGTTCTTGTCAATTTTTGTTGGTTTTCATCCAATGAACTTATTTCAGTCAGCGAGATCTTTCTTCTTCAAAGCAAAAAGATTTTATCTTCAAATACAAGAACTTTTCGTGATTTTGTTGATTTTCAGCAATTGAACATATTTCAGCGAGCGAGAAGTTTTTTCTTTAATAGCGTCAGATTTTATCTTAAAATACAAGAACTTTTCGTGGTTCTTGTCAATTTTTGTTCGTTTTGATCGAATGAACTTATTTCAGTCAGCGAGATCTTTCTTCTTCAAAGCAAAAAGATTTTATCTTCAAATACAAGAACTTTTCGTGGTTTTGTTGATTTTCAGCAAATGAACATATTTCAGCGAGCGAGAAGTTTTTTCTTTAATATCGTCAGATTTTATCTTAAAATACAAGAACTTTTCGTGGTTCTTATCAATTGTTGTTGGTTTTCTTCCAATGAACTTAGTTCAGTCACCTGGATCTTTTTTTTCAAAGCAAAAAGATTTTATCTTCAAATACAAGAACTTTTCGTGGTTTTGTTGATTTTCAGCAAATGAACATATTTCAGCGAGCGAGAAGTTTTTTCTTTAATAGCGTCAGATTTTATCTTAAAATACAAGAACTTTTCGTGGTTCTTGTCAATTTTTGTTGGTTTTCATCTCATGAACTTATTTCAGTCACCCAGATCTTTCTTCTTCAAAGCAAAAAGATTTTATCTTCAAATACAAGAACTTTTCGTGGTTTTGTTGATTTTCAGCAAAAGAAGATATTTCAGCGAGCAAGAAGTTTTTTCTTTAATAGCGTCAGATTTTATCTTAAAATACAAGAACTTTTCGTGGTTCTTATCAATTTTTGTTGGTTTTCATCTAATGAACTTATTTCAGTCAGCTGGATCTTTCTTCTTCAAAGCAAACAGATTTTATCTTCAAATACAAGAACTTTACGTGGTTTTGTTGATTTTCAGCAAGTGAACATATTTCAGCGAGCGAGAAGTGTTTTCTTTAATAGCGTCAGATTTTATCTTAAAATACAAGAACTTTTCGTGGTTCTTGTCAATTTTTGTTGGTTTTCATCGAATGAACTTATTTCAGTCAGCGAGATCTTTCTTCTTCAAAGCAAAAAGACTTTATCTTCAAATACAAGAACTTTTCGTGGTTTTGTTGATTTTCAGCAAATGAACATATTTCAGCGAGCTGGAAGTTTTTTCTTTAATAGCATCAGATTTTATCCTAAAATACAAGAACTTTTCGTGGTTCTTGTCAATTTTTGTTGGTTTTCATCCAATGAACTTATTTCAGTCAGCGAGATCTTTCTTCTTCAAAGCAAAAAGATTTTATCTTCAAATACAAGAACTTTTCGTGATTTTGTTGATTTTCAGCAATTGAACATATTTCAGCGAGCGAGAAGTTTTTTCTTTAATAGCGTCAGATTTTATCTTAAAATACAAGAACTTTTCGTGGTTCTTGTCAATTTTTGTTCGTTTTGATCGAATGAACTTATTTCAGTCAGCGAGATCTTTCTTCTTCAAAGCAAAAAGATTTTATCTTCAAATACAAGAACTTTTCGTGGTTTTGTTGATTTTCAGCAAATGAACATATTTCAGCGAGCGAGAAGTTTTTTCTTTAATATCGTCAGATTTTATCTTAAAATACAAGAACTTTTCGTGGTTCTTATCAATTGTTGTTGGTTTTCTTCCAATGAACTTAGTTCAGTCACCTGGATCTTTTTTTTCAAAGCAAAAAGATTTTATCTTCAAATACAAGAACTTTTCGTGGTTTTGTTGATTTTCAGCAAATGAACATATTTCAGCGAGCGAGAAGTTTTTTCTTTAATAGCGTCAGATTTTATCTTAAAATACAAGAACTTTTCGTGGTTCTTGTCAATTTTTGTTGGTTTTCATCGAATCAACTTATTTCAGTCAGCTGGATCTTTCTTCTTCAAAGCAAAAAGATTTTATCTTCAAATACAAGAACTTTTCGTGGTTTTGTTGATTTTCAGCAAATGAACATATTTCAGCGAGCGAGAAGTTTTATCTTTAATAGCGTCAGATTTTATCTTAAAATACAAGAACTTTTCGTGCTTCTTGTCAATTTTTGTTGGTTTTCATCCAATGAACTTATTTCAGTCAGCTCGATCTTTCTTCTTCAAAGCAAAAAGATTTTATCTTCAAATACAAGAACTTTTCGTGGTTTTGTTGATTTTCAGCAAATGAACATATTTCAGCGAGCAAGAAGTTTTTTCTTTAATAGCTTCAGATTTTATCTTAAAATACAAGAACTTTTCGTGGTTCTTGTCAATTTTTGTTGGTTTTCATCGAATGAACTTATTTCAGTCAGCTCGATCTTTCTTCTTCAAAGCAAAAAGATTTTATCTTCAAATACAAGAACTTTTCGTGGTTTTGTTGATTTTCAGCAAATGAACATATTTCAGCGAGCGAGAAGTTTTTTCTTTAATAGCGTCAGATTTTATCTTAAAATACAAGAACTTTTCGTGGTTCTTATCATTTTTTGTTGGTTTTCATCTAATGAACTTATTTCAGTCAGCTGGATCTTTCTTCTTCAAAGCAAAAAGATTTTATCTTCAAATACAAGAACTTTACGTGGTTTTGTTGGTTTTCAGCAAATGAACATATTTCAGCGAGCTAGAAGTTTTTTCTTTAACAGCGACAGATTTTATCTTAAAATACAAGAACTTTTCGTGGTTCTTGTCAATTTTTCTTGATTTTCATCTCATGAACTTATTTCAGTCACCAAGATCTTTCTTCTTCAAAGCAAAAAGATTTTATCTTCAAATACAAGAACTTTTCGTGGTTTTGTTGATTTTCAGCAAAAGAAGATATTTCAGCGAGCAAGAAGTTTTTTCTTTAATAGCGTCAGATTTTATCTTAAAATACAAGAACTTTTCGTGGTTCTTATCAATTTTTGTTGGTTTTCATCTAATGAACTTATTTCAGTCAGCTGGATCTTTCTTCTTCAAAGCAAAAAGATTTTATCTTCAAATACAAGCACTTTTCGTGGTTTTGTTGATTTTCAGCAAATGAACATATTTCAGCGAGCGAGAAGTGTTTTCTTTAATAGCGTCAGATTTTATCTTAAAATACAACAACTTTTCGTGGTTCTTGTCAATTTTTGTTGGTTTTCATCGAATGAACTTATTTCAGTCAGCGAGATCTTTCTTCTTCAAAGCAAAAAGACTTTATCTTCAAATACAAGAACTTTTCGTGGTTTTGTTGATTTTCAGCAAATGAACATATTTCAGCGAGCTGGAAGTTTTTTCTTTAATAGCATCAGATTTTATCCTAAAATACAAGAACTTTTCGTGGTTCTTGTCAATTTTTGTTGGTTTTCATCCAATGAACTTATTTCAGTCAGCGAGATCTTTCTTCTTCAAAGCAAAAAGATTTTATCTTCAAATACAAGAACTTTTCGTGATTTTGTTGATTTTCAGCAATTGAACATATTTCAGCGAGCGAGAAGTTTTTTCTTTAATAGCGTCAGATTTTATCTTAAAATACAAGAACTTTTCGTGGTTCTTGTCAATTTTTGTTGGTTTTGATCGAATGAACTTATTTCAGTCAGCGAGATCTTTCTTCTTCAAAGCAAAAAGATTTTATCTTCAAATACAAGAACTTTTCGTGGTTTTGTTGATTTTCAGCAAATGAACATATTTCAGCGAGCGAGAAGTTTTTTCTTTAATATCGTCAGATTTTATCTTAAAATACAAGAACTTTTCGTGGTTCTTATCAATTGTTGTTGGTTTTCTTCCAATGAACTTAGTTCAGTCACCTGGATCTTTTTTTTCAAAGCAAAAAGATTTTATCTTCAAATACAAGAACTTTTCGTGGTTTTGTTGATTTTCAGCAAATGAACATATTTCAGCGAGCGAGAAGTTTTTTCTTTAATAGCGTCAGATTTTATCTTAAAATACAAGAACTTTTCGTGGTTCTTGTCAATTTTTGTTGGTTTTCATCGAATCAACTTATTTCAGTCAGCTGGATCTTTCTTCTTCAAAGCAAAAAGATTTTATCTTCAAATACAAGAACTTTTCGTGGTTTTGTTGATTTTCAGCAAATGAACATATTTCAGCGAGCGAGAAGTTTTATCTTTAATAGCGTCAGATTTTATCTTAAAATACAAGAACTTTTCGTGCTTCTTGTCAATTTTTGTTGGTTTTGATCGAATGAACATATTTCAGTCAGCGAGATCTTTCTTCTTCAAAGCAAAAAGATTTTATCTTCAAATACAAGAACTTTTCGTGGTTTTGTTGATTTTCAGCAAATGAACATATTAGAGCGAGCAAGAAGTTTTTTCTTTAATAGCATCAGATTTTATCCTAAAATACAAGAACTTTTCGTGGTTCTTGTCAATTTTTGTTGGTTTTCATCCAATGAACTTATTTCAGTCAGCTCGATCTTTCTTCTTCAAAGCAAAAAGATTTTATCTTCAAATACAAGAACTTTTCGTGGTTTTGTTGATTTTCAGCAAATGAACATATTTCAGCGAGCAAGAAGTTTTTTCTTTAATAGCGTCAGATTTTATCTTAAAATACAAGAACTTTTCGTGGTTCTTGTCAATTTTTGTTGGTTTTCATCGAATGAACTTATTTCAGTCAGCTCGATCTTTCTTCTTCAAAGCAAAAAGATTTTATCTTCAAATACAAGAACTTTTCGTGGTTTTGTTGATTTTCAGCAAATGAACATATTTCAGCGAGCGAGAAGTTTTTTCTTTAATAGCGTCAGATTTTATCTTAAAATACAAGAACTTTTCGTGGTTCTTATCATTTTTTGTTGGTTTTCATCTAATGAACTTATTTCAGTCAGCTGGATCTTTCTTCTTCAAAGCAAAAAGATTTTATCTTCAAATACAAGAACTTTACGTGGTTTTGTTGGTTTTCAGCAAATGAACATATTTCAGCGAGCTAGAAGTTTTTTCTTTAACAGCGACAGATTTTATCTTAAAATACAAGAACTTTTCGTGGTTCTTGTCAATTTTTCTTGATTTTCATCTCATGAACTTATTTCAGTCACCAAGATCTTTCTTCTTCAAAGCAAAAAGATTTTATCTTCAAATACAAGAACTTTTCGTGGTTTTGTTGATTTTCAGCAAAAGAAGATATTTCAGCGAGCAAGAAGTTTTTTCTTTAATAGCGTCAGATTTTATCTTAAAATACAAGAACTTTTCGTGGTTCTTATCAATTTTTGTTGGTTTTCATCTAATGAACTTATTTCAGTCAGCTGGACCTTTCTTCTTCAAAGCAAAAAGATTTTATCTTCAAATACAAGAACTTTACGTGGTTTTGTTGATTTTCAGCAAATGAACATATTTCAGCGAGCTGGAACTTTTTTCTTTAATAGCGCAAGATTTTATCTTAAAATACAACAACTTTTCGTGGTTCTTGTCAATTTTTGTTGGTTTTGATCGAATGAACTTATTTCAGTCAGCGAGATCTTTCTTCTTCAAAGCAAAAAGATTTTATCTTCAAATACAAGAACTTTTCGTGGTTTTGTTGATTTTCAGCAAATGAACATATTTCAGCGAGCGAGAAGTTTTTTCTTTAATATCGTCAGATTTTATCTTAAAATACAAGAACTTTTCGTGGTTCTTATCAATTGTTGTTGGTTTTCTTCCAATGAACTTAGTTCAGTCAACTGGATCTTTCTTCTTCAAAGCAAACAGATTCTATCTTCAAATACAAGAACTTTTCGTGGTTTTGTTGATTTTCAGCAAATGAACATATTTCAGCGAGCGAGAAGTTTTTTCTTTAATAGCGTCAGATTTTATCTTAAAATACAAGAAATATTTGTGATTCTTGTCAATTTTTGTTGGTTTTCATCTGATGAACTTATTTCAGTCAGCGAGATCTTTTTTTTCAAAGCAAAAAGATTTTATCTTCAAATACAAGAACTTTTCGTGGTTTTGTTGATTTTCAGCAAATGAACATATTTCAGCGATCGAGAAGTTTTTTCTTTAATAGCGTCAGATTTTATCTTAAAATACAAGAACTTTTCGTGGTTCTTGTCAATTTTTGTTGGTTTTCATCGAATCAACTTATTTCAGTCAGCTAGATCTTTCTTCTTCAAAGCAAAAAGATTTTATCTTCAAATACAAGAACTTTTCGTGGTTTTGTTGATTTTGAGCAAATGAACATATTTCAGCGAGCGAGAAGTTTTATCTTTAATAGCGTCAGATTTTATCTTAAAATACAAGAACTTTTCGTGCTTCTTGTCAATTTTTGTTGGTTTTCATCCAATGAACTTATTTCAGTCAGCTCGATCTTTCTTCTTCAAAGCAAAAAGATTTTATCTTCAAATACAAGAACTTTTCGTGGTTTTGTTGATTTTCAGCAAATGAACATATTTCAGCGAGCGAGAAGTTTTTTCTTTAACAGCGTCAGATTGTATCTTAAAATACAAGAACTTTTCGTGGTTCTTGTCAATTTTTGTTGGTTTTGATCGAATGTACTTATTTCAGTCAGCGAGATCTTTCTTCTTCAAAGCAAAAAGATTTTATCTTCAAATACAAGAACTTTTCGTGGTTTTGTTGATTTTCAGCAAATGAACATATTTCAGCGAGGGAGAAGTTTTTTCTTTAATAGCGTCAGATTTTATCCTAAAATGCAAGAACTTTTCGTGGTTCTTGTCAATTTTTGTTGATTTTGATCGAATGAACTAATTTCAGTGAGCTAGATCTTTCTTCTGAAAAGCAAAAAGATTATATCTTCAAATACAAGAACTTTTCGTGGTTTTGTTGATTTTCAGCAAATGAACATATTTCAGCGAGCTAGAAGTTTTTTCTTTAATAGCGCAAGATTTTATCTTAAAATACAAGAACTTTTCGTGGTTCTTGTCAATTTTTGTTGGTTTTCATCTAATGAACTTATTTCAGTCAGCCAGATCTTTCTTCTTCAAAGCAAAAAGATTTTATCTTCAAATACAAGAACTTTTCGTGGTTTTGTTGATTTTCAGCAAATGAACATATTTCAGCGAGCTGGAAGTTTTTTCTTTAACAGCATCAGATTTTATCCTAAAATACAAGAACTTTTCGTGGTTCTTGTCAATTTTTCTTGATTTTCATCGAATGAACTTATTTCAGTCAGCTCGATCTTTCTTCTTCAAAGCAAAAAGATTTTATCTTCAAATACAAGAACTTTTCGTGGTTTTGTTGGTTTTCAGCAAATGAACATATTTCAGCGAGCTGGAAGTTTTTTCTTTAATAGCGCAAGATTTTATCTTAAAATACAAGAACTTTTCGTGGTTCTTGTCAATTTTTGTTGGTTTTCATCTCATGAACTTATTTCAGTCACCCAGATCTTTCTTCTTCAAAGCAAAAAGATTTTATCTTCAAATACAAGAACTTTTCGTGGTTTTGTTGATTTTCAGCAAAAGAAGATATTTCAGCGAGCAAGAAGTTTTTTCTTTAATAGCGTCAGATTTTATCTTAAAATACAAGAACTTTTCGTGGTTCTTATCAATTTTTGTTGGTTTTCATCTAATGAACTTATTTCAGTCAGCTGGATCTTTCTTCTTCAAAGCAAAAAGATTTTATCTTCAAATACAAGAACTTTACGTGGTTTTGTTGATTTTCAGCAAATGAACATATTTCAGCGAGCAAGAAGTTTTTTCTTTAATAGCGCAAGATTTTATCTTAAAATACAACAACTTTTCGTGGTTCTTGTCAATTTTTGTTGGTTTTCATCCAATGAACTTATTTCAGTCACCTCGATCTTTCATCTTCAAAGCAAAAAGATTTTATCTTCAAATACAAGAACTTTTCGTGGTTTTGTTGATTTTCAGCAAATTAACATATTTCAGCGAGCTGGAAGTTTTTTCTTTAATAGCGTCAGATTTTATCATAAAATACAAGAACTTTTCGTGGTTCTTGTCAATTTTTCTTGATTTTCATCAAATGAACTTATTTCAGTCACCTCGATCTTTCTTCTTCAAAGCAAAAAGATTTTATCTTCAAATACAAGCACTTTTCGTGGTTTTGTTGATTTTCAGCAAATGAACATATTTCAGCGATCGAGAAGTGTTTTCTTTAATAGCGTCAGATTTCATCTTAAAATACAACAACTTTTCGTGGTTCTTGTCAATTTTTGTTGGTTTTCATCGAATGAACTTATTTCAGTCAGCGAGATCTTTCTTCTTCAAAGCAAAAAGATTTTATCTTCAAATACAAGCACTTTTCGTGGTTTTGTTGATTTTCAGCAAATGAACATATTTCAGCGAGCGAGAAGTGTTTTCTTTAATAGCGTCAGATTTTATCTTAAAATACAACAACTTTTCATGGTTCTTGTCAATTTTTGTTGGTTTTGATCGAATGAACTTATTTCAGTCAGCGAGATCTTTCTTCTTCAAAGCAAAAAGACTTTATCTTCAAATACAAGAACTTTTCGTGGTTTTGTTGATTTTCAGCAAATGAACATATTTCAGCGAGCTGGAAGTTTTTTCTTTAATAGCATCAGATTTTATCCTAAAATACAAGAACTTTTCGTGGTTCTTGTCAATTTTTGTTGGTTTTCATCCAATGAACTTATTTCAGTCAGCGAGATCTTTCTTCTTCAAAGCAAAAAGATTTTATCTTCAAATACAAGAACTTTTCGTGATTTTGTTGATTTTCAGCAATTGAACATATTTCAGCGAGCGAGAAGTTTTTTCTTTAATAGCGTCAGATTTTATCTTAAAATACAAGAACTTTTCATGGTTCTTGTCAATTTTTGTTGGTTTTGATCGAATGAACTTATTTCAGTCAGCGAGATCTTTCTTCTTCAAAGCAAAAAGATTTTATCTTCAAATACAAGAACTTTTCGTGGTTTTGTTGATTTTCAGCAAATGAACATATTTCAGCGAGCGAGAAGTTTTTTCTTTAATATCGTCAGATTTTATCTTAAAATACAAGAACTTTTCGTGGTTCTTATCAATTGTTGTTGGTTTTCTTCCAATGAACTTAGTTCAGTCACCTGGATCTTTTTTTTCAAAGCAAAAAGATTTTATCTTCAAATACAAGAACTTTTCGTGGTTTTGTTGATTTTCAGCAAATGAACATATTTCAGCGAGCGAGAAGTTTTTTCTTTAATAGTGTCAGATTTTATCTTAAAATACAAGAACTTTTCGTGGTTCTTGTCAATTTTTGTTGGTTTTCATCGAATCAACTTATTTCAGTCAGCTGGATCTTTCTTCTTCAAAGCAAAAAGATTTTATCTTCAAATACAAGAACTTTTCGTGGTTTTGTTGATTTTCAGCAAATGAACATATTTCAGCGAGCGAGAAGTTTTATCTTTAATAGCGTCAGATTTTATCTTAAAATACAAGAACTTTTCGTGGTTCTTGTCAATTTTTGTTGGTTTTGATCGAATGAACATATTTCAGTCAGCGAGATCTTTCTTCTTCAAAGCAAAAAGATTTTATCTTCAAATACAAGAACTTTTTGTGGTTTTGTTGATTTTCAGCAAATGAACATATTGGAGCGAGCAAGAAGTTTTTTCTTTAATAGCATCAGATTTTATCCTAAAATACAAGAACTTTTCGTGGTTCTTGTCAATTTTTGTTGGTTTTCATCCAATGAACTTATTTCAGTCAGCTCGATCTTTCTTCTTCAAAGCAAAAAGATTTTATCTTCAAATACAAGAACTTTTCGTGGTTTTGTTGATTTTCAGCAAATGAACATATTTCAGCGAGCGAGAAGTTTTTTCTTTAATAGCGTCAGATTGTATCTTAAAATACAAGAACTTTTTGTGGTTCTTGTCAATTTTTGTTGGTTTTGATCGAATGAACTTATTTCAGTCAGCGAGATCTTTCTTCTTCAAAGCAAAAAGATTTTATCTTCAAATACAAGAACTTTTCGTGGTTTTGTTGATTTTCAGCAAATGAACATATTTCAGCGAGGGAGAAGTTTTTTCTTTAATAGCGTCATATTTTATCCTAAAATGCAAGAACTTCTCGTGGTTCTTGTCAATTTTTGTTGATTTTGATCGAATGAACTAATTTCAGTGAGCTAGATCTTTCTTCTGAAAATCAAAAAGATTATATCTTCAAATACAAGAACTTTTCGTGGTTTTGTTGATTTTCAGCAAATGAACATATTTCAGCGAGCGAGAAGTTTTTTCTTTAATAGCGCAAGATTTTATCTTAAAATACAAGAACTTTTCGTGGTTCTTGTCAATTTTTGTTGGTTTTCATCGAATGAACTTATTTCAGTCAGCTCGATCTTTCTTCTTCAAAGCAAAAAGATTTTATCTTCAAATAGAAGAACTTTTCGTGGTTTTGTTGATTTTCAGCAAATGAACATATTTCAGCGAGCGAGAAGTTTTTTCTTTAATAGCGTCAGATTTTATCTTAAAATACAAGAACTTTTCGTGGTTCTTATCATTTTTTGTTGGTTTTGATCGAATGAACTTATTTCAGTCAGCTGGATCTTTCTTCTTCAAAGCAAAAAGATTTTATCTTCAAATACAAGAACTTTTCGTGGTTTTGTTGATTTTCAGCAAATGAACATATTTCAGCGAGCGAGAAGTTTTTTCTTTAATATCGTCAGATTTTATCTTAAAATACAAGAACTTTTCGTGGTTCTTATCAATTGTTGTTGGTTTTCTTCCAATGAACTTAGTTCAGTCACCTGGATCTTTTTTTTCAAAGCAAAAAGATTTTATCTTCAAATACAAGAACTTTTCGTGGTTTTGTTGATTTTCAGCAAATGAACATATTTCAGCGAGCGAGAAGTTTTTTCTTTAATAGTGTCAGATTTTATCTTAAAATACAAGAACTTTTCGTGGTTCTTGTCAATTTTTGTTGGTTTTGATCGAATGAACTTATTTCAGTCAGCGAGATCTTTCTTCTTCAAAGCAAAAAGATTTTATCTTCAAATACAAGAACTTTTCGTGGTTTTGTTGATTTTCAGCAAATGAACATATTTCAGCGAGCGAGAAGTTTTATCTTTAATAGCGTCAGATTTTATCTTAAAATACAAGAACTTTTCGTGCTTCTTGTCAATTTTTGTTGGTTTTGATCGAATGAACATATTTCAGTCAGCGAGATCTTTCTTCTTCAAAGCAAAAAGATTTTATCTTCAAATACAAGAACTTTTTGTGGTTTTGTTGATTTTCAGCAAATGAACATATTGGAGCGAGCAAGAAGTTTTTTCTTTAATAGCATCAGATTTTATCCTAAAATACAAGAACTTTTCGTGGTTCTTGTCAATTTTTGTTGGTTTTCATCCAATGAACTTATTTCAGTCAGCTCGATCTTTCTTCTTCAAAGCAAAAAGATTTTATCTTCAAATACAAGAACTTTTCGTGGTTTTGTTGATTTTCAGCAAATGAACATATTTCAGCGAGCGAGAAGTTTTTTCTTTAATAGCGTCAGATTGTATCTTAAAATACAAGAACTTTTTGTGGTTCTTGTCAATTTTTGTTGGTTTTGATCGAATGAACTTATTTCAGTCAGCGAGATCTTTCTTCTTCAAAGCAAAAAGATTTTATCTTCAAATACAAGAACTTTTCGTGGTTTTGTTGATTTTCAGCAAATGAACATATTTCAGCGAGGGAGAAGTTTTTTCTTTAATAGCGTCATATTTTATCCTAAAATGCAAGAACTTTTCGTGGTTCTTGTCAATTTTTGTTGATTTTGATCGAATGAACTAATTTCAGTGAGCGAGATCTTTCTTCTGAAAAGCAAAAAGATTATATCTTCAAATACAAGAACTTTTCGTGGTTTTGTTGATTTTCAGCAAATGAACATATTTCAGCGAGCGAGAAGTTTTTTCTTTAATAGCGCAAGATTTTATCTTAAAATACAAGAACTTTTCGTGGTTCTTGTCAATTTTTGTTGGTTTTCATCGAATGAACTTATTTCAGTCAGCTCGATCTTTCTTCTTCAAAGCAAAAAGATTTTATCTTCAAATAGAAGAACTTTTCGTGGTTTTGTTGATTTTCAGCAAATGAACATATTTCAGCGAGCGAGAAGTTTTTTCTTTAATAGCGTCAGATTTTATCTTAAAATACAAGAACTTTTCGTGGTTCTTATCATTTTTTGTTGGTTTTCATCTAATGAACTTATTTCAGTCAGCTGGATCTTTCTTCTTCAAAGCAAAAAGATTTTATCTTCAAATACAAGAACTTTTCGTGATTTTGTTGATTTTCAGCAAATGAACATATTTCAGCGAGCTAGAAGTTTTTTCTTTAATAGCGCAAGATTTTATCTTGAAATACAAGAACTTTTCGTGGTTCTTGTCAATTTTTGTTGGTTTTAATCTAATGAACTTATTTCAGTCAGCCAGATCTATCTTCTTCAAAGCAAAAAGATTTTATCTTCAAATACAAGAACTTTTCGTGGTTGTGTTGATTTTCAGCAAATGAACATATTTCAGCGAGCGAGAAGTTTTTTCTTTAATAGCGTCAGATTTTATCTTAAAATACAAGAACTTTTCGTGGTTCTTGTCAATTTTTGTTGGTTTTCATCGAATGAACTTATTTCAGTCACCTCGATCTTTCTTCTTCAAAGCAAAAAGATTTTATCTTCAAATACAAGAACTTTTCGTGGTTTTGTTGGTTTTCAGCAAATGAACATATTTCAGCGAGCTGGAAGTTTTTTCTTTAATAGCGCAAGATTTTATCTTAAAATACAAGAACTTTTCGTGGTTCTTGTCAATTTTTGTTGGTTTTCATCTCATGAACTTATTTCAGTCACCCAGATCTTTCTTCTTCAAATCAAAAAGATTTTATCTTCAAATACAAGAACTTTTCGTGGTTTTGTTGATTTTCAGCAAAAGAAGATATTTCAGCGAGCAAGACGTTTTTTCTTTAATAGCGTCAGATTTTATCTTAAAATACAAGAACTTTTCGTGGTTCTTATCAATTTTTGTTGGTTTTCATCTAATGAACTTATTTCAGTCAGCTGGATCTTTCTTCTTCAAAGCAAAAAGATTTTATCTTCAAATACAAGAACTTTACGTGGTTTTGTTGATTTTCAGCAAATGAACATATTTCAGCGAGCAAGAACTTTTTTCTTTAATAGCGCAAGATTTTATCTTAAAATACAACAACTTTTCGTGGTTCTTGTCAATTTTTGTTGGTTTTCATCCAATGAACTTATTTCAGTCACCTCGATCTTTCATCTTCAAAGCAAAAAGATTTTATCTTCAAATACAAGAACTTTTCGTGGTTTTGTTGATTTTCAGCAAATGAACATATGTCAGCGAGCTGGAAGTTTTTTCTTTAATAGCGTCAGATTTTATCTTAAAATACAAGAACTTTTCGTGGTTCTTGTCAATTTTTGATGGTTTTCATCCAATGAACTTATTTCAGTCACCTCGATCTTTCTTTTTCAAAGCAAAAAGATTTTATCTTCAAATACAAGAACTTTACGTGGTTTTGTTGGCTTTCAGCAAATGAACATATTTCAGCGAGCAAGAAGTTTTTTTTTCAATAGCGTCAGATTTTATCTTAAAATACAAGAACTTTTCGTGGTTCTTGTCAATTTTTGTTGATTTTCATCTGATGAACTTATTTCAGTCAGCTGGATCTTTCTTCTTCAAAGCAAAAAGATTTTATCTTCAAATTCAAGAACTTTTCGTGGTTTTGTTGATTTTCAGCAAATGAACATATTTCAGCGAGCTGTAAGTTTTTTCTTTAATAGCGTCAGATTTTATCTTAAAATACAAGAACTTTTCGTGGTTCTTGTCAATTTTTCTTGATTTTCATCAAATGAACTTATTTCAGTCACCTCGATCTTTCTTCTTCAAAGCAAAAAGATTTTATCTTCAAATACAAGCACTTTTCGTGGTTTTGTTGATTTTCAGCAAATGAACATATTTCAGCGAGCGAGAAGTGTTTTCTTTAATAGCGTCAGATTTTATCTTAAAATACAAGAACTTTTCGTGGTTCTTGTCAATTTTTGTTGGTTTTCATCGAATGAACTTATTTCAGTCAGCGAGAACTTTCTTCTTCAAAGCAAAAAGACTTTATCTTCAAATACAAGAACTTTTCGTGGTTTTGTTGATTTTCAGCAAATGAACATATTTCAGCGAGCTGGAAGTTTTTTCTTTAATAGCATCAGATTTTATCCTAAAATACAAGAACTTTTCGTGGTTCTTGTCAATTTTTGTTGGTTTTCATCTAATGAACTTATTTCAGTCAGCGAGATCTTTCTTCTTCAAAGCAAAAAGATTTTATCTTCAAATACAAGAACTTTTCGTGGTTTTGTTGATTTTCAGCAATTGAACATATTTCAGCGAGCGAGAAGTTTTTTCTTTAATAGCGTCAGATTTTATCTTAAAATACAAGAACTTTTCGTGGTTCTTGTCAATTTTTGTTGGTTTTGATCGAATGAACTTATTTCAGTCAGCGAGATCTTTCTTCTTCAAAGCAAAAAGATTTTATCTTCAAATACAAGAACTTTTCGTGGTTTTGTTGATTTTCAGCAAATGAACATATTTCAGCGAGCTAGAAGTTTTTTCTTTAATAGCGCAAGATTTTATCTTAAAATACAAGAACTTTTCGTGGTTCTTGTCAATTTTTGTTGGTTTTCATCTGATGAACTGATTTCAGTCAGCCAGATCTTTCTTCTTCAAAGCAAAAAGATTTTATCTTCAAATACAAGAACTTTTCGTGGTTTTGTTGATTTTCAGCAAATGAACATATTTCAGCGAGCGAGAAGTTTTATCTTTAATAGCGCAAGATTTTATCATAAAATACAAGAACTTTTCGTGGTTCATTTCAATTTTTGTTGGTTTTCATCTCATGAACTTATTTCAGTCACCCAGATCTTTCTTCTTCATATCAAAAAGATTTTATCTTCAAATACAAGAAATTTTCGTGGTTTTGTTGATTTTCAGCAAAAGAAGATATTTCAGCGAGCAAGAAGTTTTTTCTTTAATAGCGTCAGATTTTATCTTAAAATACAAGAACTTTTCGTGGTTCTTATCAATTTTTGTTGGTTTTCATCTAATGAACTTATTTCAGTCAGCTGGATCTTTCTTCTTCAAAGCAAAAAGATTTTATCTTCAAATACAAGAACTTTACGTGGTTTTGTTGATTTTCAGCAAATGAACATATTTCAGCGAGCAAGAACTTTTTTCTTTAATAGCGTCAGATTTTATCTTAAAATACAAGAACTTTTCGTGGTTCTTGTCAATTTTTGATGGTTTTCATCCAATGAACTTATTTCAGTCACCTCGATCTTTCTTTTTCAAAGCAAAAAGATTTTATCTTCAAATACAAGAACTTTACGTGGTTTTGTTGGCTTTCAGCAAATGAACATATTTCAGCGAGCAAGAAGTTTTTTTTTCAATAGCGTCAGATTTTATCTTAAAATACAAGAACTTGTCGTGGTTCTTGTCAATTTTTGTTGATTTTCATCTGATGAACTTATTTCAGTCAGCTGGATCTTTCTTCTTCAAAGCAAAAAGATTTTATCTTCAAATACAAGAACTTTTCGTGGTTTTGTTGATTTTCAGCAAATGAACATATTTCAGCGAGCTGGAAGTTTTTTCTTTAATAGCGTCAGATTTTATCTTAATATACAACAACTTTTCGTGGTTCTTGTCAATTTTTCTTGATTTTCATCAAATGAACTTATTTCAGTCACCTCGATCTTTCTTCTTCAAAGCAAAAAGATTTAATCTTCAAATACAAGCACTTTTCGTGGTTTTGTTGATTTTCAGCAAATGAACATATTTCAGCGAGCGAGAAGTGTTT
The DNA here is from genome assembly GCF_035084215.1 of Heptranchias perlo. Lineage (NCBI taxonomy): Eukaryota > Metazoa > Chordata > Chondrichthyes > Hexanchiformes > Hexanchidae > Heptranchias > Heptranchias perlo. The sequence goes on along the minus strand of NW_027138374.1, from coordinate 1,195,124 downwards.
TCTTTAATCGCGTCAGATTTTATCTTAAAATACAAGAACTTTTCGTGGTTCTTGTCAATTTTTGTTGGTTTTCATCGAATGAACTTATTTCAGTCAGCGAGATCTTTCTTCTTCAAAGCAAAAAGATTTAATCTTCAAATACAAGCACTTTTCGTGGTTTTGTTGATTTTCAGCAAATGAACATATTTCAGCGAGCGAGAAGTGTTTTCTTTAATCGCGTCAGATTTTATCTTAAAATACAAGAACTTTTCGTGGTTCTTGTCAATTTTTGTTGGTTTTCATCTAATGAACTTATTTCAGTCAGCGAGATCTTTCTTCTTCAAAGCAAAAAGATTTTATCTTCAAATACAAGAACTTTTCGTGGTTTTGTTGATTTTCAGCAATTGAACATATTTCAGCGAGCGAGAAGTTTTTTCTTTAATAGCGTCAGATTTTATCTTAAAATACAAGAACTTTTCGTGGTTCTTGTCAATTTTTGTTGGTTTTGATCGAATGAACTTATTTCAGTCAGCGAGATCTTTCTTCTTCAAAGCAAAAAGATTTTATCTTCAAATACAAGAACTTTTCGTGGTTTTGTTGATTTTCAGCAAATGAACATATTTCAGCGAGCGAGAAGTTTTTTCTTTGATATCGTCAGATTTTATCTTAAAATACAAGAACTTTTCGTGGTTCTTATCAATTTTTGTTGGGTTTCATCCAATGAACTTATTTCAGTCAGCTGGATCTTTCATCTTCAAAGCAAAAAGATTTTATCTTCAAATACAAGAACTTTTCGTGGTTTTGTTGATTTTCAGCAAATGAACATATTTCAGCGAGCGAGAAGTTTAATCTTTAATAGCGTCAGATTTTATCTTAAAATACAAGAACTTTTCGTGCTTCTTGTCAATTTTTGTTGGTTTTGATCGAATGAACTTATTTCAGTCAGCGAGATCTTTCTTCTTCAAAGCAAAAAGATTTTATCTTCAAATACAAGAACTTTTCGTGGTTTTGTTGATTTTCAGCAAATGAACATATTTCAGCGAGCAAGAAGTTTTTTCTTTAATATCGTCAGATTCTATCTTAAAATACAAGAACTTTTCGTGGTTCTTATCAATTTTTGTTGGTTTACATCCAATGAACTTATTTCAGTCAGCTGGATCTTTCTTCTTCAAAGCAAAAAGATTTTATCTTCAAATACAAGAACTTTACGTGGTTTTGTTGGTTTTCAGCAAATGAACATATTTCAGCGAGCTGGAAGTTTTTTCTTTAATAGCGCAAGATTTTATCTTAAAATACAAGAACTTTTCGTGGTTCTTGTCAATTTTTGTTGGTTTTCATCCAATGAACTTATTTCAGTCACCAAGATCTTTCATCTTCAAAGCAAATAGATTTTATCTTCAAATACAAGAACTTTTCGTGGTTTTGTTGATTTTCAGCAAATGAACATATTTCAGCGAGCGAGAAGTTTTTTCTTTAATGGCGTCAGATTTTATCTTAAAATACAAGAACTTTTCGTGGTTCTTGTCAATTTTTGTTGGTTTTGATCGAATGAACTTATTTCAGTCAGCGAGATCTTTCTTCTTCAAAGCAAAAAGATTTTATCCTCAAATACAAGAACTTTTCGTGGTTTTGTTGATTTTCAGCAAATGAACATATTCGAGCGAGCTGGAAGTTTTTTCTTTCATAGCATCAGATTTTATCCTAAAATACAAGAACTTTTCGTGGTTCTTGTCAATTTTTGTTGGTATTCATCTAATGAACTTATTTCAGTCAGCTCGATCTTTCTTCTTCAAAGCAAAAAGATTTTATCTTCAAATACAAGAACTTTTCGTGGTTTTGTTGATTTTCAGCCAATGAACATATTTCAGCGAGCGAGAAGTTTTTTCTTTAATAGCGTCAGATTTTATCTTAAAATACAAGAACTTTTCGTGGTTCTTGTCAATTTTTCTTGATTTTCATCAAATGAACTTATTTCAGTCACCTCGATCTTTCTTCTTCAAAGCAAAAAGATTTAATCTTCAAATACAAGCACTTTTCGTGGTTTTGTTGATTTTCAGCAAATGAACATATTTCAGCGAGCGAGAAGTGTTTTCTTTAATAGCGTCAGATTTTATCTTAAAATACAAGAACTTTTCGTGGTTCTTGTCAATTTTTGTTGGTTTTCATCGAATGAACTTATTTCAGTCAGCGAGATCTTTCTTCTTCAAAGCAAAAAGACTTTATCTTCAAATACAAGAACTTTTCGTGGTTTTGTTGATTTTCAGCAAATGAACATATTTCAGCGAGCTGGAAGTTTTTTCTTTAATAGCATCAGATTTTATCCTAAAATACAAGAACTTTTCGTGGTTCTTGTCAATTTTTGTTGGTTTTCATCTAATGAACTTATTTCAGTCAGCGAGATCTTTCTTCTTCAAAGCAAAAAGATTTTATCTTCAAATACAAGAACTTTTCGTGGTTTTGTTGATTTTCAGCAATTGAACATATTTCAGCGAGCGAGAAGTTTTTTCTTTAATAGCGTCAGATTTTATCTTAAAATACAAGAACTTTTCGTGGTTCTTGTCAATTTTTGTTGGTTTTGATCGAATGAACTTATTTCAGTCAGCGAGATCTTTCTTCTTCAAAGCAAAAAGATTTTATCTTCAAATACAAGAACTTTTCGTGGTTTTGTTGATTTTCAGCAAATGAACATATTTCAGCGAGCGAGAAGTTTTTTCTTTGATATCGTCAGATTTTATCTTAAAATACAAGAACTTTTCGTGGTTCTTATCAATTTTTGTTGGGTTTCATCCAATGAACTTATTTCAGTCAGCTGGATCTTTCATCTTCAAAGCAAAAAGATTTTATCTTCAAATACAAGAACTTTTCGTGGTTTTGTTGATTTTCAGCAAATGAACATATTTCAGCGAGCTCGAAGTTTTTTCTTTAATAGCGCAAGATTTTATCTTAAAATACAAGAACTTTTCGTGGTTCTTGTCAATTTTTGTTGGTTTTCATCCAATGATCTTATTTCAGTCAACAAAACCTTTCTTCTTCAAAGCAAAAAGATTTTATCTTCAAATACAAGAACTTTTCGTGATTTTGTTGATTTTCAGCAAATGAACATATTTCAGCGAGCGAGAAGTTTTTTCTTTAATAGCGCAAGATTTTATCTTAAAATACAAGAACTTTTCGTGGTTCTTGTCAATTTTTGTTGGTTTTCATCTAATGAACTGATTTCAGTCAGCCAGATCTTTCTTCTTCAAAGCAAAAAGATTTTATCTTCAAATACAAGAACTTTTCGTGGTTTTGTTGATTTTCAGCAAATGAACATATTTCAGCGAGCGAGAAGTTTTATCTTTAATAGCGTCAGATTTTATCTTAAAATACAAGAACTTTTCGTGCTTCTTGTCAATTTTTGTTGGTTTTGATCGAATGAACTTATTTCAGTCAGCGAGATCTTTCTTCTTCAAAGCAAAAAGATTTTATCTTCAAATACAAGAACTTTTCGTGGTTTTGTTGATTTTCAGCAAATGAACATATTTCAGCGAGCAAGAAGTTTTTTCTTTAATATCGTCAGATTCTATCTTAAAATACAAGAACTTTTCGTGGTTCTTATCAATTTTTGTTGGTTTACATCCAATGAACTTATTTCAGTCAGCTGGATCTTTCTTCTTCAAAGCAAAAAGATTTTATCTTCAAATACAAGAACTTTACGTGGTTTTGTTGGTTTTCAGCAAATGAACATATTTCAGCGAGCTGGAAGTTTTTTCTTTAATAGCGCAAGATTTTATCTTAAAATACAAGAACTTTTCGTGGTTCTTGTCAATTTTTGTTGGTTTTCATCCAATGAACTTATTTCAGTCACCAAGATCTTTCATCTTCAAAGCAAATAGATTTTATCTTCAAATACAAGAACTTTTCGTGGTTTTGTTGATTTTCAGCAAATGAACATATTTCAGCGAGCGAGAAGTTTTTTCTTTAATGGCGTCAGATTTTATCTTAAAATACAAGAACTTTTCGTGGTTCTTGTCAATTTTTGTTGGTTTTGATCGAATGAACTTATTTCAGTCAGCGAGATCTTTCTTCTTCAAAGCAAAAAGATTTTATCCTCAAATACAAGAACTTTTCGTGGTTTTGTTGATTTTCAGCAAATGAACATATTCGAGCGAGCTGGAAGTTTTTTCTTTCATAGCATCAGATTTTATCCTAAAATACAAGAACTTTTCGTGGTTCTTGTCAATTTTTGTTGGTATTCATCTAATGAACTTATTTCAGTCAGCTCGATCTTTCTTCTTCAAAGCAAAAAGATTTTATCTTCAAATACAAGAACTTTTCGTGGTTTTGTTGATTTTCAGCCAATGAACATATTTCAGCGAGCGAGAAGTTTTTTCTTTAATAGCGTCAGATTTTATCTTAAAATACAAGAACTTTTCGTGGTTCTTGTCAATTTTTGTTGGTTTTGATCGAATGAACTTATTTCAGTCACCGAGATCTTTCTTCTTCAAAGCAAAAAGATTTTATCTTCAAATACAAGAACTTTTCGTGGTTTTGTTGATTTTCAGCAAATGAACATATTTCAGCGAGCTGGAAGTTTTTTCTTCAATAGCGCAAGATTTTATCTTAAAATACAAGAACGTTTCGTGGTTCTTATAATTTTTTGTTGGATTTCAGTCACCGAGATCTTTCTTCTTCAAAGCAAAAAGATTTTATCTTCAAATACAAGAACTTTTCGTGGTTTTGTTGATTTTCAGCCAATGAACATATTTCAGCGAGCGAGAAGTTTTTTCTTTAATAGCGTCAGATTTTATCTTAAAATACAAGAACTTTTCGTGGTTCTTGTCAATTTTTGTTGGTTTTCATCCAATGAACTTATTTCAGTCAGCTCGATCTTTCTTCTTCAAAGCAAAAAGATTTTATCTTCAAATACAAGAACTTTTCGTGGTTTTGTTGATTTTCAGCAAATGAACATATTTCAGCGAGCGAGAAGTTTTTTCTTTAATAGCGTCAGATTGTATCTTAAAATACAAGAACTTTTTGTGGTTCTTGTCAATTTTTGTTGGTTTTGATCGAATGAACTTATTTCAGTCAGCGAGATCTTTCTTCTTCAAAGCAAAAAGATTTTATCTTCAAATACAAGAACTTTTCGTGGTTTTGTTGATTTTCAGCAAATGAACATATTTCAGCGAGGGAGAAGTTTTTTCTTTAATAGCGTCATATTTTATCCTAAAATGCAAGAACTTTTCGTGGTTCTTGTCAATTTTTGTTGATTTTGATCGAATGAACTAATTTCAGTGAGCGAGATCTTTCTTCTGAAAAGCAAAAAGATTATATCTTCAAATACAAGAACTTTTCGTGGTTTTGTTGATTTTCAGCAAATGAACATATTTCAGCGAGCGAGAAGTTTTTTCTTTAATAGCGCAAGATTTTATCTTAAAATACAAGAACTTTTCGTGGTTCTTGTCAATTTTTGTTGGTTTTCATCGAATGAACTTATTTCAGTCAGCTCGATCTTTCTTCTTCAAAGCAAAAAGATTTTATCTTCAAATAGAAGAACTTTTCGTGGTTTTGTTGATTTTCAGCAAATGAACATATTTCAGCGAGCGAGAAGTTTTTTCTTTAATAGCGTCAGATTTTATCTTAAAATACAAGAACTTTTCGTGGTTCTTATCATTTTTTGTTGGTTTTCATCTAATGAACTTATTTCAGTCAGCTGGATCTTTCTTCTTCAAAGCAAAAAGATTTTATCTTCAAATACAAGAACTTTTCGTGATTTTGTTGATTTTCAGCAAATGAACATATTTCAGCGAGCTAGAAGTTTTTTCTTTAATAGCGCAAGATTTTATCTTGAAATACAAGAACTTTTCGTGGTTCTTGTCAATTTTTGTTGGTTTTCATCTAATGAACTTATTTCAGTCAGCCAGATCTATCTTCTTCAAAGCAAAAAGATTTTATCTTCAAATACAAGAACTTTTCGTGGTTGTGTTGATTTTCAGCAAATGAACATATTTCAGCGAGCGAGAAGTTTTTTCTTTAATAGCGTCAGATTTTATCTTAAAATACAAGAACTTTTCGTGGTTCTTGTCAATTTTTGTTGGTTTTCATCGAATGAACTTATTTCAGTCACCTCGATCTTTCTTCTTCAAAGCAAAAAGATTTTATCTTCAAATACAAGAACTTTTCGTGGTTTTGTTGGTTTTCAGCAAATGAACATATTTCAGCGAGCTGGAAGTTTTTTCTTTAATAGCGCAAGATTTTATCTTAAAATACAAGAACTTTTCGTGGTTCTTGTCAATTTTTGTTGGTTTTCATCTCATGAACTTATTTCAGTCACCCAGATCTTTCTTCTTCAAATCAAAAAGATTTTATCTTCAAATACAAGAACTTTTCGTGGTTTTGTTGATTTTCAGCAAAAGAAGATATTTCAGCGAGCAAGACGTTTTTTCTTTAATAGCGTCAGATTTTATCTTAAAATACAAGAACTTTTCGTGGTTCTTATCAATTTTTGTTGGTTTTCATCTAATGAACTTATTTCAGTCAGCTGGATCTTTCTTCTTCAAAGCAAAAAGATTTTATCTTCAAATACAAGAACTTTACGTGGTTTTGTTGATTTTCAGCAAATGAACATATTTCAGCGAGCAAGAACTTTTTTCTTTAATAGCGCAAGATTTTATCTTAAAATACAACAACTTTTCGTGGTTCTTGTCAATTTTTGTTGGTTTTCATCCAATGAACTTATTTCAGTCACCTCGATCTTTCATCTTCAAAGCAAAAAGATTTTATCTTCAAATACAAGAACTTTTCGTGGTTTTGTTGATTTTCAGCAAATGAACATATGTCAGCGAGCTGGAAGTTTTTTCTTTAATAGCGTCAGATTTTATCTTAAAATACAAGAACTTTTCGTGGTTCTTGTCAATTTTTGATGGTTTTCATCCAATGAACTTATTTCAGTCACCTCGATCTTTCTTTTTCAAAGCAAAAAGATTTTATCTTCAAATACAAGAACTTTACGTGGTTTTGTTGGCTTTCAGCAAATGAACATATTTCAGCGAGCAAGAAGTTTTTTTTTCAATAGCGTCAGATTTTATCTTAAAATACAAGAACTTTTCGTGGTTCTTGTCAATTTTTGTTGATTTTCATCTGATGAACTTATTTCAGTCAGCTGGATCTTTCTTCTTCAAAGCAAAAAGATTTTATCTTCAAATACAAGAACTTTTCGTGGTTTTGTTGATTTTCAGCAAATGAACATATTTCAGCGAGCTGTAAGTTTTTTCTTTAATAGCGTCAGATTTTATCTTAAAATACAAGAACTTTTCGTGGTTCTTGTCAATTTTTCTTGATTTTCATCAAATGAACTTATTTCAGTCACCTCGATCTTTCTTCTTCAAAGCAAAAAGATTTTATCTTCAAATACAAGCACTTTTCGTGGTTTTGTTGATTTTCAGCAAATGAACATATTTCAGCGAGCGAGAAGTGTTTTCTTTAATAGCGTCAGATTTTATCTTAAAATACAAGAACTTTTCGTGGTTCTTGTCAATTTTTGTTGGTTTTCATCGAATGAACTTATTTCAGTCAGCGAGAACTTTCTTCTTCAAAGCAAAAAGACTTTATCTTCAAATACAAGAACTTTTCGTGGTTTTGTTGATTTTCAGCAAATGAACATATTTCAGCGAGCTGGAAGTTTTTTCTTTAATAGCATCAGATTTTATCCTAAAATACAAGAACTTTTCGTGGTTCTTGTCAATTTTTGTTGGTTTTCATCTAATGAACTTATTTCAGTCAGCGAGATCTTTCTTCTTCAAAGCAAAAAGATTTTATCTTCAAATACAAGAACTTTTCGTGGTTTTGTTGATTTTCAGCAATTGAACATATTTCAGCGAGCGAGAAGTTTTTTCTTTAATAGCGTCAGATTTTATCTTAAAATACAAGAACTTTTCGTGGTTCTTGTCAATTTTTGTTGGTTTTGATCGAATGAACTTATTTCAGTCAGCGAGATCTTTCTTCTTCAAAGCAAAAAGATTTTATCTTCAAATACAAGAACTTTTCGTGGTTTTGTTGATTTTCAGCAAATGAACATATTTCAGCGAGCGAGAAGTTTTTTCTTTAATATCGTCAGATTTTATCTTAAAATACAAGAACTTTTCGTGGTTCTTATCAATTTTTGTTGGGTTTCATCCAATGAACTTATTTCAGTCAGCTGGATCTTTCATCTTCAAAGCAAAAAGATTTTATCTTCAAATACAAGAACTTTTCGTGGTTTTGTTGATTTTCAGCAAATGAACATATTTCAGCGAGCTCGAAGTTTTTTCTTCAATAGCGCAAGATTTTATCTTAAAATACAAGAACTTTTCGTTCTTCTTGTCAATTTTTGTTGGTTTTCATCCAATGATCTTATTTCAGTCAACAAAACCTTTCTTCTTCAAAGCAAAAAGATTTTATCTTCAAATACAAGAACTTTTCGTGATTTTGTTGATTTTCAGCAAATGAACATATTTCAGCGAGCTAGAAGTTTTTTCTATAATAGCGCAAGATTTTATCTTAAAATACAAGAACTTTTCGTGGTTCTTGTCAATTTTTGTTGGTTTTCATCTGATGAACTGATTTCAGTCAGCCAGATCTTTCTTCTTCAAAGCAAAAAGATTTTATCTTCAAATACAAGAACTTTTCGTGGTTTTGTTGATTTTCAGCAAATGAACATATTTCAGCGAGCGAGAAGTTTTATCTTTAATAGCGCAAGATTTTATCATAAAATACAAGAACTTTTCGTGGTTCATTTCAATTTTTGTTGGTTTTCATCTCATGAACTTATTTCAGTCACCCAGATCTTTCTTCTTCATATCAAAAAGATTTTATCTTCAAATACAAGAAATTTTCGTGGTTTTGTTGATTTTCAGCAAAAGAAGATATTTCACCGAGCAAGAAGTTTTTTCTTTAATAGCGTCAGATTTTATGTTAAAATACAAGAACTTTTCGTGGTTCTTATCAATTTTTGTTGGTTTTCATCTAATGAAATTATTTCAGTCAGCTGGATCTTTCTTCTTCAAAGCAAAAAGATTTTATCTTCAAATACAAGAACTTTACGTGGTTTTGTTGATTTTCAGCAAATGAACATATTTCAGCGAGCAAGAACTTTTTTCTTTAATAGCGTCAGATTTTATCTTAAAATACAAGAACTTTTCGTGGTTCTTGTCAATTTTTGATGGTTTTCATCCAATGAACTTATTTCAGTCACCTCGATCTTTCTTTTTCAAAGCAAAAAGATTTTATCTTCAAATACAAGAACTTTACGTGGTTTTGTTGGCTTTCAGCAAATGAACATATTTCAGCGAGCAAGAAGTTTTTTTTTCAATAGCGTCAGATTTTATCTTAAAATACAAGAACTTGTCGTGGTTCTTGTCAATTTTTGTTGATTTTCATCTGATGAACTTATTTCAGTCAGCTGGATCTTTCTTCTTCAAAGCAAAAAGATTTTATCTTCAAATACAAGAACTTTTCGTGGTTTTGTTGATTTTCAGCAAATGAACATATTTCAGCGAGCTGGAAGTTTTTTCTTTAATAGCGTCAGATTTTATCTTAATATACAACAACTTTTCGTGGTTCTTGTCAATTTTTCTTGATTTTCATCAAATGAACTTATTTCAGTCACCTCGATCTTTCTTCTTCAAAGCAAAAAGATTTAATCTTCAAATACAAGCACTTTTCGTGGTTTTGTTGATTTTCAGCAAATGAACATATTTCAGCGAGCGAGAAGTGTTTTCTTTAATCGCGTCAGATTTTATCTTAAAATACAAGAACTTTTCGTGGTTCTTGTCAATTTTTGTTGGTTTTCATCGAATGAACTTATTTCAGTCAGCGAGATCTTTCTTCTTCAAAGCAAAAAGATTTAATCTTCAAATACAAGCACTTTTCGTGGTTTTGTTGATTTTCAGCAAATGAACATATTTCAGCGAGCGAGAAGTGTTTTCTTTAATCGCGTCAGATTTTATCTTAAAATACAAGAACTTTTCGTGGTTCTTGTCAATTTTTGTTGGTTTTCATCTAATGAACTTATTTCAGTCAGCGAGATCTTTCTTCTTCAAAGCAAAAAGATTTTATCTTCAAATACAAGAACTTTTCGTGGTTTTGTTGATTTTCAGCAATTGAACATATTTCAGCGAGCGAGAAGTTTTTTCTTTAATAGCGTCAGATTTTATCTTAAAATACAAGAACTTTTCGTGGTTCTTGTCAATTTTTGTTGGTTTTGATCGAATGAACTTATTTCAGTCAGCGAGATCTTTCTTCTTCAAAGCAAAAAGATTTTATCTTCAAATACAAGAACTTTTCGTGGTTTTGTTGATTTTCAGCAAATGAACATATTTCAGCGAGCGAGAAGTTTTTTCTTTGATATCGTCAGATTTTATCTTAAAATACAAGAACTTTTCGTGGTTCTTATCAATTTTTGTTGGGTTTCATCCAATGAACTTATTTCAGTCAGCTGGATCTTTCATCTTCAAAGCAAAAAGATTTTATCTTCAAATATAAGAACTTTTCGTGGTTTTGTTGATTTTCAGCAAATGAACATATTTCAGCGAGCTCGAAGTTTTTTCTTTAATAGCGCAAGATTTTATCTTAAAATACAAGAACTTTTCGTGGTTCTTGTCAATTTTTGTTGGTTTTCATCCAATGATCTTATTTCAGTCAACAAAACCTTTCTTCTTCAAAGCAAAAAGATTTTATCTTCAAATACAAGAACTTTTCGTGATTTTGTTGATTTTCAGCAAATGAACATATTTCAGCGAGCGAGAAGTTTTTTCTTTAATAGCGCAAGATTTTATCTTAAAATACAAGAACTTTTCGTGGTTCTTGTCAATTTTTGTTGGTTTTCATCTAATGAACTGATTTCAGTCAGCCAGATCTTTCTTCTTCAAAGCAAAAAGATTTTATCTTCAAATACAAGAACTTTTCGTGGTTTTGTTGATTTTCAGCAAATGAACATATTTCAGCGAGCGAGAAGTTTTATCTTTAATAGCGTCAGATTTTATCTTAAAATACAAGAACTTTTCGTGCTTCTTGTCAATTTTTGTTGGTTTACATCCAATGAACTTATTTCAGTCAGCTGGATCTTTCTTCTTCAAAGCAAAAAGATTTTATCTTCAAATACAAGAACTTTACGTGGTTTTGTTGGTTTTCAGCAAATGAACATATTTCAGCGAGCTGGAAGTTTTTTCTTTAATAGCGCAAGATTTTATCTTAAAATACAAGAACTTTTCGTGGTTCTTGTCAATTTTTGTTGGTTTTCATCCAATGAACTTATTTCAGTCACCAAGATCTTTCATCTTCAAAGCAAATAGATTTTATCTTCAAATACAAGAACTTTTCGTGGTTTTGTTGATTTTCAGCAAATGAACATATTTCAGCGAGCGAGAAGTTTTTTCTTTAATGGCGTCAGATTTTATCTTAAAATACAAGAACTTTTCGTGGTTCTTTTCAATTTTTGTTGGTTTTGATCGAATGAACTTATTTCAGTCAGCGAGATCTTTCTTCTTCAAAGCAAAAAGATTTTATCCTCAAATACAAGAACTTTTCGTGGTTTTGTTGATTTTCAGCAAATGAACATATTCGAGCGAGCTGGAAGTTTTTTCTTTCATAGCATCAGATTTTATCCTAAAATACAAGAACTTTTCGTGGTTCTTGTCAATTTTTGTTGGTATTCATCTAATGAACTTATTTCAGTCAGCTCGATCTTTCTTCTTCAAAGCAAAAAGATTTTATCTTCAAATACAAGAACTTTTCGTGGTTTTGTTGATTTTCAGCCAATGAACATATTTCAGCGAGCGAGAAGTTTTTTCTTTAATAGCGTCAGATTTTATCTTAAAATACAAGAACTTTTCGTGGTTCTTGTCAATTTTTCTTGATTTTCATCAAATGAACTTATTTCAGTCACCTCGATCTTTCTTCTTCAAAGCAAAAAGATTTAATCTTCAAATACAAGCACTTTTCGTGGTTTTGTTGATTTTCAGCAAATGAACATATTTCAGCGAGCGAGAAGTGTTTTCTTTAATAGCGTCAGATTTTATCTTAAAATACAAGAACTTTTCGTGGTTCTTGTCAATTTTTGTTGGTTTTCATCGAATGAACTTATTTCAGTCAGCGAGATCTTTCTTCTTCAAAGCAAAAAGACTTTATCTTCAAATACAAGAACTTTTCGTGGTTTTGTTGATTTTCAGCAAATGAACATATTTCAGCGAGCTGGAAGTTTTTTCTTTAATAGCATCAGATTTTATCCTAAAATACAAGAACTTTTCGTGGTTCTTGTCAATTTTTGTTGGTTTTCATCTAATGAACTTATTTCAGTCAGCGAGATCTTTCTTCTTCAAAGCAAAAAGATTTTATCTTCAAATACAAGAACTTTTCGTGGTTTTGTTGATTTTCAGCAATTGAACATATTTCAGCGAGCGAGAAGTTTTTTCTTTAATAGCGTCAGATTTTATCTTAAAATACAAGAACTTTTCGTGGTTCTTGTCAATTTTTGTTGGTTTTGATCGAATGAACTTATTTCAGTCAGCGAGATCTTTCTTCTTCAAAGCAAAAAGATTTTATCTTCAAATACAAGAACTTTTCGTGGTTTTGTTGATTTTCAGCAAATGAACATATTTCAGCGAGCGAGAAGTTTTTTCTTTGATATCGTCAGATTTTATCTTAAAATACAAGAACTTTTCGTGGTTCTTATCAATTTTTGTTGGGTTTCATCCAATGAACTTATTTCAGTCAGCTGGATCTTTCATCTTCAAAGCAAAAAGATTTTATCTTCAAATACAAGAACTTTTCGTGGTTTTGTTGATTTTCAGCAAATGAACATATTTCAGCGAGCTCGAAGTTTTTTCTTTAATAGCGCAAGATTTTATCTTAAAATACAAGAACTTTTCGTGGTTCTTGTCAATTTTTGTTGGTTTTCATCCAATGATCTTATTTCAGTCAACAAAACCTTTCTTCTTCAAAGCAAAAAGATTTTATCTTCAAATACAAGAACTTTTCGTGATTTTGTTGATTTTCAGCAAATGAACATATTTCAGCGAGCGAGAAGTTTTTTCTTTAATAGCGCAAGATTTTATCTTAAAATACAAGAACTTTTCGTGGTTCTTGTCAATTTTTGTTGGTTTTCATCTAATGAACTGATTTCAGTCAGCCAGATCTTTCTTCTTCAAAGCAAAAAGATTTTATCTTCAAATACAAGAACTTTTCGTGGTTTTGTTGATTTTCAGCAAATGAACATATTTCAGCGAGCGAGAAGTTTTATCTTTAATAGCGTCAGATTTTATCTTAAAATACAAGAACTTTTCGTGCTTCTTGTCAATTTTTGTTGGTTTTGATCGAATGAACTTATTTCAGTCAGCGAGATCTTTCTTCTTCAAAGCAAAAAGATTTTATCTTCAAATACAAGAACTTTTCGTGGTTTTGTTGATTTTCAGCAAATGAACATATTTCAGCGAGCAAGAAGTTTTTTCTTTAATATCGTCAGATTCTATCTTAAAATACAAGAACTTTTCGTGGTTCTTATCAATTTTTGTTGGTTTACATCCAATGAACTTATTTCAGTCAGCTGGATCTTTCTTCTTCAAAGCAAAAAGATTTTATCTTCAAATACAAGAACTTTACGTGGTTTTGTTGGTTTTCAGCAAATGAACATATTTCAGCGAGCTGGAAGTTTTTTCTTTAACAGCGCAAGATTTTATCTTAAAATACAAGAACTTTTCGTGGTTCTTGTCAATTTTTGTTGGTTTTCATCCAATGAACTTATTTCAGTCACCAAGATCTTTCATCTTCAAAGCAAATAGATTTTATCTTCAAATACAAGAACTTTTCGTGGTTTTGTTGATTTTCAGCAAATGAACATATTTCAGCGAGCGAGAAGTTTTTTCTTTAATGGCGTCAGATTTTATCTTAAAATACAAGAACTTTTCGTGGTTCTTGTCAATTTTTGTTGGTTTTGATCGAATGAACTTATTTCAGTCAGCGAGATCTTTCTTCTTCAAAGCAAAAAGATTTTATCCTCAAATACAAGAACTTTTCGTGGTTTTGTTGATTTTCAGCAAATGAACATATTCGAGCGAGCTGGAAGTTTTTTCTTTCATAGCATCAGATTTTATCCTAAAATACAAGAACTTTTCGTGGTTCTTGTCAATTTTTGTTGGTATTCATCTAATGAACTTATTTCAGTCAGCTCGATCTTTCTTCTTCAAAGCAAAAAGATTTTATCTTCAAATACAAGAACTTTTCGTGGTTTTGTTGATTTTCAGCCAATGAACATATTTCAGCGAGCGAGAAGTTTTTTCTTTAATAGCGTCAGATTTTATCTTAAAATACAAGAACTTTTCGTGGTTCTTGTCAATTTTTGTTGGTTTTGATCGAATGAACTTATTTCAGTCAGCGAGATCTTTCTTCTTCAAAGCAAAAAGATTTTATCTTCAAATACAAGAACTTTTCGTGGTTTTGTTGATTTTCAGCAAATGAACATATTTCAGCGAGCTGGAAGTTTTTTCTTCAATAGCGCAAGATTTTATCTTAAAATACAAGAACGTTTCGTGGTTCTTATAATTTTTTGTTGGATTTCAGTCACCGAGATCTTTCTTCTTCAAAGCAAAAAGATTTTATCTTCAAATACAAGAACTTTTCGTGGTTTTGTTGATTTTCAGCCAATGAACATATTTCAGCGAGCGAGAAGTTTTTTCTTTAATAGCGTCAGATTTTATCTTAAAATACAAGAACTTTTCGTGGTTCTTGTCAATTTTTGTTGGTTTTCATCTCATGAACTTATTTCAGTCACCCAGATCTTTCTTCTTCAAATCAAAAAGATTTTATCTTCAAATACAAGAACTTTTCGTGGTTTTGTTGATTTTCAGCAAAAGAAGATATTTCAGCGAGCAAGAAGTTTTTTCTTTAATAGCGTCAGATTTTATCTTAAAATACAAGAACTTTTCGTGGTTCTTATCAATTTTTGTTGGTTTTCATCTAATGAACTTATTTCAGTCAGCTGGATCTTTCTTCTTCAAAGCAAAAAGATTTTATCTTCAAATACAAGAACTTTACGTGGTTTTGTTGATTTTCAGCAAATGAACATATTTCAGCGAGCAAGAACTTTTTTCTTTAATAGCGCAAGATTTTATCTGAAAATACAACAACTTTTCGTGGTTCTTGTCAATTTTTGTTGGTTTTCATCCAATGAACTTATTTCAGTCACCTCGATCTTTCTTCTTCAAAGCAAAAAGATTTTATCTTCAAATACAAGAACTTTTCGTGGTTTTGTTGATTTTCAGCAAATGAACATATTTCAGCGAGCTGGAAGTTTTTTCTTTAATAGCGTCAGATTTTATCTTAAAATACAAGAACTTTTCGTGGTTCTTGTCAATTTTTGATGGTTTTCATCCAATGAACTTATTTCAGTCACCTCGATCTTTCTTTTTCGAAGCAAAAAGATTTTATCTTCAAATACAAGAACTTTACGTGGTTTTGTTGGCTTTCAGCAAATGAACATATTTCAGCGAGCAAGAAGTTTTTTTTTCAATAGCGTCAGATTTTATCTTAAAATACAAGAACTTTTCGTGGTTCTTGTCAATTTTTGTTGATTTTCATCTGATGAACTTATTTCAGTCAGCTGGATCTTTCTTCTTCAAAGCAAAAAGATTTTATCTTCAAATACAAGAACTTTTCGTGGTTTTGTTGATTTTCAGCAAATGAACATATTTCAGCGAGCTGGACGTTTTTTCTTTAATAGCGTCAGATTTTATCTTAAAATACAAGAACTTTTCGTGGTTCTTGTCAATTTTTCTTGATTTTCATCAAATGAACTTATTTCAGTCACCTCGATCTTTCTTCTTCAAAGCAAAAAGATTTAATCTTCAAATACAAGCACTTTTCGTGGTTTTGTTGATTTTCAGCAAATGAACATATTTCAGCGAGCGAGAAGTGTTTTCTTTAATAGCGTCAGATTTTATCTGAAAATACAAGAACTTTTCGTGGTTCTTGTCAATTTTTGTTGGTTTTCATCGAATGAACTTATTTCAGTCAGCGAGATCTTTCTTCTTCAAAGCAAAAAAGACTTTATCTTCAAATACAAGAACTTTTCGTGGTTTTGTTGATTTTCAGTAAATGAACATATTTCAGCGAGCTGGAAGTTTTTTCTTTAATAGCATCAGATTTTATCCTAAAATACAAGAACTTTTCGTGGTTCTCGTCAATTTTTGTTGGTTTTCATCTAATGAACTTATTTCAGTCAGCGAGATCTTCCTTCTTCAAAGCAAAAAGATTTTATCTTCAAATACAAGAACTTTTCGTGGTTTTGTTGATTTTCAGCAAATGAACATATTTCAGCGAGCGAGAAGTTTTTTCTTTAATAGCGTCAGATTTTATCTTAAAATACAAGAACTTTTCGTGGTTCTTGTCAATTTTTGTTGGTTTTGATCGAATGAACTTATTTCAGTCAGCGAGATCTTTCTTCTTCAAAGCAAAAAGATTTTATCTTCAAATACAAGAACTTTTCGTGGTTTTGTTGATTTTCAGCAAATGAACATATTTCAGCGAGCGAGAAGTTTTTTCTTTAATATCGTCAGATTTTATCTTAAAATACAAGAACTTTTCGTGGTTCTTATCAATTTTTGTTGGGTTTCATCCAATGAACTTATTTCAGTCAGCTGGATCTTTCATCTTCAAAGCAAAAAGATTTTATCTTCAAATACAAGAACTTTTCGTGGTTTTGTTGATTTTCAGCAAATGAACATATTTCAGCGAGCGAGAAGTTTTTTCTTTAATAGCGCAAGATTTTATCTTAAAATACAAGAACTTTTCGTGGTTCTTGTCAATTTTTGTTGGTTTTCATCCAATGATCTTATTTCAGTCAACAAAACCTTTCTTCTTCAAAGCAAAAAGATTTTATCTTCAAATACAAGAACTTTTCGTGATTTTGTTGATTTTCAGCAAATGAACATATTTCAGCGAGCGAGAAGTTTTTTCTTTAATAGCGCAAGATTTTATCTTAAAATACAAGAACTTTTCGTGGTTCTTGTCAATTTTTGTTGGTTTTCATCGAATGAACTTATTTCAGTCAGCTCGATCTTTCTTCTTCAAAGCAAAAAGATTTTATCTTCAAATATAAGAACTTTTCGTGGTTTTGTTGATTTTCAGCAAATGAACATATTTCAGCGAGCGAGAAGTTTTTTCTTTAATAGCCTCAGATTTTATCCTAAAATACAAGAACTTTTCGTGGTTCTTGTCAATTTTTGTTGGTTTTCATCTGATGAACTTATTTCAGTCAGCTGGATCTTTCTTCTTCAAAGCAAAAAGATTTTATCTTCAAATACAAGCACTTTTCGTGGTTTTGTTGATTTTCAGCAAATGAACATATTTCAGCGAGCGAGAAGTTTTTTCTTTAATAGCGTCAGATTTTATCTTAAAATACAAGAACTTTTCGTGGTTCTTGTCAATTTTTGTTGGTTTTCATCGAATGAACTTATTTCAGTCAGCTCGATCTTTCTTCTTCAAAGCAAAAAGATTTTATCTTCAAATACAAGAACTTTTCGTGGTTTTGTTGATTTTCAGCAAATGAACATATTTCAGCGAGCGAGAAGTTTTTTCTTTAATAGCGTCAGATTTTATCTTAAAATACAAGAACTTTTCGTGGTTCTTGTCAATTTTTGTTGGTTTTGATCGAATGAACTTATTTCAGTCAGCGAGATCTTTCTTCTTCAAAGCAAAAAGATTTTATCTTCAAATACAAGAACTTTTCGTGGTTTTGTTGATTTTCAGCAAATGAACATATTTCAGCGAGCGAGAAGTTTTTTCTTTAATATCGTCAGATTTTATCTTAAAATACAAGAACTTTTCGTGGTTCTTATCATTTTTGTTGCTTTTCATCCAATGATCTTATTTCAGTCACCAAGACCTTTCTTCTTCAAAGCAAAAAGATTTTATCTTCAAATACAAGAACTTTTCGTGATTTTGTTGATTTTCAGCAAATGAACATATTTCAGCGAGCTAGAAGTTTTTTCTTTAATAGCGCAAGATTTTATCTTAAAATACAAGAACTTTTCGTGGTTCTTGGCAATTTTTGTTGGTTTTCATCTAATGAACTTATTTCAGTCAGCCAGATCTTTCTTCTTCAAAGCAAAAAGATTTGATCTTCAAATACAAGAACTTTTCGTGCTTGTGTTGATTTTCAGCAAATGAACATATTTCAGCGAGCGAGAAGTTTTTTCTTTAATAGCGTCAGATTTTATCTTAAAATACAAGAACTTTTCGTGGTTCTTGTCAATTTTTGTTGGTTTTGATCGAATGAACTTATTTCAGTCAGCGAGATCTTTCTTCTTCAAAGCAAAAAGATTTTATCTTCAAATACAAGAACTTTTCGTGGTTTTGTTGATTTTCAGCAAATGAACATATTTCAGCGAGCTGGAAGTTTTTTCTTTAATACCATCAGATTTTATCCTAAAATACAAGAACTTTTCGTGGTTCTTGTCAATTTTTGTTGGTTTTCATCTGATGAACTTATTTAAGTCAGCTGGATCTTTCTTTTTCAAAGCAAAAAGATTTTATCTTCAAATACAAGAACTTTACGTGGTTTTGTTGGTTTTCAGCAAGTGAACATATTTCAGCGATCTGGAAGTTTTTTCTTTAATAGCGCAAGATTTTATCTTAAAATACAAGAACTTTTCGTGGTTCTTGTCAATTTTTGTTGGTTTTCATCCAATGAACTTATTTCAGTCACCAAGATCTTTCATCTTCAAAGCAAAAAGATTTTATCTTCAAATACAAGAACTTTTCGTGGTTTTGTTGATTTTCAGCAAATGAACATATTTCAGCGAGCGAGAAGTTTTTTCTTTAATAGCGTCAGATTTTATCTTAAAATACAAGAACTTTTCGTGGTTCTTGTCAATTTATGTTGGTTTTGATCGAATGAACTTATTTCAGTCAGCGAGATCTTTCTTCTTCAAAGCAAAAAGATTTTATCTTCAAATACAAGAACTTTTCGTGGTTTTGTTGATTTTCAGCCAATGAACACATTTCAGCGAGCGAGAAGTTTTTTCTTTAATAGCGTCAGATTTTATCTTAAAATACAAGAACTTTTCGTGGTTCTTGTCAATTTTTGTTGGTTTTGATCGAATGAACTTATTTCAGTCAGCGAGATCTTTCTTCTTCAAAGCAAAAAGATTTTATCTTCAAATACAAGAACTTTTCGTGGTTTTGTTGATTTTCAGCAAATGAACATATTTCAGCGAGCGAGAAGTTTTTTCTTTAATATCGTCAGATTTTATCTTAAAATACAAGAACTTTTCGTGGTTCTTATCAATTTTTGTTGGTTTTCATCCAATGAACTTATTTCAGTCACCTGGATCTTTCTTCTTCAAAGCAAAAAGATTTTATCTTCAAATACAAGAACTTTACGTGGTTTTGTTGGTTTTCAGCAAATGAACATATTTCAGCGAGCTCGAAGTTTTTTCTTTAATAGCGCAAGATTTTATCTTAAAATACAAGAACTTTTCGTGGTTCTTGGCAATTTTTGTTGGTTTTCATCCAATGATCTTATTTCAGTCACCAAGACCTTTCTTCTTCAAAGCAAAAAGATTTTATCTTCAAATACAAGAACTTTTCGTGATTTTGTTGATTTTCAGCAAATGAACATATTTCAGCGAGCGAGAAGTTTTTTCTTTAATAGCGTCAGATTTTATCTTAAAATACAAGAACTTTTCGTGGTTCTTGTCAATTTTTGTTGATTTTCATGTGATGAACTTATTTCAGTCAGCTGGATCTTTCTTCTTCAAAGCAAAAAGATTTTATCTTCAAATACAAGAACTTTTCGTGGTTTTGTTGATTTTCAGCAAATTAACATATTTCAGCGAGCTGGAAGTTTTTTCTTTAATAGCGTCAGATTTTATCTTAAAATACAAGAACTTTTCGTGGTTCTTGTCAATTTTTCTTGATTTTCATCAAATGAACTTATTTCAGTCACCTCGATCTTTCTTCTTCAAAGCAAAAAGATTTAATCTTCAAATACAAGCACTTTTCGTGGTTTTGTTGATTTTCAGCAAATGAACATATTTCAGCGAGCGAGAAGTGTTTTCTTTAATAGCGTCAGATTTTATCTTAAAATACAAGAACTTTTCGTGGTTCTTGTCAATTTTTGTTGGTTTTCATCGAATGAACTTATTTCAGTCAGCGAGATCTTTCTTCTTCAAAGCAAAAAGACTTTATCTTCAAATACAAGAACTTTTCGTGGTTTTGTTGATTTTCAGCAAATGAACATATTTCAGCGAGCGAGAAGTTTTATCTTTAATAGCGTCAGATTTTATCTTAAAATACAAGAACTTTTCGTGCTTCTTGTCAATTTTTGTTGGTTTTGATCGAATGAACTTATTTCAGTCAGCGAGATCTTTCTTCTTCAAAGCAAAAAGATTTTATCTTCAAATACAAGAACTTTTCGTGGTTTTGTTGATTTTCAGCAAATGAACATATTTCAGCGAGCAAGAAGTTTTTTCTTTAATATCGTCAGATTCTATCTTAAAATACAAGAACTTTTCGTGGTTCTTATCAATTTTTGTTGGTTTACATCCAATGAACTTATTTCAGTCAGCTGGATCTTTCTTCTTCAAAGCAAAAAGATTTTATCTTCAAATACAAGAACTTTACGTGGTTTTGTTGGTTTTCAGCAAATGAACATATTTCAGCGAGCTGGAAGTTTTTTCTTTAATAGCGCAAGATTTTATCTTAAAATACAAGAACTTTTCGTGGTTCTTGTCAATTTTTGTTGGTTTTCATCCAATGAACTTATTTCAGTCACCAAGATCTTTCATCTTCAAAGCAAATAGATTTTATCTTCAAATACAAGAACTTTTCGTGGTTTTGTTGATTTTCAGCAAATGAACATATTTCAGCGAGCGAGAAGTTTTTTCTTTAATGGCGTCAGATTTTATCTTAAAATACAAGAACTTTTCGTGGTTCTTGTCAATTTTTGTTGGTTTTGATCGAATGAACTTATTTCAGTCAGCGAGATCTTTCTTCTTCAAAGCAAAAAGATTTTATCCTCAAATACAAGAACTTTTCGTGGTTTTGTTGATTTTCAGCAAATGAACATATTCGAGCGAGCTGGAAGTTTTTTCTTTCATAGCATCAGATTTTATCCTAAAATACAAGAACTTTTCGTGGTTCTTGTCAATTTTTGTTGGTATTCATCTAATGAACTTATTTCAGTCAGCTCGATCTTTCTTCTTCAAAGCAAAAAGATTTTATCTTCAAATACAAGAACTTTTCGTGGTTTTGTTGATTTTCAGCCAATGAACATATTTCAGCGAGCGAGAAGTTTTTTCTTTAATAGCGTCAGATTTTATCTTAAAATACAAGAACTTTTCGTGGTTCTTGTCAATTTTTGTTGGTTTTGATCGAATGAACTTATTTCAGTCACCGAGATCTTTCTTCTTCAAAGCAAAAAGATTTTATCTTCAAATACAAGAACTTTTCGTGGTTTTGTTGATTTTCAGCAAATGAACATATTTCAGCGAGCTGGAAGTTTTTTCTTCAATAGCGCAAGATTTTATCTTAAAATACAAGAACGTTTCGTGGTTCTTATAATTTTTTGTTGGATTTCAGTCACCGAGATCTTTCTTCTTCAAAGCAAAAAGATTTTATCTTCAAATACAAGAACTTTTCGTGGTTTTGTTGATTTTCAGCCAATGAACATATTTCAGCGAGCGAGAAGTTTTTTCTTTAATAGCGTCAGATTTTATCTTAAAATACAAGAACTTTTCGTGGTTCTTGTCAATTTTTGTTGGTTTTCATCTCATGAACTTATTTCAGTCACCCAGATCTTTCTTCTTCAAATCAAAAAGATTTTATCTTCAAATACAAGAACTTTTCGTGGTTTTGTTGATTTTCAGCAAAAGAAGATATTTCAGCGAGCAAGAAGTTTTTTCTTTAATAGCGTCAGATTTTATCTTAAAATACAAGAACTTTTCGTGGTTCTTATCAATTTTTGTTGGTTTTCATCTAATGAACTTATTTCAGTCAGCTGGATCTTTCTTCTTCAAAGCAAAAAGATTTTATCTTCAAATACAAGAACTTTACGTGGTTTTGTTGATTTTCAGCAAATGAACATATTTCAGCGAGCAAGAACTTTTTTCTTTAATAGCGCAAGATTTTATCTGAAAATACAACAACTTTTCGTGGTTCTTGTCAATTTTTGTTGGTTTTCATCCAATGAACTTATTTCAGTCACCTCGATCTTTCTTCTTCAAAGCAAAAAGATTTTATCTTCAAATACAAGAACTTTTCGTGGTTTTGTTGATTTTCAGCAAATGAACATATTTCAGCGAGCTGGAAGTTTTTTCTTTAATAGCGTCAGATTTTATCTTAAAATACAAGAACTTTTCGTGGTTCTTGTCAATTTTTGATGGTTTTCATCCAATGAACTTATTTCAGTCACCTCGATCTTTCTTTTTCGAAGCAAAAAGATTTTATCTTCAAATACAAGAACTTTACGTGGTTTTGTTGGCTTTCAGCAAATGAACATATTTCAGCGAGCAAGAAGTTTTTTTTTCAATAGCGTCAGATTTTATCTTAAAATACAAGAACTTTTCGTGGTTCTTGTCAATTTTTGTTGATTTTCATCTGATGAACTTATTTCAGTCAGCTGGATCTTTCTTCTTCAAAGCAAAAAGATTTTATCTTCAAATACAAGAACTTTTCGTGGTTTTGTTGATTTTCAGCAAATGAACATATTTCAGCGAGCTGGACGTTTTTTCTTTAATAGCGTCAGATTTTATCTTAAAATACAAGAACTTTTCGTGGTTCTTGTCAATTTTTCTTGATTTTCATCAAATGAACTTATTTCAGTCACCTCGATCTTTCTTCTTCAAAGCAAAAAGATTTAATCTTCAAATACAAGCACTTTTCGTGGTTTTGTTGATTTTCAGCAAATGAACATATTTCAGCGAGCGAGAAGTGTTTTCTTTAATAGCGTCAGATTTTATCTTAAAATACAAGAACTTTTCGTGGTTCTTGTCAATTTTTGTTGGTTTTCATCGAATGAACTTATTTCAGTCAGCGAGATCTTTCTTCTTCAAAGCAAAAAGACTTTATCTTCAAATACAAGAACTTTTCGTGGTTTTGTTGATTTTCAGTAAATGAACATATTTCAGCGAGCTGGAAGTTTTTTCTTTAATAGCATCAGATTTTATCCTAAAATACAAGAACTTTTCGTGGTTCTCGTCAATTTTTGTTGGTTTTCATCTAATGAACTTATTTCAGTCAGCGAGATCTTCCTTCTTCAAAGCAAAAAGATTTTATCTTCAAATACAAGAACTTTTCGTGGTTTTGTTGATTTTCAGCAATTGAACATATTTCAGCGAGCGAGAAGTTTTTTCTTTAATAGCGTCAGATTTTATCTTAAAATACAAGAACTTTTCGTGGTTCTTGTCAATTTTTGTTGGTTTTGATCGAATGAACTTATTTCAGTCAGCGAGATCTTTCTTCTTCAAAGCAAAAAGATTTTATCTTCAAATACAAGAACTTTTCGTGGTTTTGTTGATTTTCAGCAAATGAACATATTTCAGCGAGCGAGAAGTTTTTTCTTTAATATCGTCAGATTTTATCTTAAAATACAAGAACTTTTCGTGGTTCTTATCAATTTTTGTTGGGTTTCATCCAATGAACTTATTTCAGTCAGCTGGATCTTTCATCTTCAAAGCAAAAAGATTTTATCTTCAAATACAAGAACTTTTCGTGGTTTTGTTGATTTTCAGCAAATGAACATATTTCAGCGAGCGAGAAGTTTTTTCTTTAATAGCGCAAGATTTTATCTTAAAATACAAGAACTTTTCGTGGTTCTTGTCAATTTTTGTTGGTTTTCATCCAATGATCTTATTTCAGTCAACAAAACCTTTCTTCTTCAAAGCAAAAAGATTTTATCTTCAAATACAAGAACTTTTCGTGATTTTGTTGATTTTCAGCAAATGAACATATTTCAGCGAGCGAGAAGTTTTTTCTTTAATAGCGCAAGATTTTATCTTAAAATACAAGAACTTTTCGTGGTTCTTGTCAATTTTTGTTGGTTTTCATCGAATGAACTTATTTCAGTCAGCTCGATCTTTCTTCTTCAAAGCAAAAAGATTTTATCTTCAAATATAAGAACTTTTCGTGGTTTTGTTGATTTTCAGCAAATGAACATATTTCAGCGAGCGAGAAGTTTTTTCTTTAATAGCCTCAGATTTTATCCTAAAATACAAGAACTTTTCGTGGTTCTTGTCAATTTTTGTTGGTTTTCATCTGATGAACTTATTTCAGTCAGCTGGATCTTTCTTCTTCAAAGCAAAAAGATTTTATCTTCAAATACAAGCACTTTTCGTGGTTTTGTTGATTTTCAGCAAATGAACATATTTCAGCGAGCGAGAAGTTTTTTCTTTAATAGCGTCAGATTTTATCTTAAAATACAAGAACTTTTCGTGGTTCTTGTCAATTTTTGTTGGTTTTCATCGAATGAACTTATTTCAGTCAGCTCGATCTTTCTTCTTCAAAGCAAAAAGATTTTATCTTCAAATACAAGAACTTTTCGTGGTTTTGTTGATTTTCAGCAAATGAACATATTTCAGCGAGCGAGAAGTTTTTTCTTTAATAGCGTCAGATTTTATCTTAAAATACAAGAACTTTTCGTGGTTCTTGTCAATTTTTGTTGGTTTTGATCGAATGAACTTATTTCAGTCAGCGAGATCTTTCTTCTTCAAAGCAAAAAGATTTTATCTTCAAATACAAGAACTTTTCGTGGTTTTGTTGATTTTCAGCAAATGAACATATTTCAGCGAGCGAGAAGTTTTTTCTTTAATATCGTCAGATTTTATCTTAAAATACAAGAACTTTTCGTGGTTCTTATCATTTTTGTTGCTTTTCATCCAATGATCTTATTTCAGTCACCAAGACCTTTCTTCTTCAAAGCAAAAAGATTTTATCTTCAAATACAAGAACTTTTCGTGATTTTGTTGATTTTCAGCAAATGAACATATTTCAGCGAGCTAGAAGTTTTTTCTTTAATAGCGCAAGATTTTATCTTAAAATACAAGAACTTTTCGTGGTTCTTGGCAATTTTTGTTGGTTTTCATCTAATGAACTTATTTCAGTCAGCCAGATCTTTCTTCTTCAAAGCAAAAAGATTTGATCTTCAAATACAAGAACTTTTCGTGCTTGTGTTGATTTTCAGCAAATGAACATATTTCAGCGAGCGAGAAGTTTTTTCTTTAATAGCGTCAGATTTTATCTTAAAATACAAGAACTTTTCGTGGTTCTTGTCAATTTTTGTTGGTTTTGATCGAATGAACTTATTTCAGTCAGCGAGATCTTTCTTCTTCAAAGCAAAAAGATTTTATCTTCAAATACAAGAACTTTTCGTGGTTTTGTTGATTTTCAGCAAATGAACATATTTCAGCGAGCTGGAAGTTTTTCCTTTAATACCATCAGATTTTATCCTAAAATACAAGAACTTTTCGTGGTTCTTGTCAATTTTTGTTGGTTTTCATCTGATGAACTTATTTAAGTCAGCTGGATCTTTCTTTTTCAAAGCAAAAAGATTTTATCTTCAAATACAAGAACTTTACGTGGTTTTGTTGGTTTTCAGCAAGTGAACATATTTCAGCGATCTGGAAGTTTTTTCTTTAATAGCGCAAGATTTTATCTTAAAATACAAGAACTTTTCGTGGTTCTTGTCAATTTTTGTTGGTTTTCATCCAATGAACTTATTTCAGTCACCAAGATCTTTCATCTTCAAAGCAAAAAGATTTTATCTTCAAATACAAGAACTTTTCGTGGTTTTGTTGATTTTCAGCAAATGAACATATTTCAGCGAGCGAGAAGTTTTTTCTTTAATAGCGTCAGATTTTATCTTAAAATACAAGAACTTTTCGTGGTTCTTGTCAATTTATGTTGGTTTTGATCGAATGAACTTATTTCAGTCAGCGAGATCTTTCTTCTTCAAAGCAAAAAGATTTTATCTTCAAATACAAGAACTTTTCGTGGTTTTGTTGATTTTCAGCCAATGAACATATTTCAGCGAGCGAGAAGTTTTTTCTTTAATAGCGTCAGATTTTATCTTAAAATACAAGAACTTTTCGTGGTTCTTGTCAATTTTTGTTGGTTTTGATCGAATGAACTTATTTCAGTCAGCGAGATCTTTCTTCTTCAAAGCAAAAAGATTTTATCTTCAAATACAAGAACTTTTCGTGGTTTTGTTGATTTTCAGCAAATGAACATATTTCAGCGAGCGAGAAGTTTTTTCTTTAATATCGTCAGATTTTATCTTAAAATACAAGAACTTTTCGTGGTTCTTATCAATTTTTGTTGGTTTTCATCCAATGAACTTATTTCAGTCACCTGGATCTTTCTTCTTCAAAGCAAAAAGATTTTATCTTCAAATACAAGAACTTTACGTGGTTTTGTTGGTTTTCAGCAAATGAACATATTTCAGCGAGCTCGAAGTTTTTTCTTTAATAGCGCAAGATTTTATCTTAAAATACAAGAACTTTTCGTGGTTCTTGGCAATTTTTGTTGGTTTTCATCCAATGATCTTATTTCAGTCACCAAGACCTTTCTTCTTCAAAGCAAAAAGATTTTATCTTCAAATACAAGAACTTTTCGTGATTTTGTTGATTTTCAGCAAATGAACATATTTCAGCGAGCGAGTAGTTTTTTCTTTAATAGCGTCAGATTTTATCTTAAAATACAAGAACTTTTCGTGGTTCTTGTCAATTTTTGTTGATTTTCATGTGATGAACTTATTTCAGTCAGCTGGATCTTTCTTCTTCAAAGCAAAAAGATTTTATCTTCAAATACAAGAACTTTTCGTGGTTTTGTTGATTTTCAGCAAATGAACATATTTCAGCGAGCTGGAAGTTTTTTCTTTAATAGCGTCAGATTTTATCTTAAAATACAAGAACTTTTCGTGGTTCTTGTCAATTTTTCTTGATTTTCATCAAATGAACTTATTTCAGTCACCTCGATCTTTCTTCTTCAAAGCAAAAAGATTTAATCTTCAAATACAAGCACTTTTCGTGGTTTTGTTGATTTTCAGCAAATGAACATATTTCAGCGAGCGAGAAGTGTTTTCTTTAATAGCGTCAGATTTTATCTTAAAATACAAGAACTTTTCGTGGTTCTTGTCAATTTTTGTTGGTTTTCATCGAATGAACTTATTTCAGTCAGCGAGATCTTTCTTCTTCAAAGCAAAAAGACTTTATCTTCAAATACAAGAACTTTTCGTGGTTTTGTTGATTTTCAGCAAATGAACATATTTCAGCGAGCTGGAAGTTTTTTCTTTAATAGCATCAGATTTTATCCTAAAATACAAGAACTTTTCGTGGTTCTTGTCAATTTTTGTTGGTTTTCATCTAATGAACTTATTTAAGTCAGCTGGATCTTTCTTTTTCAAAGCAAAAAGATTTTATCTTCAAATACAAGAACTTTACGTGGTTTTGTTGGTTTTCAGCAAGTGAACATATTTCAGCGAGCTGGAAGTTTTTTCTTTAATAGCGCAAGATTTTATCTTAAAATACAAGAACTTTTCGTGGTTCTTGTCAATTTTTGTTGGTTTTCATCCAATGAACTTATTTCAGTCACCAAGATCTTTCATCTTCAAAGCAAAAAGATTTTATCTTCAAATACAAGAACTTTTCGTGGTTTTGTTGATTTTCAGCAAATGAACATATTTCAGCGAGCGAGAAGTTTTTTCTTTAATAGCGTAAGATTTTATCTTAAAATACAAGAACTTTTCGTGGTTCTTGTCAATTTATGTTGGTTTTGATCGAATGAACTTATTTCAGTCAGCGAGATCTTTCTTCTTCAAAGCAAAAAGATTTTATCTTCAAATACAAGAACTTTTCGTGGTTTTGTTGATTTTCAGCCAATGAACATATTTCAGCGAGCGAGAAGTTTTTTCTTTAATAGCGTCAGATTTTATCTTAAAATACAAGAACTTTTCGTGGTTCTTGTCAATTTTTGTTGGTTTTGATCGAATGAACTTATTTCAGTCAGCGAGATCTTTCTTCTTCAAAGCAAAAAGATTTTATCTTCAAATACAAGAACTTTTCGTGGTTTTGTTGATTTTCAGCAAATGAACATATTTCAGCGAGCGAGAAGTTTTTTCTTTAATAGCGTCAGATTTTATCTTAAAATACAAGAACTTTTCGTGGTTCTTATCAATTTTTGTTGGTTTTCATCCAATGAACTTATTTCAGTCACCTGGATCTTTCTTCTTCAAAGCAAAAAGATTTTATCTTCAAATACAAGAACTTTACGTGGTTTTGTTGGTTTTCAGCAAATGAACATATTTCAGCGAGCTCGAAGTTTTTTCTTTAATAGCGCAAGATTTTATCTTAAAATACAAGAACTTTTCGTGGTTCTTGGCAATTTTTGTTGGTTTTCATCCAATGATCTTATTTCAGTCACCAAGACCTTTCTTCTTCAAAGCAAAAAGATTTTATCTTCAAATACAAGAACTTTTCGTGATTTTGTTGATTTTCAGCAAATGAACATATTTCAGCGAGCGAGAAGTTTTTTCTTTAATAGCGTCAGATTTTATCTTAAAATACAAGAACTTTTCGTGGTTCTTGTCAATTTTTGTTGATTTTCATCTGATGAACTTATTTCAGTCAGCTGGATCTTTCTTCTTCAAAGCAAAAAGATTTTATCTTCAAATACAAGAACTTTTCGTGGTTTTGTTGATTTTCAGCAAATGAACATATTTCAGCGAGCTGGAAGTTTTTTCTTTAATAGCGTCAGATTTTATCTTAAAATACAAGAACTTTTCGTGCTTGTGTTGATTTTCAGCAAATGAACATATTTCAGCGAGCTGGAAGTTTTTTCTTTAATAGCATCAGATTTTATCTTAAAATACAAGAACTTTTCGTGGTTCTTGTCAATTTTTGTTGGTTTTCATCGAATGAACTTATTTCAGTCAGCGAGATCTTTCTTCTTCAAAGCAAAAAGATTTTTATCTTCAAATACAAGAACTTTTCGTGGTTTTGTTGATTTTCAGCAAATGAACATATTTCAGCGAGCTGGAAGTTTTTTCTTTAATAGCATCAGATTTTATCCTAAAATACAAGAACTTTTCGTGGTTCTTGTCAATTTTTGTTGGTTTTCATCTAATGAACTTATTTAAGTCAGCTGGATCTTTCTTTTTCAAAGCAAAAAGATTTCATCTTCAAATACAAGAACTTTACGTGGTTTTGTTGGTTTTCAGCAAGTGAACATATTTCAGCGAGCTGGAAGTTTTTTCTTTAATAGCGCAAGATTTTATCTTAAAATACAAGAACTTTTCGTGGTTCTTGTCAATTTTTGTTGGTTTTCATCCAATGAACTTATTTCAGTCACCAAGATCTTTCATCTTCAAAGCAAAAAGATTTTATCTTCAAATACAAGAACTTTTCGTGGTTTTGTTGATTTTCAGCAAATGAACATATTTCAGCGAGCGAGAAGTTTTTTCTTTAATAGCGTAAGATTTTATCTTAAAATACAAGAACTTTTCGTGGTTCTTGTCAACTTATGTTGGTTTTGATCGAATGAACTTATTTCAGTCAGCGAGATCTTTCTTCTTCAAAGCAACAAGATTTTATCTTCAAATACAAGAACTTTTCGTGGTTTTGTTGATTTTCAGCCAATGAACATATTTCAGCGAGCGAGAAGTTTTTTCTTTAATAGCGTCAGATTTTATCTTAAAATACAAGAACTTTTCATTGTTCTTTTCAATTTTTGTTGGTTTTGATCGAATGAACTTATTTCAGTCAGCGAGATCTTTCTTCTTCAAAGCAAAAAGATTTTATCTTCAAATACAAGAACTTTTCGTGGTTTTGTTGATTTTCAGCAAATGAACATATTTCAGCGAGCGAGAAGTTTTTTCTTTAATAGCGTCAGATTTTATCTTAAAATACAAGAACTTTTCGTGGTTCTTGTCAATTTTTGTTGGTTTTGATCGAATGAACTTATTTCAGTCAGCGAGATCTTTCTTCTTCAAAGCAAAAAGATTTCATCTTCAAATACAAGAACTTTTCGTGGTTTTGTTGATTTTCAGCAAATGAACATATTTCAGCGAGCGAGAAGTTTTTTCTTTAATATCGTCAGATTTTATCTTAAAATACAAGAACTTTTCGTGGTTCTTATCAATTTTTGTTGGTTTTCATCCAATGAACTTATTTCAGTCACCAAGACCTTTCTTCTTCAAAGCAAAAAGATTTTATCTTCAAATACAAGAACTTTTCGTGGTTTTGTTGATTTTCAGCAAATGAACATATTTCAGCGAGCTGGAAGTTTTTTCTTTAATAGCGTCAGATTTTATCTTAAAATACAAGAACTTTTCGTGGTTCTTGTCAATTTTTCTTGATTTTCATCAAATGAACTTATTTCAGTCACCTCGATCTTTCTTCTTCAAAGCAAAAAGATTTAATCTTCAAATACAAGCACTTTTCGTGGTTTTGTTGATTTTCAGCAAATGAACATATTTCAGCGATCGAGAAGTTTTTTCTTTAATAGCGTCAGATTTTATCTTAAAATACAAGAACTTTTCGTGGTTCTTGTCAATTTTTGTTGGTTTTGATCGAATGAACTTATTTCAGTCAGCGAGATCTTTCTTCTTCAAAGCAAAAAGATTTTATCTTCAAATACAAGAACTTTTCGTGGTTTTGTTGATTTTCAGCAAATGAACATATTTCAGCGAGCTAGAAGTTTTTTCTTTAATAGCGCAAGATATTATCTTAAAATACAAGAACTTTTCGTGGTTCTTGTCAATTTTTGTTGGTTTTCATCCAATGATCTTATTTCAGTCAACAAAACCTTTCTTCTTCAAAGCAAAAAGATTTTATCTTCAAATACAAGAACTTTTCGTGATTTTGTTGATTTTCAGCAAATGAACATATTTCAGCGAGCGAGAAGTTTTTTCTTTAATAGCGCAAGATTTTATCTTAAAATACAAGAACTTTTCGTGGTTCTTGTCAATTTTTGTTGGTTTTCATCTAATGAACTGATTTCAGTCAGCCAGATCTTTCTTCTTCAAAGCAAAAAGATTTTATCTTCAAATACAAGAACTTTTCGTGGTTTTGTTGATTTTCAGCAAATGAACATATTTCAGCGAGCGAGAAGTTTTATCTTTAATAGCGTCAGATTTTATCTTAAAATACAAGAACTTTTCGTGCTTCTTGTCAATTTTTGTTGGTTTTCATCGAATGAACTTATTTCAGTCACCCAGATCTTTCTTCTTCAAAGCAAAAAGATTTTATCTTCAAATACAAGAACTTTTCGTGGTTTTGTTGCTTTTCAGCAAATGAACATATTTCAGCGAGCAAGAAGTTTTTTCTTTAATATCGTCAGATTTTATCTTAAAATACAAGAACTTTTCGTGGTTCTTATCAATTTTTGTTGGTTTTCATCCAATGAACTTATTTCAGTCAGCTGGATCTTTCTTCTTCAAAGCAAAAAGATTTTATCTTCAAATACAAGAACTTTACGTGGTTTTGTTGGTTTTCAGCAAATGAACATATTTCAGCGAGCTGGAAGTTTTTTCTTTAATAGCGCAAGATTTTATCTTAAAATACAAGAACTTTTCGTGGTTCTTGTCAATTTTTGTTGGTTTTCATCCAATGAACTTATTTCAGTCACCAAGATCTTTCATCTTCAAAGCAAATAGATTTTATCTTCAAATACAAGAACTTTTCGTGGTTTTGTTGATTTTCAGCAAATGAACATATTTCAGCGAGCGAGAAGTTTTTTCTTTAATGGCGTCAGATTTTATCTTAAAATACAAGAACTTTTCGTGGTTCTTGTCAATTTTTGTTGATTTTCATCAAATGAACTTATTTCAGTCACCTCGATCTTTCTTCTTCAAAGCAAAAAGATTTTATCTTCAAATACAAGAACTTTTCGTGGTTTTGTTGATTTTCAGCAAATGAACATATTTCAGCGAGCTGGAAGTTTTTTCTTTAATAGCGTCAGATTTTATCTTAAAATACAAGAACTTTTCGTGGTTCTTGTCAATTTTTCTTGATTTTCATCAAATGAACTTATTTCAGTCACCTCGATCTTTCTTCTTCAAAGCAAAAAGATTTAATCTTCAAATACAAGCACTTTTCGTGGTTTTGTTGATTTTCAGCAAATGAACATATTTCAGCGAGCGAGAAGTGTTTTCTTTAATAGCGTCAGATTTTATCTTAAAATACAAGAACTTTTCGTGGTTCTTGTCAATTTTTGTTGGTTTTCATCGAATGAACTTATTTCAGTCAGCGAGATCTTTCTTCTTCAAAGCAAAAAGACTTTATCTTCAAATACAAGAACTTTTCGTGGTTTTGTTGATTTTCAGCAAATGAACATATTTCAGCGAGCTGGAAGTTTTTTCTTTAATAGCATCAGATTTTATCCTAAAATACAAGAACTTTTCGTGGTTCTTGTCAATTTTTGTTGGTTTTCATCTAATGAACTTATTTCAGTCAGCGAGATCTTCCTTCTTCAAAGCAAAAAGATTTTATCTTCAAATACAAGAACTTTTCGTGGTTTTGTTGATTTTCAGCAAATGAACATATTTCAGCGAGCTGGAAGTTTTTTCTTTAATAGCATCAGATTTTATCCTAAAATACAAGAACTTTTCGTGGTTCTTGTCAATTTTTGTTGGTTTTCATCTAATGAACTTATTTAAGTCAGCTGGATCTTTCTTTTTCAAAGCAAAAAGATTTCATCTTCAAATACAAGAACTTTACGTGGTTTTGTTGGTTTTCAGCAAGTGAACATATTTCAGCGAGCTGGAAGTTTTTTCTTTAATAGCGCAAGATTTTATCTTAAAATACAAGAACTTTTCGTGGTTCTTGTCAATTTTTGTTGGTTTTCATCCAATGAACTTATTTCAGTCACCAAGATCTTTCATCTTCAAAGCAAAAAGATTTTATCTTCAAATACAAGAACTTTTCGTGGTTTTGTTGATTTTCAGCAAATGAACATATTTCAGCGAGCGAGAAGTTTTTTCTTTAATAGCGTAAGATTTTATCTTAAAATACAAGAACTTTTCGTGGTTCTTGTCAACTTATGTTGGTTTTGATCGAATGAACTTATTTCAGTCAGCGAGATCTTTCTTCTTCAAAGCAACAAGATTTTATCTTCAAATACAAGAACTTTTCGTGGTTTTGTTGATTTTCAGCAAATGAACATATTTCAGCGAGCGAGAAGTTTTTTCTTTAATAGCGTCAGATTTTATCTTAAAATACAAGAACTTTTCGTGGTTCTTGTCAATTTTTGTTGGTTTTGATCGAATGAACTTATTTCAGTCAGCGAGATCTTTCTTCTTCAAAGCAAAAAGATTTTATCTTCAAATACAAGAACTTTTCGTGGTTTTGTTGATTTTCAGCAAATGAACATATTTCAGCGAGCGAGAAGTTTTTTCTTTAATATCGTCAGATTTTATCTTAAAATACAAGAACTTTTCGTGGTTCTTATCAATTTTTGTTGGTTTTCATCCAATGAACTTATTTCAGTCACCTGGATCTTTCTTCTTCAAAGCAAAAAGATTTTATCTTCAAATACAAGAACTTTACGTGGTTTTGTTGGTTTTCAGCAAATGAACATATTTCAGCGAGCTCGAAGTTTTTTCTTTAATAGCGCAAGATTTTATCTTAAAATACAAGAACTTTTCGTGGTTCTTGGCAATTTTTGTTGGTTTTCATCCAATGATCTTATTTCAGTCACCAAGACCTTTCTTCTTCAAAGCAAAAAGATTTTATCTTAAAATACAAGAACTTTTCGTGGTTCTTGTCAATTTTTGTTGATTTTCATCTGATGAACTTATTTCAGTCAGCTGGATCTTTCTTCTTCAAAGCAAAAAGATTTTATCTTCAAATACAAGAACTTTTCGTGGTTTTGTTGATTTTCAGCAAATGAACATATTTCAGCGAGCTGGAAGTTTTTTCTTTAATAGCGTCAGATTTTATCTTAAAATACAAGAACTTTTCGTGGTTCTTGTCAATTTTTCTTGATTTTCATCAAATGAACTTATTTCAGTCACCTCGATCTTTCTTCTTCAAAGCAAAAAGATTTAATCTTCAAATACAAGCACTTTTCGTGGTTTTGTTGATTTTCAGCAAATGAACATATTTCAGCGAGCGAGAAGTGTTTTCTTTAATAGCGTCAGATTTTATCTTAAAATACAAGAACTTTTCGTGGTTCTTGTCAATTTTTGTTGGTTTTCATCGAATGAACTTATTTCAGTCAGCGAGATCTTTCTTCTTCAAAGCAAAAAGACTTTATCTTCAAATACAAGAACTTTTCGTGGTTTTGTTGATTTTCAGCAAATGAACATATTTCAGCGAGCTGGAAGTTTTTTCTTTAATAGCATCAGATTTTATCCTAAAATACAAGAACTTTTCGTGGTTCTTGTCAATTTTTGTTGGTTTTCATCTAATGAACTTATTTCAGTCAGCGAGATCTTCCTTCTTCAAAGCAAAAAGATTTTATCTTCAAATACAAGAACTTTTCGTGGTTTTGTTGATTTTCAGCAAATGAACATATTTCAGCGATCGAGAAGTTTTTTCTTTAATAGCGTCAGATTTTATCTTAAAATACAAGAACTTTTCGTGGTTCTTGTCAATTTTTGTTGGTTTTGATCGAATGAACTTATTTCAGTCAGCGAGATCTTTCTTCTTCAAAGCAAAAAGATTTTATCTTCAAATACAAGAACTTTTCGTGGTTTTGTTGATTTTCAGCAAATGAACATATTTCAGCGAGCTAGAAGTTTTTTCTTTAATAGCGCAAGATTTTATCTTAAAATACAAGAACTTTTCGTGGTTCTTGTCAATTTTTGTTGGTTTTCATCCAATGATCTTATTTCAGTCAACAAAACCTTTCTTCTTCAAAGCAAAAAGATTTTATCTTCAAATACAAGAACTTTTCGTGATTTTGTTGATTTTCAGCAAATGAACATATTTCAGCGAGCGAGAAGTTTTTTCTTTAATAGCGCAAGATTTTATCTTAAAATACAAGAACTTTTCGTGGTTCTTGTCAATTTTTGTTGGTTTTCATCTAATGAACTGATTTCAGTCAGCCAGATCTTTCTTCTTCAAAGCAAAAAGATTTTATCTTCAAATACAAGAACTTTTCGTGGTTTTGTTGATTTTCAGCAAATGAACATATTTCAGCGAGCGAGAAGTTTTATCTTTAATAGCGTCAGATTTTATCTTAAAATACAAGAACTTTTCGTGCTTCTTGTCAATTTTTGTTGGTTTTCATCGAATGAACTTATTTCAGTCACCCAGATCTTTCTTCTTCAAAGCAAAAAGATTTTATCTTCAAATACAAGAACTTTTCGTGGTTTTGTTGCTTTTCAGCAAATGAACATATTTCAGCGAGCAAGAAGTTTTTTCTTTAATATCGTCAGATTTTATCTTAAAATACAAGAACTTTTCGTGGTTCTTATCAATTTTTGTTGGTTTTCATCCAATGAACTTATTTCAGTCAGCTGGATCTTTCTTCTTCAAAGCAAAAAGATTTTATCTTCAAATACAAGAACTTTACGTGGTTTTGTTGGTTTTCAGCAAATGAACATATTTCAGCGAGCTGGAAGTTTTTTCTTTAATAGCGCAAGATTTTATCTTAAAATACAAGAACTTTTCGTGGTTCTTGTCAATTTTTGTTGGTTTTCATCCAATGAACTTATTTCAGTCACCAAGATCTTTCATCTTCAAAGCAAATAGATTTTATCTTCAAATACAAGAACTTTTCGTGGTTTTGTTGATTTTCAGCAAATGAACATATTTCAGCGAGCGAGAAGTTTTTTCTTTAATGGCGTCAGATTTTATCTTAAAATACAAGAACTTTTCGTGGTTCTTGTCAATTTTTGTTGATTTTCATCAAATGAACTTATTTCAGTCACCTCGATCTTTCTTCTTCAAAGCAAAAAGATTTTATCTTCAAATACAAGAACTTTTCGTGGTTTTGTTGATTTTCAGCAAATGAACATATTTCAGCGAGCTGGAAGTTTTTTCTTTAATAGCGTCAGATTTTATCTTAAAATACAAGAACTTTTCGTGGTTCTTGTCAATTTTTCTTGATTTTCATCAAATGAACTTATTTCAGTCACCTCGATCTTTCTTCTTCAAAGCAAAAAGATTTAATCTTCAAATACAAGCACTTTTCGTGGTTTTGTTGATTTTCAGCAAATGAACATATTTCAGCGAGCGAGAAGTGTTTTCTTTAATAGCGTCAGATTTTATCTTAAAATACAAGAACTTTTCGTGGTTCTTGTCAATTTTTGTTGGTTTTCATCGAATGAACTTATTTCAGTCAGCGAGATCTTTCTTCTTCAAAGCAAAAAGACTTTATCTTCAAATACAAGAACTTTTCGTGGTTTTGTTGATTTTCAGCAAATGAACATATTTCAGCGAGCTGGAAGTTTTTTCTTTAATAGCATCAGATTTTATCCTAAAATACAAGAACTTTTCGTGGTTCTTGTCAATTTTTGTTGGTTTTCATCTAATGAACTTATTTCAGTCAGCGAGATCTTCCTTCTTCAAAGCAAAAAGATTTTATCTTCAAATACAAGAACTTTTCGTGGTTTTGTTGATTTTCAGCAAATGAACATATTTCAGCGAGCGAGAAGTTTTTTCTTTAATAGCGTCAGATTTTATCTTAAAATACAAGAACTTTTCGTGGTTCTTGTCAATTTTTGTTGGTTTTGATCGAATGAACTTATTTCAGTCAGCGAGATCTTTCTTCTTCAAAGCAAAAAGATTTTATCTTCAAATACAAGAACTTTTCGTGGTTTTGTTGATTTTCAGCAAATGAACATATTTCAGCGAGCTAGAAGTTTTTTCTTTAATAGCGCAAGATTTTATCTTAAAATACAAGAACTTTTCGTGGTTCTTGTCAATTTTTGTTGGTTTTCATCCAATGATCTTATTTCAGTCAACAAAACCTTTCTTCTTCAAAGCAAAAAGATTTTATCTTCAAATACAAGAACTTTTCGTGATTTTGTTGATTTTCAGCAAATGAACATATTTCAGCGAGCGAGAAGTTTTTTCTTTAATAGCGCAAGATTTTATCTTAAAATACAAGAACTTTTCGTGGTTCTTGTCAATTTTTGTTGGTTTTCATCTAATGAACTGATTTCAGTCAGCCAGATCTTTCTTCTTCAAAGCAAAAAGATTTTATCTTCAAATACAAGAACTTTTCGTGGTTTTGTTGATTTTCAGCAAATGAACATATTTCAGCGAGCGAGAAGTTTTATCTTTAATAGCGTCAGATTTTATCTTAAAATACAAGAACTTTTCGTGCTTCTTGTCAATTTTTGTTGGTTTTGATCGAATGAACTTATTTCAGTCAGCGAGATCTTTCTTCTTCAAAGCAAAAAGATTTTATCTTCAAATACAAGAACTTTTCGTGGTTTTGTTGCTTTTCAGCAAATGAACATATTTCAGCGAGCAAGAACTTTTTTCTTTAATATCGTCAGATTTTATCTTAAAATACAAGAACTTTTCGTGGTTCTTATCAATTTTTGTTGGTTTTCATCCAATGAACTTATTTCAGTCAGCTGGATCTTTCTTCTTCAAAGCAAAAAGATTTTATCTTCAAATACAAGAACTTTACGTGGTTTTGTTGGTTTTCAGCAAATGAACATATTTCAGCGAGCGAGAAGTTTTTTCTTTAATGGCGTCAGATTTTATCTTAAAATACAAGAACTTTTCGTGGTTCTTGTCAATTTTTGTTGGTTTTGATCGAATGAACTTATTTCAGTCAGCGAGATCTTTCTTCTTCAAAGCAAAAAGATTTTATCCTCAAATACAAGAACTTTTCGTGGTTTTGTTGATTTTCAGCAAATGAACATATTTCAGCGAGCGAGAAGTTTTTTCTTTCATAGCATCAGATTTTATCCTAAAATACAAGAACTTTTCGTGGTTCTTGTCAATTTTTGTTGGTTTTCATCCAATGAACTTATTTCAGTCAGCCAGATCTTTCTTCTTCAAAGCAAAAAGATTTTATCTTCAAATACAAGAACTTTTCGTGGTTTTGTTGGTTTTCAGCAAGTGAACATATTTCAGCGAGCTGGAAGTTTTTTCTTTAATAGCGTCAGATTTTATCTTAAAATACAAGAACTTTTCGTGGTTCTTGTCAATTTTTGTTGGTTTTGATCGAATGAACTTATTTCAGTCACCGAGATCTTTCATCTTCAAAGCAAAAAGATTTTATCTTCAAATACAAGAACTTTTCGTGGTTTTGTTGATTTTCAGCAAATGAACATATTTCAGCGAGCGAGAAGTTTTTTCTTTAATAGCGTCAGATTTTATCTTAAAATACAAGAACTTTTCGTGGTTCTTGTCAATTTATGTTGGTTTTGATCGAATGAACTTATTTCAGTCAGCGAGATCTTTCTTCTTCAAAGCAAAAAGATTTTATCTTCAAATACAAGAACTTTTCGTGGTTTTGTTGATTTTCAGCCAATGAACATATTTCAGCGAGCGAGAAGTTTTTTCTTTAATAGCGTCAGATTTTATCTTAAAATACAAGAACTTTTCGTGGTTCTTGTCAATTTTTGTTGGTTTTGATCGAATGAACTTATTTCAGTCAGCGAGATCTTTCTTCTTCGAAGCAAAAAGATTTTATCTTCAAATACAAGAACTTTTCGTGGTTTTGTTGATTTTCAGCAAATGAACATATTTCAGCGAGCGAGAAGTTTTTTCTTTAATAGCGTCAGATTTTATCTTAAAATACAAGAACTTTTCGTGGTTCTTGTCAATTTTTGTTGGTTTTGATCGAATGAACTTATTTCAGTCAGCGAGATCTTTCTTCTTCAAAGCAAAAAGATTTTATCTTCAAATACAAGAACTTTTCGTGGTTTTGTTGATTTTCAGCAAATGAACATATTTCAGCGAGCGAGAAGTTTTTTCTTTAATATCGTCAGATTTTATCTTAAAATACAAGAACTTTTCGTGGTTCTTATCAATTTTTGTTGGTTTTCATCCAATGAACTTATTTCAGTCACCTGGATCTTTCTTCTTCAAAGCAAAAAGATTTTATCTTCAAATACAAGAACTTTACGTGGTTTTGTTGGTTTTCAGCAAATGAACATATTTCAGCGAGCTCGAAGTTTTTTCTTTAATAGCGCAAGATTTTATCTTAAAATACAAGAACTTTTCGTGGTTCTTGGCAATTTTTGTTGGTTTTCATCCAATGATCTTATTTCAGTCACCAAGACCTTTCTTCTTCAAAGCAAAAAGATTTTATCTTCAAATACAAGAACTTTTCGTGGTTTTGTTGATTTTCAGCAAATGAACATATTTCAGCGAGCTGGAAGTTTTTTCTTTAATACCATCAGATTTTATCCTAAAATACAAGAACTTTTCGTGGTTCTTGTCAATTTTTGTTGGTTTTCAGCTAATGAACTTATTTCAGTCAGCTAGATCTTTCTTTTTCAAAGCAAAAAGATTTTATCTTCAAATACAAGAACTTTACGTGGTTTTGTTGATTTTCAGCCAATGAACATATTTCAGCGAGCGAGAAGTTTTTTCTTTAATAGCGTCAGATTTTATCTTAAAATACAAGAACTTTTCGTGGTTGTTGTCAATTTTTGTTGGTTTTGATCGAATGAACTTATTTCAGTCAGCGAGATCTTTCTTCTTCAAAGCAAAAAGATTTTATCTTCAAATACAAGAACTTTTCGTTGGTTTTGTTGATTTTCAACAAATGAACATATTTCAGCCAGCAAGAAGTTTTTTCTTTAATATCGTCAGATTTTATCTTAAAATACAAGAACTTTTCGTGGTTCTTGTCAATTTTTTGTTGGATTTCAGTCACCGAGATCTTTCTTCTTCAAAGCAAAAAGATTTTATCTTCAAATACAAGAACTTTTCGTGGTTTTGTTGATTTTCAGCAAATGAACATATTTCAGCGAGCGAGAAGTTTTTTCTTTAATAGCCTCAGATTTTATCCTAAAATACAAGAACTTTTCGTGGTTCTTGTCAATTTTTGTTGGTTTTCATCTAATGAACTTATTTCAGTCAGCCAGATCTTTCTTCTTCAAAGCAAAAAGATTTTATCTTCAAATACAAGAACTTTTCGTGGTTTTGTTGATTTTCAGCAAATGAACATATTTCAGCGAGCGAGAAGTTTGATCTTTAATCGCGTCAGATTTTATCTTAAAATACAAGAACTTTTCGTGCTTCTTGTCAATTTTTGTTGGTTTTGATCGAATGAACTTATTTCAGTCAGCGAGATCTTTCTTCTTCAAAGCAAAAAGATTTTATCTTCAAATACAAGTACTTTTCGTGGTTTTGTTGATTTTCAGCAAATGAACATATTTCAGCGAGCAAGAAGTTTTTTCTTTAATATCGTCAGATTCTATCTTAAAATACAAGAACTTTTCGTGTTTCTTATCAATTTTTTGTTGGATTTCAGTCACCGAGATCTTTCTTCTTCAAAGCAAAAAGATTTTATCTTCAAATACAAGAACGTTTCGTGGTTTTGTTGATTTTCAGCAAATGAACATATTTCAGCGAGCGAGAAGTTTTTTCTTTAATAGCCTCAGATCTTATCCTAAAATACAAGAACTTTTCGTGGTTCTTGTCAATTTTTGTTGGTTTTCATCTAATGAACTTATTTCAGTCAGCTGGATCTTTCTTCTTCAAAGGAAAAAGATTTTATCTTCAAATACAAGCACTTTTCGTGGTTTTGTTGATTTTCAGCAAATGAACATATTTCAGCGAGCGAGAAATTTTTTCTTTAATAGCGTCAGATTTTATCTTAAAATACAAGAACTTTTCGTGGTTCTTGTCAATTTTTGTTGGTTTTAATCTGATGAACTTATTTCAGTCAGCGAGATCTTTCTTCTTCAAAGCAAAAAGATTTTATCTTCAAATACAAGAACTTTTCGTGGTTTTGTTGATTTTCAGCAAATGAACATATTTCAGCGAGCGAGAAGTTTTTTCTTTAATAGCGTCAGATTTTATCTTAAAATACAAGAACTTTTCGTGGTTCTTGTCAATTTTTGTTGGTTTTGA
The DNA here is from genome assembly GCF_035084215.1 of Heptranchias perlo. Taxonomy (NCBI): domain Eukaryota; kingdom Metazoa; phylum Chordata; class Chondrichthyes; order Hexanchiformes; family Hexanchidae; genus Heptranchias; species Heptranchias perlo. The sequence goes on along the minus strand of NW_027138374.1, from coordinate 1,154,151 downwards.
TCGAATGAACTTATTTCAGTCAGCGAGATCTTTCTTCTTCAAAGCAAAAAGATTTTATCTTCAAATACAAGAACTTTTCGTGGTTTTGTTGATTTTCAGCAAATGAACATATTTCAGCGAGCGAGAATTTTTTCTTTAATATCGTCAGATTTTATCTTAAAATACAAGAACTTTTCGTGGTTCTTGTCAATTTTTGTTGGTTTTGATCTAATGAACTTATTTCAGTCAGCGAGATCTTTCTTCTTCAAAGCAAAAAGATTTTATCTTCAAATACAAGAACTTTTCGTGGTTTTGTTGATTTTCAGCAAATGAACATATTTCAGCGAGCAAGAAGTTTTTTCTTTAATATCGTCAGATTTTATCTTCAAATACAAGAACTTTTCGTGGTTTTGTTGATTTTCAGCAAATGAACATATTTCAGCGAGCAAGAAGTTTTTTCTTTAATATCGTCAGATTTTATCTTAAAATACAAGAACTTTTCGTGGTTCTTATCAATTTTTGTTGGTTTTCATACAATGAAATTATTTCAGTCACCTGGATCTTTCTTCTTCAAAGCAAAAAGATTTTATCTTCAAATACAAGAACTTGACGTGGTTTTGTTGGTTTTCAGCAAATGAACATATTTCAGCGAGCTCGAAGTTTTTTCTTTAATAGCGCAAGATTTTATCTTAAAATACAAGAACTTTTCGTGGTTCTTGTCAATTTTTGTTGGTTTTCATCCAATGAACTTATTTCAGTCAGCGAGATCTTTCTTCTTCAAAGCAAAAAGATTTTATCTTGAAATACAAGAACTTTTCGTGGTTTTGTTGGTTTTCAGCAAATGAACATATTTCAGCGAGCTAGAAGTTTTTTCTTTAATAGCGCAAGATTTTATCTTAAAATACAAGAACGTTTCGTGATTCTTATAATTTTTTGTTGGATTTCAGTCACCGAGATCTTTCTTCTTCAAAGCAAAAAGATTTTATCTTCAAATACAAGAACTTTTCGTGGTTTTGTTGATTTTCAGCAAATGAACATATTTCAGCGAGCGAGAAGTTTTTTCTTTAATAGCCTCAGATTTTATCCTAAAATACAAGAACTTTTCGTGGTTCTTGTCAATTTTTGTTGGTTTTCATCTAATGAACTTATTTCAGTCAGCTGGATCTTTCTTCTTCAAAGCAAAAAGATTTTATCTTAAAATACAAGCACTTTTCGTGGTTTTGTTGATTTTCAGCAAATGAACATATTTCAGCGAGCGAGAAGTTTTTTCTTTAATAGCGTCAGATTTTATCTTAAAATACAACAACTTTTTGTGGTTCTTGTCAATTTTTGTTGGTTTTGATCGAATGAACTTATTTCAGTCAGCGAGATCTTTCTTCTTCAAAGCAAAAAGACTTTATCTTCAAATACAAGAACTTTTCGTGGTTTTGTTGATTTTCAGCAAATGAACATATTTCAGCGAGCGAGAAGTTTTTTCTTTAATAGCGTCAGATTTTATCTTAAAATACAAGAACTTTTCGTGGTTCTTGTCAATTTTTGTTGGTTTTGATCGAATGAACTTATTTCAGTCACCTGGATCTTTCTTCTTCAAAGCAAAAAGATTTTATCTTCAAATACAAGAACTTTTCGTGGTTTTGTTGATTTTCAGCAAATGAACATATTTCAGCGAGCGAGAAGTTTTTTCTTTAATATCGTCAGATTTTATCTTAAAATACAAGAACTTTTCGTGGTTCTTATCAATTTTTGTTGGTTTTCATCCAATGAACTTATTTCAGTCACCTGGATCTTTCATCTTCAAAGCAAAAAGATTTTATCTTCAAATACAAGAACTTTACGTGGTTTTGTTCGTTTTCAGCAAATGAACATATTTCAGCGAGCTCGAAGTTTTTTCTTTAATAGCGTCAGATTTCATCTTAAAATACAAGAACTTTTCGTGGTTCTTGTCAATTTTTGTTGGTTTTCATCTAATGAACTTATTTCAGTCAGCCAGATCTTTCTTCTTCAAAGCAAAAAGATTTTATCTTCAAATACAAGAACTTTTCGTGGTTTTGTTGATTTTCAGCAAATGAACATATTTCAGCGAGCGAGAAGTTTTTTCTTTAATAGCGTCAGATTTTATCTTAAAATACAAGAACTTTTCGTGGTTCTTGTCAATTTTTGTTGGTTTTGATCGAATGAACTTATTTCAGTCAGCGAGATCTTTCTTCTTCAAAGCAAAAAGATTTTATCTTCAAATACAAGAACTTTTCGTGGTTTTGTTGATTTTCAGCCAATGAACATATTTCAGCGAGCGAGAAGTTTTTTCTTTAATAGCGTCAGATTTTATCTTAAAATACAAGAACTTTTCGTGGTTCTTGTCAATTTTTGTTGGTTTTGATCGAATGAACTTATTTCAGTCAGCGAGATCTTTCTTCTTCGAAGCAAAAAGATTTTATCTTCAAATACAAGAACTTTTCGTGGTTTTGTTGATTTTCAGCAAATGAACATATTTCAGCGAGCGAGAAGTTTTTTCTTTAATAGCGTCAGATTTTATCTTAAAATACAAGAACTTTTCGTGGTTCTTGTCAATTTTTGTTGGTTTTGATCGAATGAACTTATTTCAGTCAGCGAGATCTTTCTTCTTCAAAGCAAAAAGATTTTATCTTCAAATACAAGAACTTTTCGTGGTTTTGTTGATTTTCAGCAAATGAACATATTTCAGCGAGCGAGAAGTTTTTTCTTTAATATCGTCAGATTTTATCTTAAAATACAAGAACTTTTCGTGGTTCTTATCAATTATTGTTGGTTTTCATCCAATGAACTTATTTCAGTCACCTGGATCTTTCTTCTTCAAAGCAAAAAGATTTTATCTTCAAATACAAGAACTTTACGTGGTTTTGTTGGTTTTCAGCAAATGAACATATTTCAGCGAGCTCGAAGTTTTTTCTTTAATAGCGCAAGATTTTATCTTAAAATACAAGAACTTTTCGTGGTTCTTGGCAATTTTTGTTGGTTTTCATCCAATGATCTTATTTCAGTCACCAAGACCTTTCTTCTTCAAAGCAAAAAGATTTTATCTTCAAATACAAGAACTTTTCGTGATTTTGTTGATTTTCAGCAAATGAACATATTTCAGCGAGCGAGAAGTTTTTTCTTTAATAGCGTCAGATTTTATCTTAAAATAGAAGAACTTTTCGTGGTTCTTGTCAATTTTTGTTGGTTTTCATCTAATGAACTTATTTAAGTCAGCTAGATCTTTCTTTTTCAAAGCAAAAAGATTTTATCTTCAAATACAAGAACTTTACGTGGTTTTGTTGATTTTCAGCCAATGAACATATTTCAGCGAGCGAGAAGTTTTTTCTTTAATAGCGTCAGATTTTATCTTAAAATACAAGAACTTTTCGTGGTTGTTGTCAATTTTTGTTGGTTTTGATCGAATGAACTTATTTCAGTCAGCGAGATCTTTCTTCTTCAAAGCAAAAAGATTTTATCTTCAAATACAAGAACTTTTCGTTGGTTTTGTTGATTTTCAGCAAATGAACATATTTCAGCGAGCGAGAAGTTTGATCTTTAATCGCGTCAGATTTTATCTTAAAATACAAGAACTTTTCGTGCTTCTTATCAATTTTTTGTTGGATTTCAGTCACCGAGATCTTTCTTCTTCAAAGCAAAAAGATTTTATCTTCAAATACAAGAACGTTTCGTGGTTTTGTTGATTTTCAGCAAATGAACATATTTCAGCGAGCGAGAAGTTTTTTCTTTAATAGCCTCAGATCTTATCCTAAAATACAAGAACTTTTCGTGGTTCTTGTCAATTTTTGTTGGTTTTCATCTAATGAACTTATTTCAGTCAGCTGGATCTTTCTTCTTCAAAGGAAAAAGATTTTATCTTCAAATACAAGCACTTTTCGTGGTTTTGTTGATTTTCAGCAAATGAACATATTTCAGCGAGCGAGAAGTTTTTTCTTTAATAGCGTCAGATTTTATCTTAAAATACAAGAACTTTTCGTGGTTCTTGTCAATTTTTGTTGGTTTTAATCTGATGAACTTATTTCAGTCAGCGAGATCTTTCTTCTTCAAAGCAAAAAGATTTTATCTTCAAATACAAGAACTTTTCGTGGTTTTGTTGATTTTCAGCAAATGAACATGTTTCAGCGAGCGAGAAGTTTTTTCTTTAATAGCGTCAGATTTTATCTTAAAATACAAGAACTTTTCGTGGTTCTTGTCAATTTTTGTTGGTTTTGATCGAATGAACTTATTTCAGTCAGCGAGATCTTTCTTCTTCAAAGCAAAAAGATTTTATCTTCAAATACAAGAACTTTTCGTGGTTTTGTTGATTTTCAGCAAATGAACATATTTCAGCGAGCGAGAATTTTTTCTTTAATATCGTCAGATTTTATCTTAAAATACAAGAACTTTTCGTGGTTCTTGTCAATTTTTGTTGGTTTTGATCTAATGAACTTATTTCAGTCAGCGAGATCTTTCTTCTTCAAAGCAAAAAGATTTTATCTTCAAATACAAGAACTTTTCGTGGTTTTGTTGATTTTCAGCAAATGAACATATTTCAGCGAGCAAGAAGTTTTTTCTTTAATATCGTCAGATTTTATCTTCAAATACAAGAACTTTTCGTGGTTTTGTTGATTTTCAGCAAATGAACATATTTCAGCGAGCAAGAAGTTTTTTCTTTAATATCGTCAGATTTTATCTTAAAATACAAGAACTTTTCGTGGTTCTTATCAATTTTTGTTGGTTTTCATACAATGAAATTATTTCAGTCACCTGGATCTTTCTTCTTCAAAGCAAAAAGATTTTATCTTCAAATACAAGAACTTTACGTGGTTTTGTTGTTTTTCAGCAAATGAACATATTTCAGCGAGCTCGAAGTTTTTTCTTTAATAGCGCAAGATTTTATCTTAAAATACAAGAACTTTTCGTGGTTCTTGTCAATTTTTGTTGGTTTTCATCCAATGAACTTATTTCAGTCAGCGAGATCTTTCTTCTTCAAAGCAAAAAGATTTTATCTTGAAATACAAGAACTTTTCGTGGTTTTGTTGGTTTTCAGCAAATGAACATATTTCAGCGAGCTAGAAGTTTTTTCTTTAATAGCGCAAGATTTTATCTTAAAATACAAGAACGTTTCGTGATTCTTATAATTTTTTGTTGGATTTCAGTCACCGAGATCTTTCTTCTTCAAAGCAAAAAGATTTTATCTTCAAATACAAGAACTTTTCGTGGTTTTGTTGATTTTCAGCAAATGAACATATTTCAGCGAGCGAGAAGTTTTTTCTTTAATAGCCTCAGATTTTATCCTAAAATACAAGAACTTTTCGTGGTTCTTGTCAATTTTTGTTGGTTTTCATCTAATGAACTTATTTCAGTCAGCTGGATCTTTCTTCTTCAAAGCAAAAAGATTTTATCTTAAAATACAAGCACTTTTCGTGGTTTTGTTGATTTTCAGCAAATGAACATATTTCAGCGAGCGAGAAGTTTTTTCTTTAATAGCGTCAGATTTTATCTTAAAATACAAGAACTTTTTGTGGTTCTTGTCAATTTTTGTTGGTTTTGATCGAATGAACTTATTTCAGTCAGCGAGATCTTTCTTCTTCAAAGCAAAAAGACTTTATCTTCAAATACAAGAACTTTTCGTGGTTTTGTTGATTTTCAGCAAATGAACATATTTCAGCGAGCGAGAAGTTTTTTCTTTAATAGCGTCAGATTTTATCTTAAAATACAAGAACTTTTCGTGGTTCTTGTCAATTTTTGTTGGTTTTGATCGAATGAACTGATTTCAGTCACCTGGATCTTTCTTCTTCAAAGCAAAAAGATTTTATCTTCAAATACAAGAACTTTTCGTGGTTTTGTTGATTTTCAGCAAATGAACATATTTCAGCGAGCGAGAAGTTTTTTCTTTAATATCGTCAGATTTTATCTTAAAATACAAGAACTTTTCGTGGTTCTTATCAATTTTTGTTGGTTTTCATCCAATGAACTTATTTCAGTCACCTGGATCTTTCATCTTCAAAGCAAAAAGATTTTATCTTCAAATACAAGAACTTTACGTGGTTTTGTTCGTTTTCAGCAAATGAACATATTTCAGCGAGCTCGAAGTTTTTTCTTTAATAGCGTCAGATTTCATCTTAAAATACAAGAACTTTTCGTGGTTCTTGTCAATTTTTGTTGGTTTTCATCTAATGAACTTATTTCAGTCAGCCAGATCTTTCTTCTTCAAAGCAAAAAGATTTTATCTTCAAATACAAGAACTTTTCGTGGTTTTGTTGATTTTCAGCAAATGAACATATTTCAGCGAGCGAGAAGTTTTTTCTTTAATAGCGTCAGATTTTATCTTAAAATACAAGAACTTTTCGTGGTTCTTGTCAATTTTTGTTGGTTTTGATCGAATGAACTTATTTCAGTCAGCGAGATCTTTCTTCTTCAAAGCAAAAAGATTTTATCTTCAAATACAAGAACTTTTCGTGGTTTTGTTGATTTTCAGCCAATGAACATATTTCAGCGAGCAAGAAGTTTTTTCTTTAATAGCGTCAGATTTTATCTTAAAATACAAGAACTTTTCGTGGTTCTTATCAATTTTTGTTGGTTTTCATCCAATGAACTTATTTCAGTCAGCTGGATCTTTCTTCTTCAAAGCAAAAAGATTTTATCTTCAAATACAAGAACTTTTCGTGGTTTTGTTGTTTTTCAGCAAATGAACATATTTCAGCGAGCGAGAAGTTTTTTCTTTAATAGCGTCAGATTTTATCTTAAAATACAAGAACTTTTCGTGGTTCTTGTCAATTTTTGTTGGTTTTGATCGAATGAACTTATTTCAGTCAGTGAGATCTTTCTTCTTCAAAGCAAAAAGATTTTATCTTCAAATACAAGAACTTTTCGTTGGTTTTGTTGATTTTCAGCAAATGAACATATTTCAGCCAGCAAGAAGTTTTTTCTTTAATATCGTCAGATTTTATCTTAAAATACAAGAACTTTTCGTGGTTCTTGTCAATTTTTGTTGGTTTTCATCTAATGATCTTATTTCAGTCAGCGAGATCTTTCTTCTTCAAAGCAAAAAGATTTTATCTTCAAATACAAGAACTTTTCGTGGTTTTGTTGGTTTTCAGCAAATGAACATATTTCAGCGAGCTAGACGTTTTTTCTTTAATAGCGCAAGATTTTATCTTAAAATACAAGAACGTTTCGTGGTTCTTATAATTTTTTGTTGGATTTCAGCCACCGAGATCTTTCTTCTTCAAAGCAAAAAGATTTTATCTTCAAATACAAGAACTTTTCGTGGTTTTATTGATTTTCAGCAAATGAACATATTTCAGCAAGCTAGAAGTTTTTTCTTTAATAGCGCAAGATTTTGTCTTAAAATACAAGAACGTTTCGTGGTTCTTATAATTTTTTGTTGGATTTCAGTCACCGAGATCTTTCTTCTTCAAAGCAAAAAGATTTTATCTTCAAATACAAGAACTTTACGTGGTTTTGTTGATTTTCAGCAAATAAACATATTTCAGCGAGCGAGAAGTTTTTTCTTTAATAGCCTCAGATTTTATCCTAAAATACAAGAACTTTTCGTGGTTCTTGTCAATTTTTGTTGGTTTTCATCTAATGAACTTATTTCAGTCAGCTGGATCTTTCTTCTTCAAAGCAAAAAGATTTTATCTTCAAATACAAGCACTTTTCGTGGTTTTGTTGATTTTCAGCAAATGAACATATTTCAGCGAGCGAGAAGTTTGTTCTTTAATAGCGTCAGATTTTATCTTAAAATACAAGAACTTTTCGTGGTTCTTGTCAATTTTTGTTGGTTTTGATCGAATGAACTTATTTCAGTCAGCGAGATCTTTCTTCTTCAAAGCAAAAAGATTTTATCTTCAAACACAAGAACTTTTCGTGGTTTTGTTGATTTTCAGCAAATGAACATATTTCAGCGAGCAAGAAGTTTTTTCTTTAATATCGTCAGATTCTATCTTAAAATACAAGAACTTTTCGTGGTTCTTATCAATTTTTGTTGGTTTTCATCCAATGAACTTATTTCAGTCAGCTGGATATTTCTTCTTCAAAGCAAAAAGATTTTATCTTCAAATACAAGAACTTTACGTGGTTTTGTTGGTTTTCAGCAAATGAACATATTTCAGCGAGCTGGAAGTTTTTTCTTTAATAGCGCAAGATTTTCTCTTAAAATACAAGAACTTTTCGTGGTTCTTGTCAATTTTTGTTGGTTTTCATCCAATGAACTTATTTCAGTCACCAAGATCTTTCATCTTCAAAGCAAAAAGATTTTATCTTCAAATACAAGAACTTTTCGTGGTTTTGTTGATTTTCAGCAAATGAACATATTTCAGCGAGCGAGAAGTTTTTTCTTTAATAGCGTCAGATTTTATCTTAAAATACAAGAACTTTTCGTGGTTCTTGTCAATTTTTGTTGGTTTTGATCGAATGAACTTATTTCAGTCAGCGAGATCTTTCTTCTTCAAAGCAAAAAGATTTTATCTTCAAATACAAGAACTTTTCGTGGTTTTGTTGGTTTTCAGTAAATTAACATATTTCAGCGAGCTAGAAGTTTTTTCTTTAATATCGCAAGATTTTATCTTAAAATACAAGAACGTTTCGTGGTTCTTATAATTTTTTGTTCGATTTCAGTCACCGAGATCTTTCTTCTTCAAAGCAAAAAGATTTTATCTTCAAATACAAGAACTTTTCGTGGTTTTGTTGATTTTCAGCAAATGAACATATTTCAGTGAGCGAGAAGTTTTTTCTTTAATAGCCTCAGATTTTATCCTAAAATACAAGAACTTTTCGTGGTTTTTGTCAATTTTTGTTGGTTTTCATCTCATGAACTTATTTCAGTCAGCTGGATCTTTCTTCTTCAAAGCAAAAAGATTTTATCTTCAAATACAAGCACTTTTCGTGGTTTTGTTGATTTTCAGCAAATGATCATATTTCAGCGAGCTGGAAGTTTTTTCTTTAATAGCGTCAGATTTTATCCTAAAATACAAGAACTTTTCGTGGTTCTTGTCAATTTTTTGTTGGATTTCAGTCACCGAGATCTTTCTTCTTCAAAGCAAAAAGATTTTATCTTCAAATACAAGAACTTTTCGTGGTTTTGTTGATTTTCAGCAAATGAACATATTTCAGCGAGCGAGAAGTTTTTTCTTTAATAGCCTCAGATTTTATCCTAAAATACAAGAACTTTTCGTGGTTCTTGTCAATTTTTGTTGGTTTTCATCTAATGAACTTATTTCAGTCAGCCAGATCTTTCTTCTTCAAAGCAAAAAGATTTTATCTTCAAATACAAGAACTTTTCGTGGTTTTGTTGATTTTCAGCAAATGAACATATTTCAGCGAGCGAGAAGTTTGATCTTTAATCGCGTCAGATTTTATCTTAAAATACAAGAACTTTTCGTGCTTCTTGTCAATTTTTGTTGGTTTTGATCGAATGAACTTATTTCAGTCAGCGAGATCTTTCTTCTTCAAAGCAAAAAGATTTTATCTTCAAATACAAGAACTTTTCGTGGTTTTGTTGATTTTCAGCAAATGAACATATTTCAGCGAGCAAGAAGTTTTTTCTTTAATATCGTCAGATTCTATCTTAAAATACAAGAACTTTTCGTGTTTCTTATCAATTTTTTGTTGGATTTCAGTCACCGAGATCTTTCTTCTTCAAAGCAAAAAGATTTTATCTTCAAATACAAGAACGTTTCGTGGTTTTGTTGATTTTCAGCAAATGAACATATTTCAGCGAGTGAGAAGTTTTTTCTTTAATAGCCTCAGATCTTATCCTAAAATACAAGAACTTTTCGTGGTTCTTGTCAATTTTTGTTGGTTTTCATCTAATGAACTTATTTCAGTCAGCTGGATCTTTCTTCTTCAAAGCAAAAAGATTTTATCTTCAAATACAAGCACTTTTCGTGGTTTTGTTGATTTTCAGCAAATGAACATATTTCAGCGAGCGAGAAGTTTTTTCTTTAATAGCGTCAGATTTTATCTTAAAATACAAGAACTTTTCGTGGTTCTTGTCAATTTTTGTTGGTTTTAATCTGATGAACTTATTTCAGTCAGCGAGATCTTTCTTCTTCAAAGCAAAAAGATTTTATCTTCAAATACAAGAACTTTTCGTGGTTTTGTTGATTTTCAGCAAATGAACATATTTCAGCGAGCGAGAAGTTTTTTCTTTAATAGCGTCAGATTTTATCTTAAAATACAAGAACTTTTCGTGGTTCTTGTCAATTTTTGTTGGTTTTGATCGAATGAACTTATTTCAGTCAGCGAGATCTTTCTTCTTCAAAGCAAAAAGATTTTATCTTCAAATACAAGAACTTTTCGTGGTTTTGTTGATTTTCAGCAAATGAACATATTTCAGCGAGCGAGAATTTTTTCTTTAATATCGTCAGATTTTATCTTAAAATACAAGAACTTTTCGTGGTTCTTGTCAATTTTTGTTGGTTTTGATCTAATGAACTTATTTCAGTCAGCGAGATCTTTCTTCTTCAAAGCAAAAAGATTTTATCTTCAAATACAAGAACTTTTCGTGGTTTTGTTGATTTTCAGCAAATGAACATATTTCAGCGAGCAAGAAGTTTTTTCTTTAATATCGTCAGATTTTATCTTCAAATACAAGAACTTTTCGTGGTTTTGTTGATTTTCAGCAAATGAACATATTTCAGCGAGCAAGAAGTTTTTTCTTTAATATCGTCAGATTTTATCTTAAAATACAAGAACTTTTCGTGGTTCTTATCAATTTTTGTTGGTTTTCATACAATGAACTTATTTCAGTCACCTGGATCTTTCTTCTTCAAAGCAAAAAGATTTTATCTTCAAATACAAGAACTTTACGTGGTTTTGTTGTTTTTCAGCAAATGAACATATTTCAGCGAGCTCGAAGTTTTTTCTTTAATAGCGCAAGATTTTGTCTTAAAATACAAGAACTTTTCGTGGTTCTTGTCAATTTTTGTTGGTTTTCATCCAATGAACTTATTTCAGTCAGCGAGATCTTTCTTCTTCAAAGCAAAAAGATTTTATCTTGAAATACAAGAACTTTTCGTGGTTTTGTTGGTTTTCAGCAAATGAACATATTTCAGCGAGCTAGAAGTTTTTTCTTTAATAGCGCAAGATTTTATCTTAAAATACAAGAACGTTTCGTGATTCTTATAATTTTTTGTTGGATATCAGTCACCGAGATCTTTCTTCTTCAAAGCAAAAAGATTTTATCTTCAAATACAAGAACTTTTCGTGGTTTTGTTGATTTTCAGCAAATGAACATATTTCAGCGAGCGAGAAGTTTTTTCTTTAATAGCCTCAGATTTTATCCTAAAATACAAGAACTTTTCGTGGTTCTTGTCAATTTTTGTTGGTTTTCATCTAATGAACTTATTTCAGTCAGCTGGATCTTTCTTCTTCAAAGCAAAAAGATTTTATCTTAAAATACAAGAACTTTTCGTGGTTTTGTTGATTTTCAGCAAATGAACATATTTCAGCGAGCGAGAAGTTTTTTCTTTAATAGCGTCAGATTTTATCTTAAAATACAACAACTTTTTGTGGTTCTTGTCAATTTTTGTTGGTTTTGATCGAATGAACTTATTTCAGTCAGCGAGATCTTTCTTCTTCAAAGCAAAAAGACTTTATCTTCAAATACAAGAACTTTTCGTGGTTTTGTTGATTTTCAGCAAATGAACATATTTCAGCGAGCGAGAAGTTTTTTCTTTAATAGCGTCAGATTTTATCTTAAAATACAAGAACTTTTCGTGGTTCTTGTCAATTTTTGTTGGTTTTGATCGAATGAACTTATTTCAGTCACCTGGATCTTTCTTCTTCAAAGCAAAAAGATTTTATCTTCAAATACAAGAACTTTTCGTGGTTTTGTTGATTTTCAGCAAATGAACATATTTCAGCGAGCGAGAAGTTTTTTCTTTAATATCGTCAGATTTTATCTTAAAATACAAGAACTTTTCGTGGTTCTTATCAATTTTTGTTGGTTTTCATCCAATGAACTTATTTCAGTCACCTGGATCTTTCATCTTCAAAGCAAAAAGATTTTATCTTCAAATACAAGAACTTTACGTGGTTTTGTTCGTTTTCAGCAAATGAACATATTTCAGCGAGCTCGAAGTTTTTTCTTTAATAGCGTCAGATTTTATCTTAAAATACAAGAACTTTTCGTGGTTCTTGTCAATTTTTGTTGGTTTTCATCTAATGAACTTATTTCAGTCAGCCAGATCTTTCTTCTTCAAAGCAAAAAGATTTTATCTTCAAATACAAGAACTTTTCGTGGTTTTGTTGATTTTCAGCAAATGAACATATTTCAGCGAGCGAGAAGTTTTTTCTTTAATAGCGTCAGATTTTATCTTAAAATACAAGAACTTTTCGTGGTTCTTGTCAATTTTTGTTGGTTTTGATCGAATGAACTTATTTCAGTCAGCGAGATCTTTCTTCTTCAAAGCAAAAAGATTTTATCTTCAAATACAAGAACTTTTCGTGGTTTTGTTGATTTTCAGCCAATGAACATATTTCAGCGAGCAAGAAGTTTTTTCTTTAATAGCGTCAGATTTTATCTTAAAATACAAGAACTTTTCGTGGTTCTTATCAATTTTTGTTGGTTTTCATCCAATGAACTTATTTCAGTCAGCTGGATCTTTCTTCTTCAAAGCAAAAAGATTTTATCTTCAAATACAAGAACTTTTCGTGGTTTTGTTGATTTTCAGCAAATGAACATATTTCAGCGAGCGAGAAGTTTTTTCTTTAATAGCGTCAGATTTTATCTTAAAATACAAGAACTTTTCGTGGTTCTTGTCAATTTTTGTTGGTTTTGATCGAATGAACTTATTTCAGTCAGTGAGATCTTTCTTCTTCAAAGCAAAAAGATTTTATCTTCAAATACAAGAACTTTTCGTTGGTTTTGTTGATTTTCAGCAAATGAACATATTTCAGCCAGCAAGAAGTTTTTTCTTTAATATCGTCAGATTTTATCTTAAAATACAAGAACTTTTCGTGGTTCTTGTCAATTTTTGTTGGTTTTCATCTAATGATCTTATTTCAGTCAGCGAGATCTTTCTTCTTCAAAGCAAAAAGATTTTATCTTCAAATACAAGCACTTTTCGTGGTTTTGTTGATTTTCAGCAAATGAACATATTTCAGCGAGCGAGAAGTTTTTTCTTTAATAGCGTCAGATTTTATCTTAAAATACAAGAACTTTTCGTGGTTCTTGTCAATTTTTGTTGGTTTTAATCTGATGAACTTATTTCAGTCAGCGAGATCTTTCTTCTTCAAAGCAAAAAGATTTTATCTTCAAATACAAGAACTTTTCGTGGTTTTGTTGATTTTCAGCAAATGAACATATTTCAGCGAGCGAGAAGTTTTTTCTTTAATAGCGTCAGATTTTATCTTAAAATACAAGAACTTTTCGTGGTTCTTGTCAATTTTTGTTGGTTTTGATCGAATGAACTTATTTCAGTCAGCGAGATCTTTCTTCTTCAAAGCAAAAAGATTTTATCTTCAAATACAAGAACTTTTCGTGGTTTTGTTGATTTTCAGCAAATGAACATATTTCAGCGAGCGAGAATTTTTTCTTTAATATCGTCAGATTTTATCTTAAAATACAAGAACTTTTCGTGGTTCTTGTCAATTTTTGTTGGTTTTGATCTAATGAACTTATTTCAGTCAGCGAGATCTTTCTTCTTCAAAGCAAAAAGATTTTATCTTCAAATACAAGAACTTTTCGTGGTTTTGTTGATTTTCAGCAAATGAACATATTTCAGCGAGCAAGAAGTTTTTTCTTTAATATCGTCAGATTTTATCTTCAAATACAAGAAGTTTTCGTGGTTTTGTTGATTTTCAGCAAATGAACATATTTCAGCGAGCAAGAAGTTTTTTCTTTAATATCGTCAGATTTTATCTTAAAATACAAGAACTTTTCGTGGTTCTTATCAATTTTTGTTGGTTTTCATACAATGAACTTATTTCAGTCACCTGGATCTTTCTTCTTCAAAGCAAAAAGATTTTATCTTCAAATACAAGAACTTTACGTGGTTTTGTTGTTTTTCAGCAAATGAACATATTTCAGCGAGCTCGAAGTTTTTTCTTTAATAGCGCAAGATTTTGTCTTAAAATACAAGAACTTTTCGTGGTTCTTGTCAATTTTTGTTGGTTTTCATCCAATGAACTTATTTCAGTCAGCGAGATCTTTCTTCTTCAAAGCAAAAAGATTTTATCTTGAAATACAAGAACTTTTCGTGGTTTTGTTGGTTTTCAGCAAATGAACATATTTCAGCGAGCTAGAAGTTTTTTCTTTAATAGCGCAAGATTTTATCTTAAAATACAAGAACGTTTCGTGATTCTTATAATTTTTTGTTGGATATCAGTCACCGAGATCTTTCTTCTTCAAAGCAAAAAGATTTTATCTTCAAATACAAGAACTTTTCGTGGTTTTGTTGATTTTCAGCAAATGAACATATTTCAGCGAGCGAGAAGTTTTTTCTTTAATAGCCTCAGATTTTATCCTAAAATACAAGAACTTTTCGTGGTTCTTGTCAATTTTTGTTGGTTTTCATCTAATGAACTTATTTCAGTCAGCTGGATCTTTCTTCTTCAAAGCAAAAAGATTTTATCTTAAAATACAAGCACTTTTCGTGGTTTTGTTGATTTTCAGCAAATGAACATATTTCAGCGAGCGAGAAGTTTTTTCTTTAATAGCGTCAGATTTTATCTTAAAATACAAGAACTTTTTGTGGTTCTTGTCAATTTTTGTTGGTTTTGATCGAATGAACTTATTTCAGTCAGCGAGATCTTTCTTCTTCAAAGCAAAAAGACTTTATCTTCAAATACAAGAACTTTTCGTGGTTTTGTTGATTTTCAGCAAATGAACATATTTCAGCGAGCGAGAAGTTTTTTCTTTAATAGCGTCAGATTTTATCTTAAAATACAAGAACTTTTCGTGGTTCTTGTCAATTTTTGTTGGTTTTGATCGAATGAACTTATTTCAGTCACCTGGATCTTTCTTCTTCAAAGCAAAAAGATTTTATCTTCAAATACAAGAACTTTTCGTGGTTTTGTTGATTTTCAGCAAATGAACATATTTCAGCGAGCGAGAAGTTTTTTCTTTAATATCGTCAGATTTTATCTTAAAATACAAGAACTTTTCGTGGTTCTTATCAATTTTTGTTGGTTTTCATCCAATGAACTTATTTCAGTCACCTGGATCTTTCATCTTCAAAGCAAAAAGATTTTATCTTCAAATACAAGAACTTTACGTGGTTTTGTTCGTTTTCAGCAAATGAACATATTTCAGCGAGCTCGAAGTTTTTTCTTTAATAGCGTCAGATTTTATCTTAAAATACAAGAACTTTTCGTGGTTCTTGTCAATTTTTGTTGGTTTTCATCTAATGAACTTATTTCAGTCAGCCAGATCTTTCTTCTTCAAAGCAAAAAGATTTTATCTTCAAATACAAGAACTTTTCGTGGTTTTGTTGATTTTCAGCAAATGAACATATTTCAGCGAGCGAGAAGTTTTTTCTTTAATAGCGTCAGATTTTATCTTAAAATACAAGAACTTTTCGTGGTTCTTGTCAATTTTTGTTGGTTTTGATCGAATGAACTTATTTCAGTCAGCGAGATCTTTCTTCTTCAAAGCAAAAAGATTTTATCTTCAAATACAAGAACTTTTCGTGGTTTTGTTGATTTTCAGCCAATGAACATATTTCAGCGAGCAAGAAGTTTTTTCTTTAATAGCGTCAGATTTTATCTTAAAATACAAGAACTTTTCGTGGTTCTTATCAATTTTTGTTGGTTTTCATCCAATGAACTTATTTCAGTCAGCTGGATCTTTCTTCTTCAAAGCAAAAAGATTTTATCTTCAAATACAAGAACTTTTCGTGGTTTTGTTGATTTTCAGCAAATGAACATATTTCAGCGAGCGAGAAGTTTTTTCTTTAATAGCGTCAGATTTTATCTTAAAATACAAGAACTTTTCGTGGTTCTTGTCAATTTTTGTTGGTTTTGATCGAATGAACTTATTTCAGTCAGTGAGATCTTTCTTCTTCAAAGCAAAAAGATTTTATCTTCAAATACAAGAACTTTTCGTTGGTTTTGTTGATTTTCAGCAAATGAACATATTTCAGCCAGCAAGAAGTTTTTTCTTTAATATCGTCAGATTTTATCTTAAAATACAAGAACTTTTCGTGGTTCTTGTCAATTTTTGTTGGTTTTCATCTAATGATCTTATTTCAGTCAGCGAGATCTTTCTTCTTCAAAGCAAAAAGATTTTATCTTCAAATACAAGAACTTTTCGTGGTTTTGTTGGTTTTCAGCAAATGAACATATTTCAGCGAGCTTGACGTTTTTTCTTTAATAGCGCAAGATTTTATCTTAAAATACAAGAACGTTTCGTGGTTCTTATAATTTTTTGTTGGATTTCAGTCACCGAGATCTTTCTTCTTCAAAGCAAAAAGATTTTATCTTCAAATACAAGAACTTTTCGTGGTTTTGTTGATTTTCAGCAAATGAACATATTTCAGCAAGCTAGAAGTTTTTTCTTTAATAGCGCAAGATTTTGTCTTAAAATACAAGAACGTTTCGTGGTTCTTATAATTTTTTGTTGGATTTCAGTCACCGAGATCTTTCTTCTTCAAAGCAAAAAGATTTTATCTTCAAATACAAGAACTTTACGTGGTTTTGTTGATTTTCAGCAAATAAACATATTTCAGCGAGCGAGAAGTTTTTTCTTTAATAGCCTCAGATTTTATCCTAAAATACAAGAACTTTTCGTGGTTCTTGTCAATTTTTGTTGGTTTTCATCTAATGAACTTATTTCAGTCAGCTGGATCTTTCTTCTTCAAAGCAAAAAGATTTTATCTTCAAATACAAGCACTTTTCGTGGTTTTGTTGATTTTCAGCAAATGAACATATTTCAGCGAGCGAGAAGTTTGTTCTTTAATAGCGTCAGATTTTATCTTAAAATACAAGAACTTTTCGTGCTTCTTGTCAATTTTTGTTGGTTTTGATCGAATGAACTTATTTCAGTCAGCGAGATCTTTCTTCTTCAAAGCAAAAAGATTTTATCTTCAAACACAAGAACTTTTCGTGGTTTTGTTGATTTTCAGCAAATGAACATATTTCAGCGAGCAAGAAGTTTTTTCTTTAATATCGTCAGATTCTATCTTAAAATACAAGAACTTTTCGTGGTTCTTATCAATTTTTGTTGGTTTTCATCCAATGAACTTATTTCAGTCAGCTGGATATTTCTTCTTCAAAGCAAAAAGATTTTATCTTCAAATACAAGAACTTTACGTGGTTTTGTTGGTTTTCAGCAAATGAACATATTTCAGCGAGCTGGAAGTTTTTTCTTTGATAGCGCAAGATTTTCTCTTAAAATACAAGAACTTTTCGTGGTTCTTGTCAATTTTTGTTGGTTTTCATCCAATGAACTTATTTCAGTCACCAAGATCTTTCATCTTCAAAGCAAAAAGATTTTATCTTCAAATACAAGAACCTTTCGTGGTTTTGTTGATTTTCAGCAAATGAACATATTTCAGCGAGCGAGAAGTTTTTTCTTTAATAGCGTCAGATTTTATCTTAAAATACAAGAACTTTTCGTGGTTCTTGTCAATTTTTGTTGGTTTTGATCGAATGAACTTATTTCAGTCAGCGAGATCTTTCTTCTTCAAAGCAAAAAGATTTTATCTTCAAATACAAGAACTTTTCGTGGTTTTGTTGGTTTTCAGTAAATGAACATATTTCAGCGAGCTAGAAGTTTTTTCTTTAATATCGCAAGATTTTATCTTAAAATACAAGAACGTTTCGTGGTTCTTATAATTTTTTGTTGGATTTCAGTCACCGAGATCTTTCTTCTTCAAAGCAAAAAGATTTTATCTTAAAATACAAGAACTTTTCGTGGTTCTTATCAATTTTTGTTGGTTTTCATCCAATGAACTTATTTCAGTCAGCTGGATCTTTCTTCTTCAAAGCAAAAAGATTTTATCTTCAAATACAAGCACTTTTCGTGGTTTTGTTGATTTTCAGCAAATGATCATATTTCAGCGAGCTGGAAGTTTTTTCTTTAATAGCGTCAGATTTTATCCTAAAATACAAGAACTTTTCGTGGTTCTTGTCAATTTTTGTTGGTTTTCATCCAATGAACTTATTTCAGTCAGCGAGATCTTTCTTCTTCAAAGCAAAAAGATTTTATCTTCAAATACAAGCACTTTTCGTGGTTTTATTGATTTTCAGCAAATTAACATATTTCAGCGAGCGAGAATTTTTTTCTTTAATAGCGTCAGATTTTATCTTAAAATACAAGAACTTTTCGTGGTTCTTGTCAATTTTTGTTTGTTTTGATCGAATGAACTTATTTCAGTCAGCGAGATCTTTCTTCTTCAAAGCAAAAAGATTTTATCTTCAAATACAAGAACTTTTCGTGGTTTTGTTGATTTTCAGCAAATGAACATATTTCAGCGAGCGAGAAGTTTTTTCTTTAATATCGTCAGATTTTATCTTAAAATACAAGAACTTTTCGTGGTTCTTATCAATTTTTGTTGGTTTTCATCCAATGAACTTATTTCAGTCACTTGGATCTTTCTTCTTCAAAGCAAAAAGATTTTATCTTCAAATACAAGAACTTTACGTGGTTTTGTTGGTTTTCAGCAAATGAACATATTTCAGCGAGCTGGAAGTTTTTTCTTTCATTGCGCAAGATTTTATCTTAAAATACAAGAACTTTTCGTGGTTCTTGTCAATTTTTTTTGGTTTTGATCGAATGAACTTATTTCAGTCAGTGAGATCTTTCTTCTTCAAAGCAAAAAGATTTTATCTTCAAATACAAGAACTTTTCGTTGGTTTTGTTGATTTTCAGCAAATGAACATATTTCAGCCAGCAAGAAGTTTTTTCTTTAATATCGTCAGATTTTATCTTAAAATACAAGAACTTTTCGTGGTTCTTGTCAATTTTTGTTGGTTTTCATCTAATGATCTTATTTCAGTCAGCGAGATCTTTCTTCTTCAAAGCAAAAAGATTTTATCTTCAAATACAAGAACTTTTCGTGGTTTTGTTGGTTTTCAGCAAATGAACATATTTCAGCGAGCTTGACGTTTTTTCTTTAATAGCGCAAGATTTTATCTTAAAATACAAGAACGTTTCGTGGTTCTTATAATTTTTTGTTGGATTTCAGTCACCGAGATCTTTCTTCTTCAAAGCAAAAAGATTTTATCTTCAAATACAAGAACTTTTCGTGGTTTTGTTGATTTTCAGCAAATGAACATATTTCAGCAAGCTAGAAGTTTTTTCTTTAATAGCGCAAGATTTTGTCTTAAAATACAAGAACGTTTCGTGGTTCTTATAATTTTTTGTTGGATTTCAGTCACCGAGATCTTTCTTCTTCAAAGCAAAAAGATTTTATCTTCAAATACAAGAACTTTACGTGGTTTTGTTGATTTTCAGCAAATAAACATATTTCAGCGAGCGAGAAGTTTTTTCTTTAATAGCCTCAGATTTTATCCTAAAATACAAGAACTTTTCGTGGTTCTTGTCAATTTTTGTTGGTTTTCATCTAATGAACTTATTTCAGTCAGCTGGATCTTTCTTCTTCAAAGCAAAAAGATTTTATCTTCAAATACAAGCACTTTTCGTGGTTTTGTTGATTTTCAGCAAATGAACATATTTCAGCGAGCGAGAAGTTTGTTCTTTAATAGCGTCAGATTTTATCTTAAAATACAAGAACTTTTCGTGCTTCTTGTCAATTTTTGTTGGTTTTGATCGAATGAACTTATTTCAGTCAGCGAGATCTTTCTTCTTCAAAGCAAAAAGATTTTATCTTCAAACACAAGAACTTTTCGTGGTTTTGTTGATTTTCAGCAAATGAACATATTTCAGCGAGCAAGAAGTTTTTTCTTTAATATCGTCAGATTCTATCTTAAAATACAAGAACTTTTCGTGGTTCTTATCAATTTTTGTTGGTTTTCATCCAATGAACTTATTTCAGTCAGCTGGATATTTCTTCTTCAAAGCAAAAAGATTTTATCTTCAAATACAAGAACTTTACGTGGTTTTGTTGGTTTTCAGCAAATGAACATATTTCAGCGAGCTGGAAGTTTTTTCTTTGATAGCGCAAGATTTTCTCTTAAAATACAAGAACTTTTCGTGGTTCTTGTCAATTTTTGTTGGTTTTCATCCAATGAACTTATTTCAGTCACCAAGATCTTTCATCTTCAAAGCAAAAAGATTTTATCTTCAAATACAAGAACCTTTCGTGGTTTTGTTGATTTTCAGCAAATGAACATATTTCAGCGAGCGAGAAGTTTTTTCTTTAATAGCGTCAGATTTTATCTTAAAATACAAGAACTTTTCGTGGTTCTTGTCAATTTTTGTTGGTTTTGATCGAATGAACTTATTTCAGTCAGCGAGATCTTTCTTCTTCAAAGCAAAAAGATTTTATCTTCAAATACAAGAACTTTTCGTGGTTTTGTTGGTTTTCAGTAAATGAACATATTTCAGCGAGCTAGAAGTTTTTTCTTTAATATCGCAAGATTTTATCTTAAAATACAAGAACGTTTCGTGGTTCTTATAATTTTTTGTTGGATTTCAGTCACCGAGATCTTTCTTCTTCAAAGCAAAAAGATTTTATCTTCAAATACAAGAACTTTTCGTGGTTTTGTTGATTTTCAGCAAATGAACATATTTCAGTGAGCGAGAAGTTTTTTCTTTAATCGCCTCAGATTTTATCCTAAAATACAAGAACTTTTCGTGGTTTTTGTCAATTTTTGTTGGTTTTCATCTCATGAACTTATTTCAGTCAGCTGGATCTTTCTTCTTCAAAGCAAAAAGATTTTATCTTCAAATACAAGCACTTTTCGTGGTTTTGTTGATTTTCAGCAAATGATCATATTTCAGCGAGCTGGAAGTTTTTTCTTTAATAGCGTCAGATTTTATCCTAAAATACAAGAACTTTTCGTGGTTCTTGTCAATTTTTGTTGGTTTTCATCCAATGAACTTATTTCAGTCAGCGAGATCTTTCTTCTTCAAAGCAAAAAGATTTTATCTTCAAATACAAGCACTTTTCGTGGTTTTATTGATTTTCAGCAAATTAACATATTTCAGCGAGCGAGAATTTTTTTCTTTAATAGCGTCAGATTTTATCTTAAAATACAAGAACTTTTCGTGGTTCTTGTCAATTTTTGTTTGTTTTGATCGAATGAACTTATTTCAGTCAGCGAGATCTTTCTTCTTCAAAGCAAAAAGATTTTATCTTCAAATACAAGAACTTTTCGTGGTTTTGTTGGTTTTCAGCAAATGAACATATTTCAGCGAGCTTGACGTTTTTTCTTTAATAGCGCAAGATTTTATCTTAAAATACAAGAACGTTTCGTGGTTCTTATAATTTTTTGTTGGATTTCAGTCACCGAGATCTTTCTTCTTCAAAGCAAAAAGATTTTATCTTCAAATACAAGAACTTTTCGTGGTTTTGTTGATTTTCAGCAAATGAACATATTTCAGCAAGCTAGAAGTTTTTTCTTTAATAGCGCAAGATTTTGTCTTAAAATACAAGAACGTTTCGTGGTTCTTATAATTTTTTGTTGGATTTCAGTCACCGAGATCTTTCTTCTTCAAAGCAAAAAGATTTTATCTTCAAATACAAGAACTTTACGTGGTTTTGTTGATTTTCAGCAAATAAACATATTTCAGCGAGCGAGAAGTTTTTTCTTTAATAGCCTCAGATTTTATCCTAAAATACAAGAACTTTTCGTGGTTCTTGTCAATTTTTGTTGGTTTTCATCTAATGAACTTATTTCAGTCAGCTGGATCTTTCTTCTTCAAAGCAAAAAGATTTTATCTTCAAATACAAGCACTTTTCGTGGTTTTGTTGATTTTCAGCAAATGAACATATTTCAGCGAGCGAGAAGTTTGTTCTTTAATAGCGTCAGATTTTATCTTAAAATACAAGAACTTTTCGTGCTTCTTGTCAATTTTTGTTGGTTTTGATCGAATGAACTTATTTCAGTCAGCGAGATCTTTCTTCTTCAAAGCAAAAAGATTTTATCTTCAAACACAAGAACTTTTCGTGGTTTTGTTGATTTTCAGCAAATGAACATATTTCAGCGAGCAAGAAGTTTTTTCTTTAATATCGTCAGATTCTATCTTAAAATACAAGAACTTTTCGTGGTTCTTATCAATTTTTGTTGGTTTTCATCCAATGAACTTATTTCAGTCAGCTGGATATTTCTTCTTCAAAGCAAAAAGATTTTATCTTCAAATACAAGAACTTTACGTGGTTTTGTTGGTTTTCAGCAAATGAACATATTTCAGCGAGCTGGAAGTTTTTTCTTTGATAGCGCAAGATTTTCTCTTAAAATACAAGAACTTTTCGTGGTTCTTGTCAATTTTTGTTGGTTTTCATCCAATGAACTTATTTCAGTCACCAAGATCTTTCATCTTCAAAGCAAAAAGATTTTATCTTCAAATACAAGAACCTTTCGTGGTTTTGTTGATTTTCAGCAAATGAACATATTTCAGCGAGCGAGAAGTTTTTTCTTTAATAGCGTCAGATTTTATCTTAAAATACAAGAACTTTTCGTGGTTCTTGTCAATTTTTGTTGGTTTTGATCGAATGAACTTATTTCAGTCAGCGAGATCTTTCTTCTTCAAAGCAAAAAGATTTTATCTTCAAATACAAGAACTTTTCGTGGTTTTGTTGGTTTTCAGTAAATGAACATATTTCAGCGAGCTAGAAGTTTTTTCTTTAATATCGCAAGATTTTATCTTAAAATACAAGAACGTTTCGTGGTTCTTATAATTTTTTGTTGGATTTCAGTCACCGAGATCTTTCTTCTTCAAAGCAAAAAGATTTTATCTTCAAATACAAGAACTTTTCGTGGTTTTGTTGATTTTCAGCAAATGAACATATTTCAGTGAGCGAGAAGTTTTTTCTTTAATCGCCTCAGATTTTATCCTAAAATACAAGAACTTTTCGTGGTTTTTGTCAATTTTTGTTGGTTTTCATCTCATGAACTTATTTCAGTCAGCTGGATCTTTCTTCTTCAAAGCAAAAAGATTTTATCTTCAAATACAAGCACTTTTCGTGGTTTTGTTGATTTTCAGCAAATGATCATATTTCAGCGAGCTGGAAGTTTTTTCTTTAATAGCGTCAGATTTTATCCTAAAATACAAGAACTTTTCGTGGTTCTTGTCAATTTTTGTTGGTTTTCATCCAATGAACTTATTTCAGTCAGCGAGATCTTTCTTCTTCAAAGCAAAAAGATTTTATCTTCAAATACAAGCACTTTTCGTGGTTTTATTGATTTTCAGCAAATTAACATATTTCAGCGAGCGAGAATTTTTTTCTTTAATAGCGTCAGATTTTATCTTAAAATACAAGAACTTTTCGTGGTTCTTGTCAATTTTTGTTTGTTTTGATCGAATGAACTTATTTCAGTCAGCGAGATCTTTCTTCTTCAAAGCAAAAAGATTTTATCTTCAAATACAAGAACTTTTCGTGGTTTTGTTGATTTTCAGCAAATGAACATATTTCAGCGAGCGAGAAGTTTTTTCTTTAATATCGTCAGATTTTATCTTAAAATACAAGAACTTTTCGTGGTTCTTATCAATTTTTGTTGGTTTTCATCCAATGAACTTATTTCAGTCACTTGGATCTTTCTTCTTCAAAGCAAAAAGATTTTATCTTCAAATACAAGAACTTTACGTGGTTTTGTTGGTTTTCAGCAAATGAACATATTTCAGCGAGCAAGAAGTTTTTTCTTTAATAGCGCAAGATTTTATCTTAAAATACAAGAAC
This sequence comes from Heptranchias perlo, assembly GCF_035084215.1. NCBI lineage: Eukaryota > Metazoa > Chordata > Chondrichthyes > Hexanchiformes > Hexanchidae > Heptranchias > Heptranchias perlo. The sequence goes on along the minus strand of NW_027138374.1, from coordinate 1,130,425 downwards.
TTTTCGTGGTTCTTGTCAATTTTTGTTGGTTTTCATCTAATGAACTTATTTCAGTCAGCGAGATCTTTCTTCTTCAAAGCAAAAAGATTTTAACTTCAAATACAAGAACTTTTCGTGGTTTTGTTGATTTTCAGCAAATGAACATATTTCAGCGAGCTGGAAGTTTTTTCTTGAATACCATCAGATTTTATCCTAAAATACAAGAACTTTTCGTGGTTCTTGTCAATTTTTGTTGGTTTTCATCTGATGAACTTATTTAAGTCAGCTGGATTTTTCTTTTTCAAAGCAAAAAGATTTTATCTTCAAATACAAGAACTTTACGTGGTTTTGTTGGTTTTCAGCAAGTGAACATATTTCAGCGAGCTGGAAGTTTTTTCTTTCATTGCGCAAGATTTTATCTTAAAATACAAGAACTTTTCGTGGTTCTTGTCAATTTTTTTTGGTTTTCATCCAATGAACTTATTTCAGTCACCAAGATCTTTCATCTTGAAAGCAAAAAGATTTTATCTTCAAATACAAGAACTTTTCGTGGTTTTGTTGATTTTCAGCAAATGAACATATTTCAGCGAGCGAGAAGTTTTTTCTTTAATAGCGTCAGATTTTATCTTAAAATACAAGAACTTTTCGTGGTTCTTGTCAATTTTTGTTGGTTTTGATCGAATGAACTTATTTCAGTCAGCGAGATCTTTCTTCTTCAAAGCAAAAAGATTTTATCTTCAAATACAAGAACTTTTCGTGGTTTTGTTGATTTTCAGCAAATGAACATATTTCAGCGAGCAAGAAGTTTTTTCTTTAATAGCGCAAGATTTTATCTTAAAATACAAGAACTTTTCGTGGTTCTTGTCAATTTTTGTTGGTTTTCATCGAATGAACTTATTTCAGTCAGCGAGATCTTTCTTCTTCAAAGCAAAAAGATTTTATCTTCAAATACAAGAACTTTTCGTGGTTTTGTTGATTTTGAGCAAATGAACATATTTCAGCGAGCGAGAAGTTTTTTCTTTAATATCGTCAGATTTTATCTTAAAATACAAGAACTTTTCGTGGTTCTTATCAATTTTTGTTGGTTTTCATCCAATGAACTTATTTCAGTCACCTGGATTTTTCTTCTTCAAAGCAAAAAGATTTTATCTTCAAATACAAGAACTTGACGTGGTTTTGTTGGTTTTCAGCAAATGAACATATTTCAGCGAGCTCGAAGTTTTTTCTTTAATATCGTCAGATTTTATCTTAAAATACAAGAACTTTTCGTGGTTCTTATCAATTTTTGTTGGTTTTCATCCAATGAACTTATTTCAGTCACCTGGATCTTTCTTCTTCAAAGCAAAAAGATTTTATCTTCAAATACAAGAACTTTACGTGGTTTTGTTGGTTTTCAGCAAATGAACATATTTCAGCGAGCTCGAAGTTTTTTCTTTAATAGCGCAAGATTTTATCTTAAAATACAAGAACTTTTCGTGGTTCTTGTCAATTTTTGTTGGTTTTCATCTAATGAACTTATTTCAGTCAGCGAGATCTTTCTTCTTCAAAGCAAAAAGATTTTATCTTGAAATACAAGAACTTTTCGTGGTTTTGTTGGTTTTCAGCAAATGAACATATTTAAGCGAGCTAGAAGTTTTTTCTTTAATAGCGCAAGATTTTATCTTAAAATACAAGAACGTTTCGTGGTTCTTATAATTTTTTGTTGGATTTCAGTCACCGAGATCTTTCTTCTTCAAAGCAAAAAGATTTTATCTTCAAATACAAGAACTTTTCGTGGTTTTGTTGATTTTCAGCAAATGAACATATTTCAGCGAGCGAGAAGTTTTTTCTTTAATGTCCTCAGATTTTATCCTAAAATACAAGAACTTTTCGTGGTTCTTGTCAATTTTTGTTGGTTTTCATCTAATGAACTTATTTCAGTCAGCTGGATCTTTCTTCTTCAAAGCAAAAAGATTTTATCTTCAAATACAAGAACTTTTCGTGGTTTTGTTGATTTTCAGCAAATGAACATATTTCAGCGAGCGAGAAGTTTTTTCTTTAATAGCGTCAGATTTTATCTTAAAATACAAGAACTTTTCGTGGTTCTTGTCAATTTTTGTTGGTTTTGATCGAATGAACTTATTTCAGTCAGCGAGATCTTTCTTCTTCAAAGCAAAAATACTTTATCTTCAAATACAAGAACTTTTCGTGGTTTTGTTGATTTTCAGCAAATGAACATATTTCAGCGAGCTGGAAGTTTTTTCTTTAATAGCATCAGATTTTATCCTAAAATACAAGAACTTTTCTTGGTTCTTGTCAATTTTTGTTGGTTTTCATCTAATGAACTTATTTCAGTCAGCGAGATCTTTCTTCTTCAAAGCAAAAAGATTTTATCTTCAAATACAAGAACTTTTCGTGGTTTTGTTGATTTTCAGCAAATGAACATATTTCAGCGAGCGAGAAGTTTTTTCTTTAATAGCGTCAGATTTTATCTTAAAATACAAGAACTTTTCGTGGTTCTTATCAATTTTTGTTGGTTTTCATCGAATGAACTTATTTCAGTCAGCTGGATTTTTCTTCTTCAAAGCAAAAAGATTTTATCTTCAAATAGAAGAACTTTTCGTGGTTTTGTTGGTTTTCAGCAAATGAACATATTTCAGCGAGCTCGAAGTTTTTTCTTTAATATCGTCAGATTTTATCTTAAAATACAAGAACTTTTCGTGGTTCTTATCAATTTTTGTTGGTTTTCATCTAATGAACTTATTTCAGTCAGCGAGATCTTTCTTCTTCAAAGCAAAAAGATTTTATCTTCAAATACAAGAACTTTACGTGGTTTTGTTGGTTTTCAGCAAATGAACATATTTCAGCGAGCTGGAAGTTTTTTCTTTAATAGCGCAAGATTTTATCTTAAAATACAAGAACGTTTCGTGGTTCTTATAATTTTTTGTTGGATTTCAGTCACCGAGATCTTTCTTCTTCAAAGCAAAAAGATTTTATCTTCAAATACAAGAACTTTTCGTGGTTTTGTTGATTTTCAGCAAATGAACATATTTCAGCGAGCGAGAAGTTTTTTCTTTAATGGCCTCAGATTTTATCCTAAAATACAAGAACTTTTCGTGGTTCTTGTCAATTTTTGTTGGTTTTCATCTAATGAACTTATTTCAGTCAGCTGGATCTTTCTTCTTCAAAGCAAAAAGATTTTATCTTCAAATACAAGCACTTTTCGTGGTTTTGTTGATTTTCAGCAAATGAACATATTTCAGCGAGCGAGAAGTTTTTTCTTTAATAGCGTCAGATTTTATCTTAAAATACAAGAACTTTTCGTGGTTCTTGTCAATTTTTGTTGGTTTTGATCGAATGAACTTATTTCAGTCAGCGAGATCTTTCTTCTTCAAAGCAAAAATACTTTATCTTCAAATACAAGAACTTTTCGTGGTTTTGTTGATTTTCAGCAAATGAACATATTTCAGCGAGCTGGAAGTTTTTTCTTTAATAGCGTCAGATTTTATCCTAAAATACAAGAACTTTTCGTGGTTCTTGTCAATTTTTGTTGGTTTTGATCGAATGAACTTATTTCAGTCAGCGAGATCTTTCTTCTTCAAAGCAAAAAGATTTTATCTTCAAATACAAGAACTTTTCGTGGTTTTGTTGATTTTCAGCAAATGAACATATTTCAGCGAGCGAGAAGTTTTTTCTTTAATATCGTCAGATTTTATCTTAAAATACAAGAACTTTTCGTGGTTCTTATCAATTTTTGTTGGTTTTCATCCAATGAACTTATTTCAGTCACCTGGATCTTTCTTCTTCAAAGCAAAAAGATTTTATCTTCAAATACAAGAACTTTACGTGGTTTTGTTGGTTTTCAGCAAATGAACATATTTCAGCGAGCTCGAAGTTTTTTCTTTAATAACGCAAGATTTTATCTTAAAATACAAGAACTTTTCGTGGTTCTTGTCAATTTTTGTTGGTTTCATCCAATGATCTTATTTCAGTCACCAAGACCTTTCTTCTTCAAAGCAAAAAGATTTTATCTTCAAATACAAGAACTTTTCGTGATTTTGTTGATTTTCAGCAAATGAACATATTTCAGCGAGCTAGAAGTTTTTTCTTTAATAGCGCAAGATTTTATCTTAAAATACAAGAACTTTTCGTGGTTCTTGTCAATTTTTGTTGGTTTTCATCTAATGAACTGATTTCAGTCAGCCAGATCTTTCTTCTTCAAAGTAAAAAGATTTTATCTTCAAATACAAGAACTTTTCGTGGTTTTGTTGATTTTCAGCAAATGAACATATTTCAGCGAGCGAGAAGTTTTTTCTTTAATAGCGTCAGATTTTATCTTAAAATACAAGAACTTTTCGTTGTTCTTGTCAATTTTTGTTGCTTTTGATCGAATGAACTTATTTCAGTCAGCGAGATCTTTCTTCTTCAAAGCAAAAAGATTTTATCTTCAAATACAAGAACTTTTCGTGGTTTTGTTGATTTTCAGCCAATGAACATTTTTCAGCGAGCGTGAAGTTTTTTCCTTAATAGCGTCAGATTTTATCTTAAAATACAAGAACTTTTCGTGGTTCTTGTCAATTTTTGTTGGTTTTGATCGAATGAACTTATTTCAGTCAGCGAGATCTTTCTTCTTCAAAGCAAAAAGATTTTATCTTCAAATACAAGAACTTTTCGTTGGTTTTGTTGATTTTCAACAAATGAACATATTTCAGCCAGCAAGAAGTTTTTTCTTTAATATCGTCAGATTTTATCTTAAAATACAAGAACTTTTCGTGGTTCTTGTCAATTTTTGTTGGTTTTCATCCAATGAACTTATTTCAGTCAGCGAGATCTTTCTTCTTCAATGCAAAAAGATTTTATCTTCAAATACAAGAACTTTTCGTGGTTTTGTTGATTTTCAGCAAATGAACATATTTCAGCGAGCAAGAAGTTTTTTCTTTAATAGCGTCAGATTTTATCTTAAAATACAAGAACTTTTCGTGGTTCTTGTCAATTTTTGTTGGTTTTGATCGAATGAACTTATTTCAGTCAGCGAGATCTTTCTTCTTCAAAGCAAAAAGATTTTATCTTCAAATACAAGAACTTTTCGTGGTTTTGTTGATTTTCAGCAAATGAACATATTTCAACGAGCGAGAAGTTTTTTCTTTAATAGCGTCAGATTTTATCTTAAAATACAAGAACTTTTCGTGGTTCTTATCAATTTTTGTTGGTTTTCATCCAATGAACTTATTTCAGTCACCTGGATCTTTCTTCTTCAAAGCAAAAAGATTTTATCTTCAAATACAAGAACTTTACGTGGTTTTGTTGGTTTTCAGCAAATGAACATATTTCAGCGAGCTCGAAGTTTTTTCTTTAATATCGTCAGATTTTATCTTAAAATACAAGAACTTTTCGTGGTTCTTATCAATTTTTGTTGGTTTTCATCCAATGAACTTATTTCAGTCACCTGGATCTTTCTTCTTCAAAGCAAAAAGATTTTATCTTCAAATACAAGAACTTTATGTGGTTTTGTTGGTTTTCAGCAAATGAACATATTTCAGCGAGCTCGAAGTTTTTTCTTTAATAGCGCAAGATTTTATCTTAAAATACAAGAACTTTTCGTGGTTCTTGTCAGTTTTTGTTGGTTTTCATCCAATGAACTTATTTCAGTCACCAAGATCTTTCATCTTCACAGCAAAAAGATTTTATCTTCAAATACAAGAACTTTTCGGGGTTTTGTTGATTTTCAGCAAATGAACATATTTCAGCGAGCGAGAAGTTTTTTCTTTAATAGCGTCAGATTTTATCTTAAAATTCAAGAACTTTTCGTGGTTCTTGTCAATTTTTGTTGGTTTTGATCGAATGAACTTATTTCAGTCAGCGAGATCTTTCTTCTTCAAAGCAAAAAGATTTGATCTTCAAATACAAGAACTTTTGGTGGTTTTGTTGATTTTCAGCAAATGAACATATTTCAGCGAGCTTGAAGTTTTTTCTTTAATAGCGTCAGATTTTATCTTAAAATACAAGAACTTTTCGTGGTTCTTGTCAATATTTGTTGATTTTCGTCGAATGAACTGATTTCAGTCACCTCGATCTTTCTTCTTCAAAACAAAAAGATTTTATCTTCAAAAACAAGAACTTTTCGTGGTTTTGTTGGTTTTCAGCAAATGAACATATTTCAGCGAGCAAGAAGTTTTTTCTTTTATAGCGTCAGATTTTATCTTAAAATACAAGAACGTTTCGTGGTTCTTGTCAATTTTTGTTGGTTTTCATCCAATGAACTTATTTCAGTCAGCTGGATCTTTCTTCTTCAAAGCAAAAAGATTTGATCTTCAAATACAAGAACTTTACGTGGTTTTGTTGGTTTTCAGCAAATGAACATATTTCAGCGAGCGAGAAGTTTTTTCTTTAATAGCGTCAGATTTTATCTTAAAATACAAGTACTTTTCTTGGTTCTTGTCAATTTTTGTTGGTTTTGATCGAATGAACTTATTTCAGTCAGCTAGATCTTTCTTCTTCAAAGCAAAAAGATTTTATCTTCAAATGCAAGAACTTTTTGTGGTTTTGTTGATTTTCAGCAAATGAACATATTTCAGCGAGCGAGAAGTTTTTTCTTTAATAGCGTCAGATTTTATCCTAAAATACAAGAACTTTTCGTGGTTCTTTTCAATTTTTGTTGGTTTTCATCTAATGAACTTATTTCAGTCAGCTGGATCTTTCTTCTTCAAAGCAACAAGATTTTATCTTAAAATACAAGAACTTTTCGTGGTTCTTGTCAATATTTGTTGATTTTCATCTGATGAACTTATTTCAGTCAGCTGGATCTTTCTTCTTCAAAGCAAAAAGATTTTATCTTCAAATACAAGAACTTCTCGTGGTTTTGTTGATTTTCAGCAAATTAACATATTTCAGCGAGTGAGAAGTTTTTTCTTTAATAGCGTCAGATTTTATCTTAAAATACAAGAACTTTTCGTGGGTCTTATCAATTTTTGTTGGTTTTCATCTAATGAACTTATTTCAGTCAGCTGGATCTTTCTTCTTCAAAGCAAAAATATTTTATCTTCAAATACAAGAACTTTACGTGGTTTTGTTGGTTTTCAGCAAATGAACATATTTCAGCGAGCTCGAAGTTTTTTCTTTAATAGCGCAAGATTTTATCTTAAAATACAAGAACTTTTCGTGGTTCTTGTCAATTTTTGTTGATTTTCATCTGATGAACTTATTTTAGTCAGCTGGATCTTTCTTCTTCAAAGCAACAAGATTTCATCTTAAAATACAAGAACTTTTCGTGGTTCTTGTCAATATTTGTTGATTTTCATCGAATGAACTTATTTCAGTCACCTCGATCTTTCTTCTTCAAAGCAAAAAGATTTTATCTTCAAAAACAAGAACTTTTCCTGGTTTTGTTGGTTTTCAGCAAATGAACATATTTCACCGAGCAAGAAGTTTTTTCTTTTATAGCGTCAGATTTTATCTTAAAATACAAGAACGTTTCGTGGTTCTTGTCAATTTTTGTTGGTTTTCATCTGATGAACTTATTTCAGTCACCAAGATCTTTCTTCTTCAAAGCAAAAAGATTTGATCTTCAAATACAAGAACATTTCGTGGTTTTGTTGATTTTCAGCAAATGAACATATTTCAGCGAGCTAGAAGTTTTTTCTTTGATAGCGTCAGATTTTATCTTAAAATACAAGAACTTTTCGTGGTTCTTGTCAATATTTGTTGATTTTCGTCGAATGAACTGATTTCAGTCACCTCGATCTTTCTTCTTCAAAACAAAAAGATTTTATCTTCAAAAACAAGAACTTTTCGTGGTTTTGTTGGTTTTCAGCAAATGAACATATTTCAGCGAGCAAGAAGTTTTTTCTTTTATAGCGTCAGATTTTATCTTAAAATACAAGAACGTTTCGTGGTTCTTGTCAATTTTTGTTGGTTTTCATCTGATGAACTTATTTCAGTCACCAAGATCTTTCTTCTTCAAAGCAAAAAGATTTGATCTTCAAATAAATGAACTTTTCGTGGTTTTGTTGATTTTCAGCAAATGAACATATTTCAGCGAGCGAGAAGTTTTTTCTTTCATTGCGTCAGATTTTATCTTAAAATACAAGTACTTTTCTTGGTTCTTGTCAATTTTTGTTGGTTTTGATCGAATGAACTTATGTCAGTCAGCTAGATCTTTCTTCTTCAAAGCAAAAAGATTTTATCTTCAAATACAAGAACTTTTCGTGGTTCTTGTCAATATTTGTTGATTTTCATCGAATGAACTTATTTCAGTCACCTCGATCTTTCTTCTTCAAAGCAAAAAGATTTTATCTTCAAAAACAAGAACTTTTCCTGGTTTTGTTGGTTTTCAGCAAATGAACATATTTCACCGAGCAAGAAGTTTTTTCTTTTATAGCGTCAGATTTTATCTTAAAATACAAGAACGTTTCGTGGTTCTTGTCAATTTTTGTTGGTTTTCATCTGATGAACTTATTTCAGTCACCAAGATCTTTCTTCTTCAAAGCAAAAAGATTTGATCTTCAAATAAATGAACTTTTCGTGGTTTTGTTGATTTTCAGCAAATGAACATATTTCAGCGAGCGAGAAGTTTTTTCTTTCATTGCGTCAGATTTTATCTTAAAATACAAGTACTTTTCTTGGTTCTTGTCAATTTTTGTTGGTTTTGATCGAATGAACTTATTTCAGTCAGCTAGATCTTTCTTCTTCAAAGCAAAAAGATTTTATCTTCAAATACAAGAACTTTTCGTGGTTCTTGTCAATATTTGTTGATTTTCATCGAATGAACTTATTTCAGTCACCTCGATCTTTCTTCTTCAAAGCAAAAAGATTTTATCTTCAAAAACAAGAACTTTTCCTGGTTTTGTTGGTTTTCAGCAAATGAACATATTTCACCGAGCAAGAAGTTTTTTCTTTTATAGCGTCAGATTTTATCTTAAAATACAAGAACGTTTCGTGGTTCTTGTCAATTTTTGTTGGTTTTCATCTGATGAACTTATTTCAGTCACCAAGATCTTTCTTCTTCAAAGCAAAAAGATTTGATCTTCAAATACAAGAACTTTTCGTGGTTTTGTTGATTTTCAGCAAATGAACATATTTCAGCGAGCTAGAAGTTTTTTCTTTAATAGCGTCAGATTTTATCTTAAAATACAAGAACTTTTCGTGGTTCTTGTCAATATTTGTTGATTTTCGTCGAATGAACTGATTTCAGTCACCTCGATCTTTCTTCTTCAAAACAAAAAGATTTTATCTTCAAAAACAAGAACTTTTCGTGGTTTTGTTGGTTTTCAGCAAATGAACATATTTCAGCGAGCAAGAAGTTTTTTCTTTTATAGCGTCAGATTTTATCTTAAAATACAAGAACGTTTCGTGGTTCTTGTCAATTTTTGTTGGTTTTCATCTGATGAACTTATTTCAGTCACCAAGATCTTTCTTCTTCAAAGCAAAAAGATTTGATCTTCAAATAAATGAACTTTTCGTGGTTTTGTTGATTTTCAGCAAATGAACATATTTCAGCGAGCGAGAAGTTTTTTCTTTCATTGCGTCAGATTTTATCTTAAAATACAAGTACTTTTCTTGGTTCTTGTCAATTTTTGTTGGTTTTGATCGAATGAACTTATTTCAGTCAGCTAGATCTTTCTTCTTCAAAGCAAAAAGATTTTATCTTCAAATGCAAGAACTTTTTTGTGGTTTTGTTGATTTTCAGCAAATGAACATATTTCAGCGAGCGAGAAGTTTTTTCTTTAATAGCGTCAGATTTTATCCTAAAATACAAGAACTTTTCGTGGTTCTTTTCAATTTTTGTTGGTTTTCATCTAATGAACTTATTTCAGTCAGCTGGATCTTTCTTCTTCAAAGCAAAAATATTTTATCTTCAAATACAAGAACTTTACGTGGTTTTGTTGGTTTTCAGCAAATGAACATATTTCAGCGAGCTCGAAGTTTTTTCTTTAATAGCGCAAGATTTTATCTTAAAATACAAGAACTTTTCGTGGTTCTTGTCAATTTTTGTTGATTTTCATCTGATGAACTTATTTCAGTCAGCTGGATCTTTCTTCTTCAAAGCAACAAGATTTTATCTTAAAATACAAGAACTTTTCGTGGTTCTTGTCAATATTTGTTGATTTTCATCGAATGAACTTATTTCAGTCACCTCGATCTTTCTTCTTCAAAGCAAAAAGATTTTATCTTCAAAAACAAGAACTTTTCCTGGTTTTGTTGGTTTTCAGCAAATGAACATATTTCACCGAGCAAGAAGTTTTTTCTTTTATAGCGTCAGATTTTATCTTAAAATACAAGAACGTTTCGTGGTTCTTGTCAATTTTTGTTGGTTTTCATCTGATGAACTTATTTCAGTCACCAAGATCTTTCTTCTTCAAAGCAAAAAGATTTGATCTTCAAATAAATGAACTTTTCGTGGTTTTGTTGATTTTCAGCAAATGAACATATTTCAGCGAGTGAGAAGTTTTTTCTTTAATAGCGTCAGATTTTATCTTAAAATACAAGTACTTTTCTTGGTTCTTGTCAATTTTTGTTGGTTTTCATCTCATGAACTTATTTCAGTCAGCTGGATCTTTCTTCTTCAAAGCAACAAGATTTTATCTTAAAATACAAGAACTTTTCGTGGTTCTTGTCAATTTTTGTTGGTTTTCATCCAATGAACTTATTTCAGTCACCTCGATCTTTCTTCTTCAAAGCAAAAAGATTCTATCTTCACATACAAGAACTTTTCGTGGTTTTGTTGATTTTCAGCAAATGAACATATTTCAGCGAGCGAGAAGTTTTTTCTTTAATAGCGTCAGATTTTATCCTAAAATACAAGAACTTTTCGTGGTTCTTGTCAATTTTTGTTGGTTTTCATCTGATGAACTTATTTCAGTCACCAAGATCTTTCTTCTTCAAAGCAAAAAGATTTTATCTTCAAATACAAGAACTTTTCGTGGTTTTGTTGATTTTCAGCAAATGAACATATTTCAGCGAGCTGGAAGTTTTTTCTTTAATAGCATCAGATTTTATCCTAAAATACAAGAACTTTTCGTGGTTCTTGTCAATTTTTGTTGGTTTTCATCTAATGAACTTATTTCAGTCAGCTAGGTCTTTCTTCTTCAAAGCAAAAAGATTTTATCTTCAAATACAAGAACTTTTCGTGGTTTTGTTGATTTTCAGCAAATTAACATATTTCAGCGAGCGAGAAGTTTTTTCTTTAATAGCGTCAGATTTTATCTTAAAATACAAGAACTTTTCGTGGGTCTTATCAATTTTTGTTGGTTTTCATCTAATGAACTTATTTCAGTCAGCTGGATCTTTCTTCTTCAAAGCAAAAATATTTTATCTTCAAATACAAGAACTTTACGTGGTTTTGTTGGTTTTCAGCAAATGAACATATTTCAGCGAGCTCGAAGTTTTTTCTTTAATAGCGCAAGATTTTATCTTAAAATACAAGAACTTTTCGTGGTTCTTGTCAATTTTTGTTGATTTTCATCTGATGAACTTATTTCAGTCAGCTGGATCTTTCTTCTTCAAAGCAACAAGATTTTATCTTAAAATACAAGAACTTTTCGTGGTTCTTGTCAATATTTGTTGATTTTCATCGAATGAACTTATTTCAGTCACCTCGATCTTTCTTCTTCAAAGCAAAAAGATTTTATCTTCAAAAACAAGAACTTTTCCTGGTTTTGTTGGTTTTCAGCAAATGAACATATTTCACCGAGCAAGAAGTTTTTTCTTTTATAGCGTCAGATTTTATCTTAAAATACAAGAACGTTTCGTGGTTCTTGTCAATTTTTGTTGGTTTTCATCTGATGAACTTATTTCAGTCACCAAGATCTTTCTTCTTCAAAGCAAAAAGATTTGATCTTCAAATAAATGAACTTTTCGTGGTTTCGTTGATTTTCAGCAAATGAACATATTTCAGCGAGCGAGAAGTTTTTTCTTTAATAGCGTCAGATTTTATCTTAAAATACAAGTACTTTTCTTGGTTCTTGTCAATTTTTGTTGGTTTTGATCGAATGAACTTATTTCAGTCAGCTAGATCTTTCTTCTTCAAAGCAAAAAGATTTTATCTTCAAATGCAAGAACTTTTTGTGGTTTTGTTGATTTTCAGCAAATGAACATATTTCAGCGAGCGAGAAGTTTTTTCTTTAATAGCGTCAGATTTTATCCTAAAATACAAGAACTTTTCGTGGTTCTTGTCAATTTTTGTTGGTTTTCATCTAATGAACTTATTTCAGTCAGCTGGATCTTTCTTCTTCAAAGCAACAAGATTTTATCTTAAAATACAAGAACTTTTCGTGGTTCTTGTCAATATTTGTTGATTTTCATCTGATGAACTTATTTCAGTCAGCTGGATCTTTCTTCTTCAAAGCAACAAGATTTTATCTTAAAATACAAGAACTTTTCGTGGTTCTTGTCAATTTTTGTTGGTTTTCATCCAATGAACTTATTTCAGTCACCTCGATCTTTCTTCTTCAAAGCAAAAAGATTGTATCTTCACATACAAGAACTTTTCGTGGTTTTGTTGATTTTCAGCAAATGAACATATTTCAGCGAGCGAGAAGTTTTTTCTTTAATAGCGTCAGATTTTATCCTAAAATACAAGAACTTTTCGTGGTTCTTGTCAATTTTTGTTGGTTTTCATCTGATGAACTTAGTTCAGTCACCAAGATCTTTCTTCTTCAAAGCAAAAAGATTTTATCTTCAAATACATGAACTTTTCGTGGTTTTGTTGATTTTCAGCAAATGAACATATTTCAGCGAGCGAGAAGTTTTTTCTTTAATAGCGTCAGATTTTATCTTAAAATACAAGTACTTTTCGTGGTTCTTGTCAATTTTTGTTGGTTTTGATCGAATGAAGTTATTTCAGTCAGCTAGATCTTTCTTCTTCAAAGCAAAAAGATTTTATCTTCAAGTGCAAGAACTTTTCGTGGTTTTGTTGATTTTCAGCAAATGAACATATTTCAGCGAGCTAGAAGTTTTTTCTTTAATAGCCTCAGATTTTATCTTAAAATACAAGAACTTTTCGTGGTTCTTGTCAATTTTTGTTGGTTTTCATCCAATGAACTTATTTCAGTCACCAAGATCTTACTTCTTCAAAGCAAAAAGATTCTATCTTCACATACAAGAACTTTTCGTGGTTTTGTTGATTTTCAGCAAATGAACATATTTCAGCGAGCAATAAGTTTTTTCTTTAATAGCGTCAGATTTTATCTTAAAATACAAGAACTTTTCGTGGTTCTTATCAATTTTTGTTGGTTTTCATCCAATGAACTAATTTCAGTCAGCTGGATCTTTCTTCTTCAAAGCAAAAAGATTTTATCTTCAAATACAAGAACTTTACGTGGTTTTGTTGGTTTTCAGCAAATGAACATATTTCAGCGAGCGAGAAGTTTTTTCTTTAATAGCGTCAGATTTTATCTTAAAATACAAGAACTTTTCGTGGTTCTTGTCAATTTTTGTTGGTGTTGATCGAATGAACTTATTTCAGTCAGCAAGATCTTTCTTCTTCAAAGCAAAAATATTTTATCTTCAAAAACAAGAACTTTTCGTGGTTTTGTTGGTTTTCAGCAAATGAACATATTTCAGCGAGCAAGAAGTTTTTTCTTTTATAGCGTCAGATTTTATCTTAAAATACAAGAACGTTTCGTGGTTCTTGTCAATTTTTGTTGGTTTTCATCTGATGAACTTATTTCAGTCACCAAGATCTTTCTTCTTCAAAGCAAAAAGATTTGATCTTCAAATAAATGAACTTTTCGTGGTTTTGTTGATTTTCAGCAAATGAACATATTTCAGCGAGCGAGAAGTTTTTTCTTTAATAGCGTCAGATTTTATCTTAAAATACAAGTTCTTTTCTTGGTTCTTGTCAATTTTTGTTGGTTTTGATCGAATGAACTTATTTCAGTCAGCTAGATCTTTCTTCTTCAAAGCAAAAAGATTTTATCTTCAAATACAAGAACTTTACGTGGTTTTGTTGGTTTTCAGCAAATGAGCATATTTCAGCGAGCTCGAAGTTTTTTCTTTAATAGCGCAAGATTTTATCTTAAAATACAAGAACTTTTCGTGGTTCTTGTCAATTTTTGTTGATTTTCATCTGATGAACTTATTTCAGTCAGCTGGATCTTTCTTCTTCAAAGCAACAAGATTTTATCTTAAAATACAAGAACTTTTCGTGGTTCTTGTCAATATTTGTTGATTTTCATCGAATGAACTTATTTCAGTCACCTCGATCTTTCTTCTTCAAAGCAAAAAGATTTTATCTTCAAAAACAAGAACTTTTCCTGGTTTTGTTGGTTTTCAGCAAATGAACATATTTCACCGAGCAAGAAGTTTTTTCTTTTATAGCGTCAGATTTTATCTTAAAATACAAGAACGTTTCGTGGTTCTTGTCAATTTTTGTTGGTTTTCATCTGATGAACTTATTTCAGTCACCAAGATCTTTCTTCTTCAAAGCAAAAAGATTTGATCTTCAAATAAATGAACTTTTCGTGGTTTTGTTGATTTTCAGCAAATGAACATATTTCAGCGAGCGAGAAGTTTTTTCTTTAATAGCGTCAGATTTTATCTTAAAATACAAGTACTTTTCTTGGTTCTTGTCAATTTTTGTTGGTTTTGATCGAATGAACTTATTTCAGTCAGCTAGATCTTTCTTCTTCAAAGCAAAAAGATTTTATCTTCAAATGCAAGAACTTTTTGTGGTTTTGTTGATTTTCAGCAAATGAACATATTTCAGCGAGCGAGAAGTTTTTTCTTTAATAGCGTCAGATTTTATCCTAAAATACAAGAACTTTTCGTGGTTCTTGTCAATTTTTGTTGGTTTTCATCTAATGAACTTATTTCAGTCAGCTGGATCTTTCTTCTTCAAAGCAACAAGATTTTATCTTAAAATACAAGAACTTTTCGTGGTTCTTGTCAATATTTGTTGATTTTCATCTGATGAACTTATTTCAGTCAGCTGGATCTTTCTTCTTCAAAGCAACAAGATTTTATCTTAAAATACAAGAACTTTTCGTGGTTCTTGTCAATTTTTGTTGGTTTTCATCCAATGAACTTATTTCAGTCACCTCGATCTTTCTTCTTCAAAGCAAAAAGATTGTATCTTCACATACAAGAACTTTTCGTGGTTTTGTTGATTTTCAGCAAATGAACATATTTCAGCGAGCGAGAAGTTTTTTCTTTAATAGCGTCAGATTTTATCCTAAAATACAAGAACTTTTCGTGGTTCTTGTCAATTTTTGTTGGTTTTCATCTGATGAACTTAGTTCAGTCACCAAGATCTTTCTTCTTCAAAGCAAAAAGATTTTATCTTCAAATACATGAACTTTTCGTGGTTTTGTTGATTTTCAGCAAATGAACATATTTCAGCGAGCGAGAAGTTTTTTCTTTAATAGCGTCAGATTTTATCTTAAAATACAAGAACTTTTCGTGGTTCTTGTCAATTTTTGTTGGTGTTGATCGAATGAACTTATTTCAGTCAGCAAGATCTTTCTTCTTCAAAGCAAAAATATTTTATCTTCAAAAACAAGAACTTTTCGTGGTTTTGTTGGTTTTCAGCAAATGAACATATTTCACCGAGCAAGAAGTTTTTTCTTTTATAGCGTCAGATTTTATCTTAAAATACAAGAACGTTTCGTGGTTCTTGTCAATTTTTGTTGGTTTTCATCTGATGAACTTATTTCAGTCACCAAGATCTTTCTTCTTCAAAGCAAAAAGATTTGATCTTCAAATAAATGAACTTTTCGTGGTTTTGTTGATTTTCAGCAAATGAACATATTTCAGCGAGCGAGAAGTTTTTTCTTTAATAGCGTCAGATTTTATCTTAAAATACAAGTACTTTTCTTGGTTCTTGTCAATTTTTGTTGGTTTTGATCGAATGAACTTATTTCAGTCAGCTAGATCTTTCTTCTTCAAAGCAAAAAGATTTTATCTTCAAATGCAAGAACTTTTTGTGGTTTTGTTGATTTTCAGCAAATGAACATATTTCAGCGAGCGAGAAGTTTTTTCTTTAATAGCGTCAGATTTTATCCTAAAATACAAGAACTTTTCGTGGTTCTTGTCAATTTTTGTTGGTTTTCATCTAATGAACTTATTTCAGTCAGCTGGATCTTTCTTCTTCAAAGCAACAAGATTTTATCTTAAAATACAAGAACTTTTCGTGGTTCTTGTCAATATTTGTTGATTTTCATCTGATGAACTTATTTCAGTCAGCTGGATCTTTCTTCTTCAAAGCAACAAGATTTTATCTTAAAATACAAGAACTTTTCGTGGTTCTTGTCAATTTTTGTTGGTTTTCATCCAATGAACTTATTTCAGTCACCTCGATCTTTCTTCTTCAAAGCAAAAAGATTGTATCTTCACATACAAGAACTTTTCGTGGTTTTGTTGATTTTCAGCAAATGAACATATTTCAGCGAGCGAGAAGTTTTTTCTTTAATAGCGTCAGATTTTATCCTAAAATACAAGAACTTTTCGTGGTTCTTGTCAATTTTTGTTGGTTTTCATCTGATGAACTTAGTTCAGTCACCAAGATCTTTCTTCTTCAAAGCAAAAAGATTTGATCTTCAAATAAATGAACTTTTCGTGGTTTTGTTGATTTTCAGCAAATGAACATATTTCAGCGAGCGAGAAGTTTTTTCTTTAATAGCGTCAGATTTTATCTTAAAATACAAGTACTTTTCTTGGTTCTTGTCAATTTTTGTTGGTTTTGATCGAATGAACTTATTTCAGTCAGCTAGATCTTTCTTCTTCAAAGCAAAAAGATTTTATCTTCAAATGCAAGAACTTTTTGTGGTTTTGTTGATTTTCAGCAAATGAACATATTTCAGCGAGCGAGAAGTTTTTTCTTTAATAGCGTCAGATTTTATCCTAAAATACAAGAACTTTTCGTGGTTCTTGTCAATTTTTGTTGGTTTTCATCTAATGAACTTATTTCAGTCAGCTGGATCTTTCTTCTTCAAAGCAACAAGATTTTATCTTAAAATACAAGAACTTTTCGTGGTTCTTGTCAATATTTGTTGATTTTCATCTGATGAACTTATTTCAGTCAGCTGGATCTTTCTTCTTCAAAGCAACAAGATTTTATCTTAAAATACAAGAACTTTTCGTGGTTCTTGTCAATTTTTGTTGGTTTTCATCCAATGAACTTATTTCAGTCACCTCGATCTTTCTTCTTCAAAGCAAAAAGATTGTATCTTCACATACAAGAACTTTTCGTGGTTTTGTTGATTTTCAGCAAATGAACATATTTCAGCGAGCGAGAAGTTTTTTCTTTAATAGCGTCAGATTTTATCCTAAAATACAAGAACTTTTCGTGGTTCTTGTCAATTTTTGTTGGTTTTCATCTGATGAACTTAGTTCAGTCACCAAGATCTTTCTTCTTCAAAGCAAAAAGATTTTATCTTCAAATACATGAACTTTTCGTGGTTTTGTTGATTTTCAGCAAATGAACATATTTCAGCGAGCGAGAAGTTTTTTCTTTAATAGCGTCAGATTTTATCTTAAAATACAAGAACTTTTCGTGGTTCTTGTCAATTTTTGTTGGTGTTGATCGAATGAACTTATTTCAGTCAGCAAGATCTTTCTTCTTCAAAGCAAAAATATTTTATCTTCAAAAACAAGAACTTTTCGTGGTTTTGTTGGTTTTCAGCAAATGAACATATTTCACCGAGCAAGAAGTTTTTTCTTTTATAGCGTCAGATTTTATCTTAAAATACAAGAACGTTTCGTGGTTCTTGTCAATTTTTGTTGGTTTTCATCTGATGAACTTATTTCAGTCACCAAGATCTTTCTTCTTCAAAGCAAAAAGATTTGATCTTCAAATAAATGAACTTTTCGTGGTTTTGTTGATTTTCAGCAAATGAACATATTTCAGCGAGCGAGAAGTTTTTTCTTTAATAGCGTCAGATTTTATCTTAAAATACAAGTACTTTTCTTGGTTCTTGTCAATTTTTGTTGGTTTTGATCGAATGAACTTATTTCAGTCAGCTAGATCTTTCTTCTTCAAAGCAAAAAGATTTTATCTTCAAATGCAAGAACTTTTTGTGGTTTTGTTGATTTTCAGCAAATGAACATATTTCAGCGAGCGAGAAGTTTTTTCTTTAATAGCGTCAGATTTTATCCTAAAATACAAGAACTTTTCGTGGTTCTTGTCAATTTTTGTTGGTTTTCATCTAATGAACTTATTTCAGTCAGCTGGATCTTTCTTCTTCAAAGCAACAAGATTTTATCTTAAAATACAAGAACTTTTCGTGGTTCTTGTCAATATTTGTTGATTTTCATCTGATGAACTTATTTCAGTCAGCTGGATCTTTCTTCTTCAAAGCAACAAGATTTTATCTTAAAATACAAGAACTTTTCGTGGTTCTTGTCAATTTTTGTTGGTTTTCATCCAATGAACTTATTTCAGTCACCTCGATCTTTCTTCTTCAAAGCAAAAAGATTCTATCTTCACATACAAGAACTTTTCGTGGTTTTGTTGATTTTCAGCAAATGAACATATTTCAGCGAGCGAGAAGTTTTTTCTTTAATAGCGTCAGATTTTATCCTAAAATACAAGAACTTTTCGTGGTTCTTGTCAATTTTTGTTGGTTTTCATCTGATGAACTTAGTTCAGTCACCAAGATCTTTCTTCTTCAAAGCAAAAAGATTTTATCTTCAAATACATGAACTTTTCGTGGTTTTGTTGATTTTCAGCAAATGAACATATTTCAGCGAGCGAGAAGTTTTTTCTTTAATAGCGTCAGATTTTATCTTAAAATACAAGTACTTTTCGTGGTTCTTGTCAATTTTTGTTGGTTTTGATCGAATGAAGTTATTTCAGTCAGCTAGATCTTTCTTCTTCAAAGCAAAAAGATTTTATCTTCAAGTGCAAGAACTTTTCGTGGTTTTGTTGATTTTCAGCAAATGAACATATTTCAGCGAGCTAGAAGTTTTTTCTTTAATAGCCTCAGATTTTATCTTAAAATACAAGAACTTTTCGTGGTTCTTGTCAATTTTTGTTG
Organism: Heptranchias perlo; assembly: GCF_035084215.1. Classification (NCBI taxonomy): domain Eukaryota; kingdom Metazoa; phylum Chordata; class Chondrichthyes; order Hexanchiformes; family Hexanchidae; genus Heptranchias; species Heptranchias perlo. The sequence continues at coordinate 1,111,496 of NW_027138374.1, read as the reverse complement.
GTTTTCATCCAATGAACTTATTTCAGTCACCAAGATCTTACTTCTTCAAAGCAAAAAGATTCTATCTTCACATACAAGAACTTTTCGTGGTTTTGTTGATTTTCAGCAAATGAACATATTTCAGCGAGCAATAAGTTTTTTCTTTAATAGCGTCAGATTTTATCTTAAAATACAAGAACTTTTCGTGGTTCTTATCAATTTTTGTTGGTTTTCATCCAATGAACTAATTTCAGTCAGCTGGATCTTTCTTCTTCAAAGCAAAAAGATTTTATCTTCAAATACAAGAACTTTACGTGGTTTTGTTGGTTTTCAGCAAATGAACATATTTCAGCGAGCGAGAAGTTTTTTCTTTAATAGCGTCAGATTTTATCTTAAAATACAAGAACTTTTCGTGGTTCTTGTCAATTTTTGTTGGTGTTGATCGAATGAACTTATTTCAGTCAGCAAGATCTTTCTTCTTCAAAGCAAAAATATTTTATCTTCAAAAACAAGAACTTTTCGTGGTTTTGTTGGTTTTCAGCAAATGAACATATTTCAGCGAGCAAGAAGTTTTTTCTTTTATAGCGTCAGATTTTATCTTAAAATACAAGAACGTTTCGTGGTTCTTGTCAATTTTTGTTGGTTTTCATCTGATGAACTTATTTCAGTCACCAAGATCTTTCTTCTTCAAAGCAAAAAGATTTGATCTTCAAATAAATGAACTTTTCGTGGTTTTGTTGATTTTCAGCAAATGAACATATTTCAGCGAGCGAGAAGTTTTTTCTTTAATAGCGTCAGATTTTATCTTAAAATACAAGTACTTTTCTTGGTTCTTGTCAATTTTTGTTGGTTTTGATCGAATGAACTTATTTCAGTCAGCTAGATCTTTCTTCTTCAAAGCAAAAAGATTTTATCTTCAAATACAAGAACTTTACGTGGTTTTGTTGGTTTTCAGCAAATGAGCATATTTCAGCGAGCTCGAAGTTTTTTCTTTAATAGCGCAAGATTTTATCTTAAAATACAAGAACTTTTCGTGGTTCTTGTCAATTTTTGTTGATTTTCATCTGATGAACTTATTTCAGTCAGCTGGATCTTTCTTCTTCAAAGCAACAAGATTTTATCTTAAAATACAAGAACTTTTCGTGGTTCTTGTCAATATTTGTTGATTTTCATCGAATGAACTTATTTCAGTCACCTCGATCTTTCTTCTTCAAAGCAAAAAGATTTTATCTTCAAACACAAGAACTTTTCCTGGTTTTGTTGGTTTTCAGCAAATGAACATATTTCACCGAGCAAGAAGTTTTTTCTTTTATAGCGTCAGATTTTATCTTAAAATACAAGAACGTTTCGTGGTTCTTGTCAATTTTTGTTGGTTTTCATCTGATGAACTTATTTCAGTCACCAAGATCTTTCTTCTTCAAAGCAAAAAGATTTGATCTTCAAATAAATGAACTTTTCGTGGTTTTGTTGATTTTCAGCAAATGAACATATTTCAGCGAGTGAGAAGTTTTTTCTTTAATAGCGTCAGATTTTATCTTAAAATACAAGTACTTTTCTTGGTTCTTGTCAATTTTTGTTGGTTTTGATCGAATGAACTTATTTCAGTCAGCTAGATCTTTCTTCTTCAAAGCAAAAAGATTTTATCTTCAAATGCAAGAACTTTTTGTGGTTTTGTTGATTTTCAGCAAATGAACATATTTCAGCGAGCGAGAAGTTTTTTCTTTAATAGCGTCAGATTTTATCCTAAAATACAAGAACTTTTCGTGGTTCTTGTCAATTTTTGTTGGTTTTCATCTCATGAACTTATTTCAGTCAGCTGGATCTTTCTTCTTCAAAGCAACAAGATTTTATCTTAAAATACAAGAACTTTTCGTGGTTCTTGTCAATATTTGTTGATTTTCATCTGATGAACTTATTTCAGTCAGCTGGATCTTTCTTCTTCAAAGCAACAAGATTTTATCTTAAAATACAAGAACTTTTCGTGGTTCTTGTCAATTTTTGTTGGTTTTCATCCAATGAACTTATTTCAGTCACCTCGATCTTTCTTCTTCAAAGCAAAAAGATTCTATCTTCACATACAAGAACTTTTCGTGGTTTTGTTGATTTTCAGCAAATGAACATATTTCAGCGAGCGAGAAGTTTTTTCTTTAATAGCGTCAGATTTTATCCTAAAATACAAGAACTTTTCGTGGTTCTTGTCAATTTTTGTTGGTTTTCATCTGATGAACTTATTTCAGTCACCAAGATCTTTCTTCTTCAAAGCAAAAAGATTTTATCTTCAAATACAAGAACTTTTCGTGGTGTTGTTGATTTTCAGCAAATGAACATATTTCAGCGAGCTGGAAGTTTTTTCTTTAATTGCATCAGATTTTATCCTAAAATACAAGAACTTTTCGTGGTTCTTGTCAATTTTTGTTGGTTTTCATCTAATGAACTTATTTCAGTCAGCTAGGTCTTTCTTCTTCAAAGCAAAAAGATTTTATCTTCAAATACAAGAACTTTTCGTGGTTTTGTTGATTTTCAGCAAATTAACATATTTCAGCGAGCGAGAAGTTTTTTCTTTAATAGCGTCAGATTTTATCTTAAAATACAAGAACTTTTCGTGGGTCTTATCAATTTTTGTTGGTTTTCATCTAATGAACTTATTTCAGTCAGCTGGATCTTTCTTCTTCAAAGCAAAAATATTTTATCTTCAAATACAAGAACTTTACGTGGTTTTGTTGGTTTTCAGCAAATGAACATATTTCAGCGAGCTCGAAGTTTTTTCTTTAATAGCGCAAGATTTTATCTTAAAATACAAGAACTTTTCGTGGTTCTTGTCAATTTTTGTTGATTTTCATCTGATGAACTTATTTCAGTCAGCTGGATCTTTCTTCTTCAAAGCAACAAGATTTTATCTTAAAATACAAGAACTTTTCGTGGTTCTTGTCAATATTTGTTGATTTTCATCGAATGAACTTATTTCAGTCACCTCGATCTTTCTTCTTCAAAGCAAAAAGATTTTATCTTCAAAAACAAGAACTTTTCCTGGTTTTGTTGGTTTTCAGCAAATGAACATATTTCACCGAGCAAGAAGTTTTTTCTTTTATAGCGTCAGATTTTATCTTAAAATACAAGAACGTTTCGTGGTTCTTGTCAATTTTTGTTGGTTTTCATCTGATGAACTTATTTCAGTCACCAAGATCTTTCTTCTTCAAAGCAAAAAGATTTGATCTTCAAATAAATGAACTTTTCGTGGTTTCGTTGATTTTCAGCAAATGAACATATTTCAGCGAGCGAGAAGTTTTTTCTTTAATAGCGTCAGATTTTATCTTAAAATACAAGTACTTTTCTTGGTTCTTGTCAATTTTTGTTGGTTTTGATCGAATGAACTTATTTCAGTCAGCTAGATCTTTCTTCTTCAAAGCAAAAAGATTTTATCTTCAAATGCAAGAACTTTTTGTGGTTTTGTTGATTTTCAGCAAATGAACATATTTCAGCGAGCGAGAAGTTTTTTCTTTAATAGCGTCAGATTTTATCCTAAAATACAAGAACTTTTCGTGGTTCTTGTCAATTTTTGTTGGTTTTCATCTAATGAACTTATTTCAGTCAGCTGGATCTTTCTTCTTCAAAGCAACAAGATTTTATCTTAAAATACAAGAACTTTTCGTGGTTCTTGTCAATATTTGTTGATTTTCATCTGATGAACTTATTTCAGTCAGCTGGATCTTTCTTCTTCAAAGCAACAAGATTTTATCTTAAAATACAAGAACTTTTCGTGGTTCTTGTCAATTTTTGTTGGTTTTCATCCAATGAACTTATTTCAGTCACCTCGATCTTTCTTCTTCAAAGCAAAAAGATTCTATCTTCACATACAAGAACTTTTCGTGGTTTTGTTGATTTTCAGCAAATGAACATATTTCAGCGAGCGAGAAGTTTTTTCTTTAATAGCGTCAGATTTTATCCTAAAATACAAGAACTTTTCGTGGTTCTTGTCAATTTTTGTTGGTTTTCATCTGATGAACTTAGTTCAGTCACCAAGATCTTTCTTCTTCAAAGCAAAAAGATTTTATCTTCAAATACATGAACTTTTCGTGGTTTTGTTGATTTTCAGCAAATGAACATATTTCAGCGAGCGAGAAGTTTTTTCTTTAATAGCGTCAGATTTTATCTTAAAATACAAGTACTTTTCGTGGTTCTTGTCAATTTTTGTTGGTTTTGATCGAATGAAGTTATTTCAGTCAGCTAGATCTTTCTTCTTCAAAGCAAAAAGATTTTATCTTCAAGTGCAAGAACTTTTCGTGGTTTTGTTGATTTTCAGCAAATGAACATATTTCAGCGAGCTAGAAGTTTTTTCTTTAATAGCCTCAGATTTTATCTTAAAATACAAGAACTTTTCGTGGTTCTTGTCAATTTTTGTTGGTTTTCATCCAATGAACTTATTTCAGTCACCAAGATCTTACTTCTTCAAAGCAAAAAGATTCTATCTTCACATACAAGAACTTTTCGTGGTTTTGTTGATTTTCAGCAAATGAACATATTTCAGCGAGCAATAAGTTTTTTCTTTAATAGCGTCAGATTTTATCTTAAAATACAAGAACTTTTCGTGGTTCTTATCAATTTTTGTTGGTTTTCATCCAATGAACTAATTTCAGTCAGCTGGATCTTTCTTCTTCAAAGCAAAAAGATTTTATCTTCAAATACAAGAACTTTACGTGGTTTTGTTGGTTTTCAGCAAATGAACATATTTCAGCGAGCGAGAAGTTTTTTCTTTAATAGCGTCAGATTTTATCTTAAAATACAAGAACTTTTCGTGGTTCTTGTCAATTTTTGTTGGTGTTGATCGAATGAACTTATTTCAGTCAGCAAGATCTTTCTTCTTCAAAGCAAAAATATTTTATCTTCAAAAACAAGAACTTTTCGTGGTTTTGTTGGTTTTCAGCAAATGAACATATTTCAGCGAGCAAGAAGTTTTTTCTTTTATAGCGTCAGATTTTATCTTAAAATACAAGAACGTTTCGTGGTTCTTGTCAATTTTTGTTGGTTTTCATCTGATGAACTTATTTCAGTCACCAAGATCTTTCTTCTTCAAAGCAAAAAGATTTGATCTTCAAATAAATGAACTTTTCGTGGTTTTGTTGATTTTCAGCAAATGAACATATTTCAGCGAGCGAGAAGTTTTTTCTTTAATAGCGTCAGATTTTATCCTAAAATACAAGAACTTTTCGTGGTTCTTTTCAATTTTTGTTGGTTTTCATCTGATGAACTTATTTCAGTCAGCTGGATCTTTCTTCTTCAAAGCAACAAGATTTTATCTTAAAATACAAGAACTTTTCGTGGTTCTTGTCAATATTTGTTGATTTTCATCTGATGAACTTATTTCAGTCAGCTGGATCTTTCTTCTTCAAAGCAACAAGATTTTATCTTAAAATACAAGAACTTTTCGTGGTTCTTGTCAATATTTGTTGATTTTCATCGAATGAACTTATTTCAGTCAGCTAGATCTTTCTTCTTCAAAGCAAAAAGATTTTATCTTCAAATACAAGAACTTTTCGTGGTTTTGTTGATTTTCAGCAAATTAACATATTTCAGCGAGCGAGAAGTTTTTTCTTTAATAGCCTCAGATTTTATCTTAAAATACAAGAACTTTTCGTGGTTCTTGTCAATTTTTGTTTGTTTTCATCCAATGAACTTATTTCAGTCACCTGGATCTTTCTTCTTCAAAGCAAAAAGATTCTATCTTCACATACAAGAATTTTTCGTGGTTTTGTTGATTTTCAGCAAATGAACATATTTCAGCGAGCGAGAAGTTTTTTCTTTAATAGCGTCAGATTTTATCCTAAAATACAAGAACTTTTCGTGGTTCTTGTCAATTTTTGTTGGTTTTCATCTAATGAACTTATTTCAGTCACCTAGATCTTTCTTCTTCAAAGCAAAAAGATTTTATCTTCAAATACAAGAACTTTTCGTGGTTTTGTTGATTTTCAGCAAATTAACATATTTCAGCGAGCGAGAAGTTTTTTCTTTAATAGCGTCAGATTTTATCTTGAAATACAAGAACTTTTCGTGGGTCTTATCAATTTTTGTTGGTTTTCATGTAATGAACTTATTTCAGTCAGCTGGATCTTTCTTCTTCAAAGCAAAAAGATTCTATCTTCACATACAAGAACTTTTCGTGGTTTTGTTGATTTTCAGCAAATGAACATATTTCAGCGAGCGAGAAGTTTTTTCTTTAATAGCGTCAGATTTTATCCTAAAATACAAGAACTTTTCGTGGTTCTTGTCAATTTTTGTTGGTTTTCATCTGATGAACTTATTTCAGTCACCTAGATCTTTCTTCTTCAAAGCAAAAAGATTTTATCTTCAAATACAAGAACTTTTCGTGGTTTTGTTGATTTTCAGCAAATGAACATATTTCAGCGAGCTGGAAGTTTTTTCTTTAATAGCATCAGATTTTATCCTAAAATACAAGAACTTTTCGTGGTTCTTGTCAATTTTTGTTGGTTTTCATCTAATGAACTTATTTCAGTCAGCTGGGTCTTTCTTCTTCAAAGCAAAAAGATTTTATCTTCAAATACAAGAACTTTTCGTGGTTTTGTTGATTTTCAGCAAATTAACATATTTCAGCGAGCGAGAAGTTTTTTCTTTAATAGCGTCAGATTTTATCTTAAAATACAAGAACTTTTCGTGGGTCTTATCAATTTTTGTTGGTTTTCATCTAATGAACTTATTTCAGTCAGCTGGATCTTTCTTCTTCAAAGCAAAAAGATTTTATCTTCAAATACAAGAACTTTACGTGGTTTTGTTGGTTTTCAGCAAATGAACATATTTCAGCGAGCTCGAAGTTTTTTCTTTAATAGCGCAAGATTATATCTTAAAATACAAGAACTTTTCGTGGTTCTTGTCAATTTTTGTTGATTTTCATCTGATGAACTTATTTCAGTCAGCTGGATCTTTCTTCTTCAAAGCAACAAGATTTTATCTTAAAATACAAGAACTTTTCGTGGTTCTTGTCAATATTTGTTGATTTTCATCGAATGAACTTATTTCAGTCACCTCGATCTTTCTTCTTCAAAGCAAAAAGATTTTATCTTCAAAAACAAGAACTTTTCCTGGTTTTGTTGGTTTTCAGCAAATGAACATATTTCAGCGAGCTAGAAGTTTTTTCTTTAATAGCCTCAGATTTTATCTTAAAATACAAGAACTTTTCGTGGTTCTTGTCATTTTTTGTTGGTTTTCATCGAATGAACTTATTTCAGTCACCTAGATCTTACTTCTTCAAAGCAAGAAGATTCTATCTTCACATACAAGAACTTTTCGTGGTTTTGTTGGTTTTCAGCAAATGAACATATTTCAGCGAGCGAGAAGTTTTTTCTTTAATAGCGTCAGATTTTATCTTAAAATACAAGAACTTTTCGTGGTTCTTGTCAATTTTTGTTGGTGTTGATCGAATGAACTTATTTCAGTCAGCAAGATCTTTCTTCTTCAAAGCAAAAAGATTTTATCTTCAAATACAAGAACTTTTGGTGGTTTTGTTGATTTTCAGCAAATGAACATATTTCAGCGAGCGAGAAGTTTTTTCTTTAATAGCGTCAGATTTTATCTTAAAATACAAGAACTTTTCGTGGTTCTTGTCAATATTTGTTGATTTTCGTCGAATGAACTGATTTCAGTCACCTCGATCTTTCTTCTTCAAAGCAAAAAGATTTTATCTTCAAAAACAAGAACTTTTCGTGGTTTTGTTGGTTTTCAGCAAATGAACATATTTCAGCGAGCAAGAAGTTTTTTCTTTAATAGCGTCAGATTTTATCTTAAAATACAAGAACTTTTCGTGGTTCTTGTCAATTTTTGTTGGTGTTGATCGAATGAACTTATTTCAGTCAGCAAGATCTTTCTTCTTCAAAGCAAAAATATTTTATCTTCAAAAACAAGAACTTTTCGTGGTTTTGTTGGTTTTCAGCAAATGAACATATTTCAGCGAGCAAGAAGTTTTTTCTTTTATAGCGTCAGATTTTATCTTAAAATACAAGAACGTTTCGTGGTTCTTGTCAATTTTTGTTGGTTTTCATCTGATGAACTTATTTCAGTCACCAAGATCTTTCTTCTTCAAAGCAAAAAGATTTGATCTTCAAATAAATGAACTTTTCGTGGTTTTGTTGATTTTCAGCAAATGAACATATTTCAGCGAGCGAGAAGTTTTTTCTTTAATAGCGTCAGATTTTATCCTAAAATACAAGAACTTTTCGTGGTTCTTTTCAATTTTTGTTGGTTTTCATCTGATGAACTTATTTCAGTCAGCTGGATCTTTCTTCTTCAAAGCAACAAGATTTTATCTTAAAATACAAGAACTTTTCGTGGTTCTTGTCAATATTTGTTGATTTTCATCTGATGAACTTATTTCAGTCAGCTGGATCTTTCTTCTTCAAAGCAACAAGATTTTATCTTAAAATACAAGAACTTTTCGTGGTTCTTGTCAATATTTGTTGATTTTCATCGAATGAACTTATTTCAGTCAGCTAGATCTTTCTTCTTCAAAGCAAAAAGATTTTATCTTCAAATACAAGAACTTTTCGTGGTTTTGTTGATTTTCAGCAAATTAACATATTTCAGCGAGCGAGAAGTTTTTTCTTTAATAGCCTCAGATTTTATCTTAAAATACAAGAACTTTTCGTGGTTCTTGTCAATTTTTGTTTGTTTTCATCCAATGAACTTATTTCAGTCACCTGGATCTTTCTTCTTCAAAGCAAAAAGATTCTATCTTCACATACAAGAATTTTTCGTGGTTTTGTTGATTTTCAGCAAATGAACATATTTCAGCGAGCGAGAAGTTTTTTCTTTAATAGCGTCAGATTTTATCCTAAAATACAAGAACTTTTCGTGGTTCTTGTCAATTTTTGTTGGTTTTCATCTAATGAACTTATTTCAGTCACCTAGATCTTTCTTCTTCAAAGCAAAAAGATTTTATCTTCAAATACAAGAACTTTTCGTGGTTTTGTTGATTTTCAGCAAATTAACATATTTCAGCGAGCGAGAAGTTTTTTCTTTAATAGCGTCAGATTTTATCTTGAAATACAAGAACTTTTCGTGGGTCTTATCAATTTTTGTTGGTTTTCATGTAATGAACTTATTTCAGTCAGCTGGATCTTTCTTCTTCAAAGCAAAAAGATTCTATCTTCACATACAAGAACTTTTCGTGGTTTTGTTGATTTTCAGCAAATGAACATATTTCAGCGAGCGAGAAGTTTTTTCTTTAATAGCGTCAGATTTTATCCTAAAATACAAGAACTTTTCGTGGTTCTTGTCAATTTTTGTTGGTTTTCATCTGATGAACTTATTTCAGTCACCTAGATCTTTCTTCTTCAAAGCAAAAAGATTTTATCTTCAAATACAAGAACTTTTCGTGGTTTTGTTGATTTTCAGCAAATGAACATATTTCAGCGAGCTGGAAGTTTTTTCTTTAATAGCATCAGATTTTATCCTAAAATACAAGAACTTTTCGTGGTTCTTGTCAATTTTTGTTGGTTTTCATCTAATGAACTTATTTCAGTCAGCTCGGTCTTTCTTCTTCAAAGCAAAAAGATTTTATCTTCAAATACAAGAACTTTTCGTGGTTTTGTTGATTTTCAGCAAATTAACATATTTCAGCGAGCGAGAAGTTTTTTCTTTAATAGCGTCAGATTTTATCTTAAAATACAAGAACTTTTCGTGGGTCTTATCAATTTTTGTTGGTTTTCATCTAATGAACTTATTTCAGTCAGCTGGATCTTTCTTCTTCAAAGCAAAAAGATTTTATCTTCAAATACAAGAACTTTACGTGGTTTTGTTGGTTTTCAGCAAATGAACATATTTCAGCGAGCTCGAAGTTTTTTCTTTAATAGCGCAAGATTATATCTTAAAATACAAGAACTTTTCGTGGTTCTTGTCAATTTTTGTTGATTTTCATCTGATGAACTTATTTCAGTCAGCTGGATCTTTCTTCTTCAAAGCAACAAGATTTTATCTTAAAATACAAGAACTTTTCGTGGTTCTTGTCAATATTTGTTGATTTTCATCGAATGAACTTATTTCAGTCACCTCGATCTTTCTTCTTCAAAGCAAAAAGATTCTATCTTCACATACAAGAACTTTTCGTGGTTTTGTTGATTTTCAGCAAATGAACATATTTCAGCGAGCGAGAAGTTTTTTCTTTAATAGCGTCAGATTTTATCCTAAAATACAAGAACTTTTCGTGGTTCTTGTCAATTTTTGTTGGTTTTCATCTGATGAACTTAGTTCAGTCACCAAGATCTTTCTTCTTCAAAGCAAAAAGATTTTATCTTCAAATACATGAACTTTTCGTGGTTTTGTTGATTTTCAGCAAATGAACATATTTCAGCGAGCGAGAAGTTTTTTCTTTAATAGCGTCAGATTTTATCTTAAAATACAAGTACTTTTCGTGGTTCTTGTCAATTTTTGTTGGTTTTGATCGAATGAAGTTATTTCAGTCAGCTAGATCTTTCTTCTTCAAAGCAAAAAGATTTTATCTTCAAGTGCAAGAACTTTTCGTGGTTTTGTTGATTTTCAGCAAATGAACATATTTCAGCGAGCTAGAAGTTTTTTCTTTAATAGCCTCAGATTTTATCTTAAAATACAAGAACTTTTCGTGGTTCTTGTCAATTTTTGTTGGTTTTCATCCAATGAACTTATTTCAGTCACCAAGATCTTACTTCTTCAAAGCAAAAAGATTCTATCTTCACATACAAGAACTTTTCGTGGTTTTGTTGATTTTCAGCAAATGAACATATTTCAGCGAGCAATAAGTTTTTTCTTTAATAGCGTCAGATTTTATCTTAAAATACAAGAACTTTTCGTGGTTCTTATCAATTTTTGTTGGTTTTCATCCAATGAACTAATTTCAGTCAGCTGGATCTTTCTTCTTCAAAGCAAAAAGATTTTATCTTCAAATACAAGAACTTTACGTGGTTTTGTTGGTTTTCAGCAAATGAACATATTTCAGCGAGCGAGAAGTTTTTTCTTTAATAGCGTCAGATTTTATCTTAAAATACAAGAACTTTTCGTGGTTCTTGTCAATTTTTGTTGGTGTTGATCGAATGAACTTATTTCAGTCAGCAAGATCTTTCTTCTTCAAAGCAAAAATATTTTATCTTCAAAAACAAGAACTTTTCGTGGTTTTGTTGGTTTTCAGCAAATGAACATATTTCAGCGAGCAAGAAGTTTTTTCTTTTATAGCGTCAGATTTTATCTTAAAATACAAGAACGTTTCGTGGTTCTTGTCAATTTTTGTTGGTTTTCATCTGATGAACTTATTTCAGTCACCAAGATCTTTCTTCTTCAAAGCAAAAAGATTTGATCTTCAAATAAATGAACTTTTCGTGGTTTTGTTGATTTTCAGCAAATGAACATATTTCAGCGAGCGAGAAGTTTTTTCTTTAATAGCGTCAGATTTTATCCTAAAATACAAGAACTTTTCGTGGTTCTTTTCAATTTTTGTTGGTTTTCATCTGATGAACTTATTTCAGTCAGCTGGATCTTTCTTCTTCAAAGCAACAAGATTTTATCTTAAAATACAAGAACTTTTCGTGGTTCTTGTCAATATTTGTTGATTTTCATCTGATGAACTTATTTCAGTCAGCTGGATCTTTCTTCTTCAAAGCAACAAGATTTTATCTTAAAATACAAGAACTTTTCGTGGTTCTTGTCAATATTTGTTGATTTTCATCGAATGAACTTATTTCAGTCAGCTAGATCTTTCTTCTTCAAAGCAAAAAGATTTTATCTTCAAATACAAGAACTTTTCGTGGTTTTGTTGATTTTCAGCAAATTAACATATTTCAGCGAGCGAGAAGTTTTTTCTTTAATAGCCTCAGATTTTATCTTAAAATACAAGAACTTTTCGTGGTTCTTGTCAATTTTTGTTTGTTTTCATCCAATGAACTTATTTCAGTCACCTGGATCTTTCTTCTTCAAAGCAAAAAGATTCTATCTTCACATACAAGAATTTTTCGTGGTTTTGTTGATTTTCAGCAAATGAACATATTTCAGCGAGCGAGAAGTTTTTTCTTTAATAGCGTCAGATTTTATCCTAAAATACAAGAACTTTTCGTGGTTCTTGTCAATTTTTGTTGGTTTTCATCTAATGAACTTATTTCAGTCACCTAGATCTTTCTTCTTCAAAGCAAAAAGATTTTATCTTCAAATACAAGAACTTTTCGTGGTTTTGTTGATTTTCAGCAAATTAACATATTTCAGCGAGCGAGAAGTTTTTTCTTTAATAGCGTCAGATTTTATCTTGAAATACAAGAACTTTTCGTGGGTCTTATCAATTTTTGTTGGTTTTCATGTAATGAACTTATTTCAGTCAGCTGGATCTTTCTTCTTCAAAGCAAAAAGATTCTATCTTCACATACAAGAACTTTTCGTGGTTTTGTTGATTTTCAGCAAATGAACATATTTCAGCGAGCGAGAAGTTTTTTCTTTAATAGCGTCAGATTTTATCCTAAAATACAAGAACTTTTCGTGGTTCTTGTCAATTTTTGTTGGTTTTCATCTGATGAACTTATTTCAGTCACCTAGATCTTTCTTCTTCAAAGCAAAAAGATTTTATCTTCAAATACAAGAACTTTTCGTGGTTTTGTTGATTTTCAGCAAATGAACATATTTCAGCGAGCTGGAAGTTTTTTCTTTAATAGCATCAGATTTTATCCTAAAATACAAGAACTTTTCGTGGTTCTTGTCAATTTTTGTTGGTTTTCATCTAATGAACTTATTTCAGTCAGCTAGGTCTTTCTTCTTCAAAGCAAAAAGATTTTATCTTCAAATACAAGAACTTTTCGTGGTTTTGTTGATTTTCAGCAAATTAACATATTTCAGCGAGCGAGAAGTTTTTTCTTTAATAGCGTCAGATTTTATCTTAAAATACAAGAACTTTTCGTGGGTCTTATCAATTTTTGTTGGTTTTCATCTAATGAACTTATTTCAGTCAGCTGGATCTTTCTTCTTCAAAGCAAAAAGATTTTATCTTCAAATACAAGAACTTTACGTGGTTTTGTTGGTTTTCAGCAAATGAACATATTTCAGCGAGCTCGAAGTTTTTTCTTTAATAGCGCAAGATTATATCTTAAAATACAAGAACTTTTCGTGGTTCTTGTCAATTTTTGTTGATTTTCATCTGATGAACTTATTTCAGTCAGCTGGATCTTTCTTCTTCAAAGCAACAAGATTTTATCTTAAAATACAAGAACTTTTCGTGGTTCTTGTCAATATTTGTTGATTTTCATCGAATGAACTTATTTCAGTCACCTCGATCTTTCTTCTTCAAAGCAAAAAGATTTTATCTTCAAAAACAAGAACTTTTCCTGGTTTTGTTGGTTTTCAGCAAATGAACATATTTCAGCGAGCTAGAAGTTTTTTCTTTAATAGCCTCAGATTTTATCTTAAAATACAAGAACTTTTCGTGGTTCTTGTCATTTTTTGTTGGTTTTCATCGAATGAACTTATTTCAGTCACCTAGATCTTACTTCTTCAAAGCAAGAAGATTCTATCTTCACATACAAGAACTTTTCGTGGTTTTGTTGGTTTTCAGCAAATGAACATATTTCAGCGAGCGAGAAGTTTTTTCTTTAATAGCGTCAGATTTTATCTTAAAATACAAGAACTTTTCGTGGTTCTTGTCAATTTTTGTTGGTGTTGATCGAATGAACTTATTTCAGTCAGCAAGATCTTTCTTCTTCAAAGCAAAAAGATTTTATCTTCAAATACAAGAACTTTTGGTGGTTTTGTTGATTTTCAGCAAATGAACATATTTCAGCGAGCGAGAAGTTTTTTCTTTAATAGCGTCAGATTTTATCTTAAAATACAAGAACTTTTCGTGGTTCTTGTCAATATTTGTTGATTTTCGTCGAATGAACTGATTTCAGTCACCTCGATCTTTCTTCTTCAAAGCAAAAAGATTTTATCTTCAAAAACAAGAACTTTTCGTGGTTTTGTTGGTTTTCAGCAAATGAACATATTTCAGCGAGCAAGAAGTTTTTTCTTTAATAGCGTCAGATTTTATCTTAAAATACAAGAACTTTTCGTGGTTCTTGTCAATTTTTGTTGGTGTTGATCGAATGAACTTATTTCAGTCAGCAAGATCTTTCTTCTTCAAAGCAAAAATATTTTATCTTCAAAAACAAGAACTTTTCGTGGTTTTGTTGGTTTTCAGCAAATGAACATATTTCAGCGAGCAAGAAGTTTTTTCTTTTATAGCGTCAGATTTTATCTTAAAATACAAGAACGTTTCGTGGTTCTTGTCAATTTTTGTTGGTTTTCATCTGATGAACTTATTTCAGTCACCAAGATCTTTCTTCTTCAAAGCAAAAAGATTTGATCTTCAAATAAATGAACTTTTCGTGGTTTTGTTGATTTTCAGCAAATGAACATATTTCAGCGAGCGAGAAGTTTTTTCTTTAATAGCGTCAGATTTTATCCTAAAATACAAGAACTTTTCGTGGTTCTTTTCAATTTTTGTTGGTTTTCATCTGATGAACTTATTTCAGTCAGCTGGATCTTTCTTCTTCAAAGCAACAAGATTTTATCTTAAAATACAAGAACTTTTCGTGGTTCTTGTCAATATTTGTTGATTTTCATCTGATGAACTTATTTCAGTCAGCTGGATCTTTCTTCTTCAAAGCAACAAGATTTTATCTTAAAATACAAGAACTTTTCGTGGTTCTTGTCAATATTTGTTGATTTTCATCGAATGAACTTATTTCAGTCAGCTAGATCTTTCTTCTTCAAAGCAAAAAGATTTTATCTTCAAATACAAGAACTTTTCGTGGTTTTGTTGATTTTCAGCAAATTAACATATTTCAGCGAGCGAGAAGTTTTTTCTTTAATAGCCTCAGATTTTATCTTAAAATACAAGAACTTTTCGTGGTTCTTGTCAATTTTTGTTTGTTTTCATCCAATGAACTTATTTCAGTCACCTGGATCTTTCTTCTTCAAAGCAAAAAGATTCTATCTTCACATACAAGAATTTTTCGTGGTTTTGTTGATTTTCAGCAAATGAACATATTTCAGCGAGCGAGAAGTTTTTTCTTTAATAGCGTCAGATTTTATCCTAAAATACAAGAACTTTTCGTGGTTCTTGTCAATTTTTGTTGGTTTTCATCTAATGAACTTATTTCAGTCACCTAGATCTTTCTTCTTCAAAGCAAAAAGATTTTATCTTCAAATACAAGAACTTTTCGTGGTTTTGTTGATTTTCAGCAAATTAACATATTTCAGCGAGCGAGAAGTTTTTTCTTTAATAGCGTCAGATTTTATCTTGAAATACAAGAACTTTTCGTGGGTCTTATCAATTTTTGTTGGTTTTCATGTAATGAACTTATTTCAGTCAGCTGGATCTTTCTTCTTCAAAGCAAAAAGATTCTATCTTCACATACAAGAACTTTTCGTGGTTTTGTTGATTTTCAGCAAATGAACATATTTCAGCGAGCGAGAAGTTTTTTCTTTAATAGCGTCAGATTTTATCCTAAAATACAAGAACTTTTCGTGGTTCTTGTCAATTTTTGTTGGTTTTCATCTGATGAACTTATTTCAGTCACCTAGATCTTTCTTCTTCAAAGCAAAAAGATTTTATCTTCAAATACAAGAACTTTTCGTGGTTTTGTTGATTTTCAGCAAATGAACATATTTCAGCGAGCTGGAAGTTTTTTCTTTAATAGCATCAGATTTTATCCTAAAATACAAGAACTTTTCGTGGTTCTTGTCAATTTTTGTTGGTTTTCATCTAATGAACTTATTTCAGTCAGCTCGGTCTTTCTTCTTCAAAGCAAAAAGATTTTATCTTCAAATACAAGAACTTTTCGTGGTTTTGTTGATTTTCAGCAAATTAACATATTTCAGCGAGCGAGAAGTTTTTTCTTTAATAGCGTCAGATTTTATCTTAAAATACAAGAACTTTTCGTGGGTCTTATCAATTTTTGTTGGTTTTCATCTAATGAACTTATTTCAGTCAGCTGGATCTTTCTTCTTCAAAGCAAAAAGATTTTATCTTCAAATACAAGAACTTTACGTGGTTTTGTTGGTTTTCAGCAAATGAACATATTTCAGCGAGCTCGAAGTTTTTTCTTTAATAGCGCAAGATTATATCTTAAAATACAAGAACTTTTCGTGGTTCTTGTCAATTTTTGTTGATTTTCATCTGATGAACTTATTTCAGTCAGCTGGATCTTTCTTCTTCAAAGCAACAAGATTTTATCTTAAAATACAAGAACTTTTCGTGGTTCTTGTCAATATTTGTTGATTTTCATCGAATGAACTTATTTCAGTCACCTCGATCTTTCTTCTTCAAAGCAAAAAGATTTTATCTTCAAAAACAAGAACTTTTCCTGGTTTTGTTGGTTTTCAGCAAATGAACATATTTCAGCGAGCTAGAAGTTTTTTCTTTAATAGCCTCAGATTTTATCTTAAAATACAAGAACTTTTCGTGGTTCTTGTCATTTTTTGTTGGTTTTCATCGAATGAACTTATTTCAGTCACCTAGATCTTACTTCTTCAAAGCAAGAAGATTCTATCTTCACATACAAGAACTTTTCGTGGTTTTGTTGGTTTTCAGCAAATGAACATATTTCAGCGAGCGAGAAGTTTTTTCTTTAATAGCGTCAGATTTTATCTTAAAATACAAGAACTTTTCGTGGTTCTTGTCAATTTTTGTTGGTGTTGATCGAATGAACTTATTTCAGTCAGCAAGATCTTTCTTCTTCAAAGCAAAAAGATTTTATCTTCAAATACAAGAACTTTTGGTGGTTTTGTTGATTTTCAGCAAATGAACATATTTCAGCGAGCGAGAAGTTTTTTCTTTAATAGCGTCAGATTTTATCTTAAAATACAAGAACTTTTCGTGGTTCTTGTCAATATTTGTTGATTTTCGTCGAATGAACTGATTTCAGTCACCTCGATCTTTCTTCTTCAAAGCAAAAAGATTTTATCTTCAAAAACAAGAACTTTTCGTGGTTTTGTTGGTTTTCAGCAAATGAACATATTTCAGCGAGCAAGAAGTTTTTTCTTTAATAGCCTCAGATTTTATCTTAAAATACAAGAACTTTTCGTGGTTCTTGTCAATTTTTGTTGGTTTTCATCCAATGAACTTATTTCAGTCACCTAGATCTTTCTTCTTCAAAGCAAAAAGATTCTATCTTCACATACAAGAACTTTTCGTGGTTTTGTTGGTTTTCAGCAAATGAACATATTTCAGCGAGCTCGAAGTTTTTTCTTTAATAGCGCAAGATTTTATCTTAAAATACAAGAACTTTTCGTGGTTCTTGTCAATTTTTGTTGATTTTCATCTGATGAACTTATTTCAGTCAGCTGGATCTTTCTTCTTCAAAGCAACAAGATTTTATCTTAAAATACAAGAACTTTTCGTGGTTCTTGTCAATATTTGTTGATTTTCATCGAATGAACTAATTTCAGTCACCTCGATCTTTCTTCTTCAAAGCAAAAAGATTTTATCTTCAAATACAAGAACTTTACGTGGTTTTGTTGGTTTTCAGTAAATGAACATATTTCAGCGAGCGAGAAGTTTTTTCTTTAATAGCGTCAGATTTTATCTTAAAATACAAGAACTTTTCGTGGTTCTTGTCAATTTTTGTTGGTGTTGATCGAATGAACTTATTTCAGTCAGCAAGATCTTTCTTCTTCAAAGCAAAAATATTTTATCTTCAAAAACAAGAACTTTTCGTGGTTTTGTTGGTTTTCAGCAAATGAACATATTTCAGCGAGCAAGAAGTTTTTTCTTTTATAGCGTCAGATTTTATCTTAAAATACAAGAACGTTTCGTGGTTCTTGTCAATTTTTGTTGGTTTTCATCTGATGAACTTATTTCAGTCACCAAGATCTTTCTTCTTCAAAGCAAAAAGATTTGATCTTCAAATAAATGAACTTTTCGTGGTTTTGTTGATTTTCAGCAAATGAACATATTTCAGCGAGCGAGAAGTTTTTTCTTTAATAGCGTCAGATTTTATCTTAAAATACAAGTACTTTTCTTGGTTCTTGTCAATTTTTGTTGGTTTTGATCGAATGAACTTATTTCAGTCAGCTAGATCTTTCTTCTTCAAAGCAAAAAGATTTTATCTTCAAATGCAAGAACTTTTTGTGGTTTTGTTGATTTTCAGCAAATGAACATATTTCAGCGAGCGAGAAGTTTTTTCTTTAATAGCGTCAGATTTTATCCTAAAATACAAGAACTTTTCGTGGTTCTTGTCAATATTTGTTGATTTTCATCTGATGAACTTATTTCAGTCAGCTGGATCTTTCTTCTTCAAAGCAACAAGATTTTATCTTAAAATACAAGAACTTTTCGTGGTTCTTGTCAATATTTGTTGATTTTCATCGAATGAACTTATTTCAGTCAGCTAGATCTTTCTTCTTCAAAGCAAAAAGATTTTATCTTCAAATACAAGAACTTTTCGTGGTTTTGTTGATTTTCAGCAAATTAACATATTTCAGCGAGCGAGAAGTTTTTTCTTTAATAGCCTCAGATTTTATCTTAAAATACAAGAACTTTTCGTGGTTCTTGTCAATTTTTGTTTGTTTTCATCCAATGAACTTATTTCAGTCACCTGGATCTTTCTTCTTCAAAGCAAAAAGATTCTATCTTCACATACAAGAATTTTTCGTGGTTTTGTTGATTTTCAGCAAATGAACATATTTCAGCGAGCGAGAAGTTTTTTCTTTAATAGCGTCAGATTTTATCCTAAAATACAAGAACTTTTCGTGGTTCTTGTCAATTTTTGTTGGTTTTCATCTAATGAACTTATTTCAGTCACCTAGATCTTTCTTCTTCAAAGCAAAAAGATTTTATCTTCAAATACAAGAACTTTTCGTGGTTTTGTTGATTTTCAGCAAATTAACATATTTCAGCGAGCGAGAAGTTTTTTCTTTAATAGCGTCAGATTTTATCTTGAAATACAAGAACTTTTCGTGGGTCTTATCAATTTTTGTTGGTTTTCATGTAATGAACTTATTTCAGTCAGCTGGATCTTTCTTCTTCAAAGCAAAAA
This sequence comes from Heptranchias perlo, assembly GCF_035084215.1. NCBI lineage: Eukaryota > Metazoa > Chordata > Chondrichthyes > Hexanchiformes > Hexanchidae > Heptranchias > Heptranchias perlo. The sequence goes on along the minus strand of NW_027138374.1, from coordinate 1,092,492 downwards.
GATTCTATCTTCACATACAAGAACTTTTCGTGGTTTTGTTGATTTTCAGCAAATGAACATATTTCAGCGAGCGAGAAGTTTTTTCTTTAATAGCGTCAGATTTTATCCTAAAATACAAGAACTTTTCGTGGTTCTTGTCAATTTTTGTTGGTTTTCATCTGATGAACTTATTTCAGTCACCTAGATCTTTCTTCTTCAAAGCAAAAAGATTTTATCTTCAAATACAAGAACTTTTCGTGGTTTTGTTGATTTTCAGCAAATGAACATATTTCAGCGAGCTGGAAGTTTTTTCTTTAATAGCATCAGATTTTATCCTAAAATACAAGAACTTTTCGTGGTTCTTGTCAATTTTTGTTGGTTTTCATCTAATGAACTTATTTCAGTCAGCTAGGTCTTTCTTCTTCAAAGCAAAAAGATTTTATCTTCAAATACAAGAACTTTTCGTGGTTTTGTTGATTTTCAGCAAATTAACATATTTCAGCGAGCGAGAAGTTTTTTCTTTAATAGCGTCAGATTTTATCTTAAAATACAAGAACTTTTCGTGGGTCTTATCAATTTTTGTTGGTTTTCATCTAATGAACTTATTTCAGTCAGCTGGATCTTTCTTCTTCAAAGCAAAAAGATTTTATCTTCAAATACAAGAACTTTACGTGGTTTTGTTGGTTTTCAGCAAATGAACATATTTCAGCGAGCTCGAAGTTTTTTCTTTAATAGCGCAAGATTATATCTTAAAATACAAGAACTTTTCGTGGTTCTTGTCAATTTTTGTTGATTTTCATCTGATGAACTTATTTCAGTCAGCTGGATCTTTCTTCTTCAAAGCAACAAGATTTTATCTTAAAATACAAGAACTTTTCGTGGTTCTTGTCAATATTTGTTGATTTTCATCGAATGAACTTATTTCAGTCACCTCGATCTTTCTTCTTCAAAGCAAAAAGATTTTATCTTCAAAAACAAGAACTTTTCCTGGTTTTGTTGGTTTTCAGCAAATGAACATATTTCAGCGAGCTAGAAGTTTTTTCTTTAATAGCCTCAGATTTTATCTTAAAATACAAGAACTTTTCGTGGTTCTTGTCATTTTTTGTTGGTTTTCATCGAATGAACTTATTTCAGTCACCTAGATCTTACTTCTTCAAAGCAAAAAGATTCTATCTTCACATACAAGAACTTTTCGTGGTTTTGTTGATTTTCAGCAAATGAACATATTTCAGCGAGCAATAAGTTTTTTCGTTAATAGCGTCAGATTTTATCATAAAATACAAGAACTTTTCGTGGTTCTTATCAATTTTTGTTGGTTTTCATCCAATGAACTAATTTCAGTCAGCTGGATCTTTCTTCTTCAAAGCAAAAAGATTTTATCTTCAAATACAAGAACTTTACGTGGTTTTGTTGGTTTTCAGCAAATGAACATATTTCAGCGAGCGAGAAGTTTTTTCTTTAATAGCGTCAGATTTTATCTTAAAATACAAGAACTTTTCGTGGTTCTTGTCAATTTTTGTTGGTGTTGATCGAATGAACTTATTTCAGTCAGCAAGATCTTTCTTCTTCAAAGCAAAAAGATTTTATCTTCAAATACAAGAACTTTTGGTGGTTTTGTTGATTTTCAGCAAATGAACATATTTCAGCGAGCTTGAAGTTTTTTCTTTAATAGCGTCAGATTTTATCTTAAAATACAAGAACTTTTCGTGGTTCTTGTCAATATTTGTTGATTTTCGTCGAATGAACTGATTTCAGTCACCTCGATCTTTCTTCTTCAAAGCAAAAAGATTTTATCTTCAAAAACAAGAACTTTTCGTGGTTTTGTTGGTTTTCAGCAAATGAACATATTTCAGCGAGCAAGAAGTTTTTTCTTTTATAGCGTCAGATTTTATCTTAAAATACAAGAACGTTTCGTGGTTCTTGTCAATTTTTGTTGGTTTTCATCTGATGAACTTATTTCAGTCACCAAGATCTTTCTTCTTCAAAGCAAAAAGATTTGATCTTCAAATACATGAACTTTTTGTGGTTTTGTTGATTTTCAGCAAATGAACAGATTTCAGCGAGCTAGAAGTTTTTTCTTTAATAGCCTCAGATTTTATCTTAAAATACAAGAACTTTTCGTGGTTCTTGTCAATTTTTGTTGATTTTCATCTGATGAACTTATTTCAGTCACCTCGATCTTTCTTCTTCAAAGCAAAAAGATTTTATCTTCAAAAACAAGAACTTTTCCTGGTTTTGTTGGTTTTCAGCAAATGAACATATTTCAGCGAGCTGGAAGTTTTTTCTTTAATAGCCTCAGATTTTATCTTAAAATACAAGAACTTTTCGTGGTTCTTGTCATTTTTTGTTGGTTTTCATCGAATGAACTTATTTCAGTCAGCTCGGTCTTTCTTCTTCAAAGCAAAAAGATTTTATCTTCAAATACAAGAACTTTTCGTGGTTTTGTTGATTTTCAGCAAATTAACATATTTCAGCGAGCGAGAAGTTTTTTCTTTAATAGCGTCAGATTTTATCTTAAAATACAAGAACTTTTTGTGGGTCTTATTAATTTTTGTTGGTTTTCATCTAATGAACTTATTTCAGTCAGCTGGATCTTTCTTCTTCAAAGCAAAAAGATTTTATCTTCAAATACAAGAACTTTACGTGGTTTTGTTGGTTTTCAGCAAATGAACATATTTCAGCGAGCTCGAAGTTTTTTCTTTAATAGCGCAAGATTTTATCTTAAAATACAAGAACTTTTCGTGGTTCTTGTCAATTTTTGTTGATTTTCATCTGATGAACTTATTTCAGTCAGCTGGATCTTTCTTCTTCAAAGCAACAAGATTTTATCTTAAAATACAAGAACTTTTCGTGGTTCTTGTCAATATTTGTTGATTTTCATCGAATGAACTTATTTCAGTCACCTCGATCTTTCTTCTTCAAAGCAAAAAGATTTTATCTTCAAAAACAAGAACTTTTCCTGGTTTTGTTGATTTTCAGCAAATGAACATATTTCAGCGAGCAATAAGTTTTTTCTTTAATAGCGTCAGATTTTATCTTAAAATACAAGAACTTTTCGTGGTTCTTATCAATTTTTGTTGGTTTTCATCCAATGAACTAATTTCAGTCAGCTGGATCTTTCTTCTTCAAAGCAAAAAGATTTTATCTTCAAATACAAGAACTTTACGTGGTTTTGTTGATTTTCAGCAAATGAACATATTTCAGCGAGCTGGAAGTTTTTTCTTTAATAGCATCAGATTTTATCCTAAAATACAAGAACTTTTCGTGGTTCTTGTCAATTTTTGTTGGTTTTCATCTAATGAACTTATTTCAGTCAGCTCGGTCTTTCTTCTTCAAAGCAAAAAGATTTTATCTTCAAATACAAGAACTTTTCGTGGTTTTGTTGATTTTCAGCAAATTAACATATTTCAGCGAGCGAGAAGTTTTTTCTTTAATAGCGTCAGATTTTATCTTAAAATACAAGAACTTTTCGTGGGTCTTATCAATTTTTGTTGGTTTTCATCTAATGAACTTATTTCAGTCAGCTGGATCTTTCTTCTTCAAAGCAAAAAGATTTTATCTTCAAATACAAGAACTTTACGTGGTTTTGTTGGTTTTCAGCAAATGAACATATTTCAGCCAGCGAGAAGTTTTTTCTTTAATAGCGCAAGATTATATCTTAAAATACAAGAACTTTTCGTGGTTCTTGTCAATTTTTGTTGATTTTCATCTGATGAACTTATTTCAGTCAGCTGGATCTTTCTTCTTCAAAGCAACAAGATTTTATCTTAAAATACAAGAACTTTTCGTGGTTCTTGTCAATATTTGTTGATTTTCATCGAATGAACTTATTTCAGTCACCTCGATCTTTCTTCTTCAAAGCAAAAAGATTTTATCTTCAAAAACAAGAACTTTTCCTGGTTTTGTTGGTTTTCAGCAAATGAACATATTTCAGCGAGCTAGAAGTTTTTTCTTTAATAGCCTCAGATTTTATCTTAAAATACAAGAACTTTTCGTGGTTCTTGTCATTTTTTGTTGGTTTTCATCGAATGAACTTATTTCAGTCACCTAGATCTTACTTCTTCAAAGCAAAAAGATTCTATCTTCACATACAAGAACTTTTCGTGGTTTTGTTGATTTTCAGCAAATGAACATATTTCAGCGAGCTGGAAGTTTTTTCTTTAATAGCATCAGATTTTATCCTAAAATACAAGAACTTTTCGTGGTTCTTGTCAATTTTTGTTGGTTTTCATCTCATGAACTTATTTCAGTCAGCTAGGTCTTTCTTCTTCAAAGCAAAAAGATTTTATCTTCAAATACAAGAACTTTTCGTGGTTTTGTTGATTTTCAGCAAATTAACATATTTCAGCGAGCGAGAAGTTTTTTCTTTAATAGCGTCAGATTTTATCTTAAAATACAAGAACTTTTCGTGGGTCTTATCAATTTTTGTTGGTTTTCATCTAATGAACTTATTTCAGTCAGCTGGATCTTTCTTCTTCAAAGCAAAAAGATTTTATCTTCAAATACAAGAACTTTACGTGGTTTTGTTGGTTTTCAGCAAATGAACATATTTCAGCGAGCTCGAAGTTTTTTCTTTAATAGCGCAAGATTTTATCTTAAAATACAAGAACTTTTCGTGGTTCTTGTCAATTTTTGTTGATTTTCATCTGATGAACTTATTTCAGTCAGCTGGATCTTTCTTCTTCAAAGCAACAAGATTTTATCTTAAAATACAAGAACTTTTCGTGGTTCTTGTCAATATTTGTTGATTTTCATCGAATGAACTTATTTCAGTCACCTCGATCTTTCTTCTTCAAAGCAAAAAGATTTTATCTTCAAAAACAAGAACTTTTCCTGGTTTTGTTGGTTTTCAGCAAATGAACATATTTCAGCGAGCTAGAAGTTTTTTCTTTAATAGCCTCAGATTTTTTCTTAAAATACAAGAACTTTTCGTGGTTCTTGTCATTTTTTGTTGGTTTTCATCGAATGAACTTATTTCAGTCACCTAGATCTTACTTCTTCAAAGCAAAAAGATTCTATCTTCACATACAAGAACTTTTCGTGGTTTTGTTGATTTTCAGCAAATGAACATATTTCAGCGAGCAATAAGTTTTTTCTTTAATAGCGTCAGATTTTATCTTAAAATACAAGAACTTTTCGTGGTCCTTATCAATTTTTGTTGGTTTTCATCCAATGAACTAATTTCAGTCAGCTGGATCTTTCTTCTTCAAAGCAAAAAGATTTTATCTTCAAATACAAGAACTTTACGTGGTTTTGTTGGTTTTCAGTAAATGAACATATTTCAGCGAGCGAGAAGTTTTTTCTTTAATAGCGTCAGATTTTATCTTAAAATACAAGAACTTTTCGTGGTTCTTGTCAATTTTTGTTGGTGTTGATCGAATGAACTTATTTCAGTCAGCAAGATCTTTCTTCTTCAAAGCAAAAAGATTTTATCTTCAAATACAAGAACTTTTGGTGGTTTTGTTGATTTTCAGCAAATGAACATATTTCAGCGAGCTTGAAGTTTTTTCTTTAATAGCGTCAGATTTTATCTTAAAATACAAGAACTTTTCGTGATTCTTGTCAATATTTGTTGATTTTCGTCGAATGAACTGATTTCAGTCACCTCGATCTTTCTTCTTCAAAGCAAAAAGATTTTATCTTCAAAAACAAGAACTTTTCGTGGTTTTGTTGGTTTTCAGCAAATGAACATATTTCAGCGAGCAAGAAGTTTTTTCTTTTATAGCGTCAGATTTTATCTTAAAATACAAGAACGTTTCGTGGTTCTTGTCAATTTTTGTTGGTTTTCATCTGATGAACTTATTTCAGTCACCAAGATCTTTCTTCTTCAAAGCAAAAAGATTTGATCTTCAAATACATGAACTTTTTGTGGTTTTGTTGATTTTCAGCAAATGAACAGATTTCAGCGAGCTGGAAGTTTTTTCTTTAATAGCCTCAGATTTTATCTTAAAATACAAGAACTTTTCGTGGTTCTTATCAATTTTTGTTGGTTTTCATCCAATGAACTTATTTCAGTCAGCTGGATCTTTCTTCTTCAAAGCAAAAAGATTTTATCTTCAAATACAAGAACTTTACGTGGTTTTGTTGGTTTTCAGCAAATGAACATATTTCAGCGAGCGAGAAGTTTTTTCTTTAATAGCGTCAGATTTTATCTTAAAATACAATAACTTTTCGTGGTTCTTGTCAATTTTTGTTGATTTTCATCGAATGAACTTATTTCAGTCAGCTAGATCTTTCTTCTTCAAAGCAAAAAGATTTTATCTTCAAATGCAAGAACTTTTCGTGGTGTTGTTGATTTTCAGCAAATGAACATATTTCAGCGAGCTAGAAGTTTTTTCTTTAATAGCCTCAGATTTTATCTTAAAATACAAGAACTTTTCGTGGTTCTTGTCAATTTTTGTTGGTTTTCATCCAATGAACTTATTTCAGTCACCTAGATCTTTCTTCTTCAAAGCAACAAGATTTTATCTTAAAATACAAGAACTTTTCGTGGTTCTTGTCAATATTTGTTGATTTTCATCGAATGAACTTATTTCAGTCACCTCGATCTTTCTTCTTCAAAGCAAAAAGATTTTATCTTCAAAAACAAGAACTTTTCCTGGTTTTGTTGGTTTTCAGCAAATGAACATATTTCAGCGAGCTAGAAGTTTTTTCTTTAATAGCCTCAGATTTTATCTTAAAATACAAGAACTTTTCGTGGTTCTTGTCATTTTTTGTTGGTTTTCATCGAATGAACTTATTTCAGTCACCTAGATCTTACTTCTTCAAAGCAAAAAGATTCTATCTTCACATACAAGAACTTTTCGTGGTTTTGTTGATTTTCAGCAAATGAACATATTTCAGCGAGCAATAAGTTTTTTCTTTAATAGCGTCAGATTTTATCTTAAAATACAAGAACTTTTCGTGGTTCTTATCAATTTTTGTTGGTTTTCATCCAATGAACTAATTTCAGTCAGCTGGATCTTTCTTCTTCAAAGCAAAAAGATTTTATCTTCAAATACAAGAACTTTACGTGGTTTTGTTGGTTTTCAGCAAATGAACATATTTCAGCGAGCGAGAAGTTTTTTCTTTAATAGCGTCAGATTTTATCTTAAAATACAAGAACTTTTCGTGGTTCTTGTCAATTTTTGTTGGTGTTGATCGAATGAACTTATTTCAGTCAGCAAGATCTTTCTTCTTCAAAGCAAAAAGATTTTATCTTCAAATGCAAGAACTTTTGGTGGTTTTGTTGATTTTCAGCAAATGAACATATTTCAGCGAGCTTGAAGTTTTTTCTTTAATAGCGTCAGATTTTATCTTAAAATACAAGAACTTTTCGTGGTTCTTGTCAATATTTGTTGATTTTCGTCGAATGAACTGATTTCAGTCACCTCGATCTTTCTTCTTCAAAGCAAAAAGATTTTATCTTCAAAAACAAGAACTTTTCGTGGTTTTGTTGGTTTTCAGCAAATGAACATATTTCAGCGAGCAAGAAGTTTTTTCTTTTATAGCGTCAGATTTTATCTTAAAATACAAGAACGTTTCGTGGTTCTTGTCAATTTTTGTTGGTTTTCATCTGATGAACTTATTTCAGTCACCAAGATCTTTCTTCTTCAAAGCAAAAAGATTTGATCTTCAAATACATGAACTTTTTGTGGTTTTGTTGATTTTCAGCAAATGAACAGATTTCAGCGAGCGAGAAGTATTTTCTTTAATAGCGTCAGATTTTATCTTAAAATACAAGAACTTTTCGTGGTTCTTATCAATTTTTGTTGGTTTTCATCCAATGAACTTATTTCAGTCAGCTGAATCTTTCTTCAAAGCAAAACGATTTTATCTTCAAATGCAAGAACTTTTCGTGGTTTTGTTGATTTTCAGCAAATGAACATATTTCAGCGAGCTAGTAGTTTTTTCTTTAATACCCTCAGATTTTATCTTAAAATACAAGAACTTTTCGTGGTTCTTGTCAATTTTTGTTGGTTTTCATCCAATGAACTTATTTCAGTCACCTAGATCTTTCTTCTTCAAAGCAAAAAGATTCTATCTTCACATACAAGAACTTTTCGTGGTTTTGTTGATTTTCAGCAAATGAACATATTTCAGCGAGCGAGAAGTTTTTTCTTTAATAGCGTCAGATTTTATCTTAAAATACAAGAACTTTTCGTGGTTCTTGTCAATTTTTGTTGGTTTTGATCGAATGAACTTATTTCAGTCAGCTAGATCTTTATTCTTCAAAGCAAAAAGATTTTATCTTCAAATACAAGAACTTTTCGTGGTTTTGTTGATTTTCAGCAAATGAACATATTTCAGCGAGCGAGAAGTTTTTTCTTTAATAGCGTCAGATTTTATCCTAAAATACAAGAACTTTTCGTGGTTCTTGTCAATTTTTGTTGGTTTTCATCTAATGAACTTATTTCAGTCACCTCGATCTTTCTTCTTCAAAGCAAAAAGATTTTATCTTCAAATACAAGAACTTTTCGTGGTTTTGTTGATTTTCAGCAAATGAACATATTTCAGCGAGCTGGAAGTTTTTTCTTTAATAGCATCAGATTTTATCCTAAAATACAAGAACTTTTCGTGGTTCTTGTCAATTTTTGTTGGTTTTCATCTAATGAACTTATTTCAGTCAGCTAGGTCTTTCTTCTTCAAAGCAAAAAGATTTTATCTTCAAATACAAGAACTTTTCGTGGTTTTGTTGATTTTCAGCAAATTAACATATTTCAGCGAGCGAGAAGTTTTTTCTTCAATAGCGTCAGATTTTATCTTAAAATACAAGAACTTTTCGTGGGTCTTATCAATTTTTGTTGGTTTTCATCGAATGAACTTATTTCAGTCAGCTGGATCTTTCTTCTTCAAAGCAAAAAGATTCTATCTTCACATACAAGAACTTTTCGTGGTTTTGTTGATTTTCAGCAAATGAACATATTTCAGCGAGCGAGAAGTTTTTTCTTTAATAGCGTCAGATTTTATCCTAAAATACAAGAACTTTTCGTGGTTCTTGTCAATTTTTGTTGGTTTTCATCTAATGAACTTATTTCAGTCACCTCGATCTTTCTTCTTCAAAGCAAAAAGATTTTATCTTCAAACACAAGAACTTTTCGTGGTTTTGTTGATTTTCAGCAAATGAACATATTTCAGCGAGCTGGAAGTTTTTTCTTGAATAGCATCAGATTTTATCCTAAAATACAAGAACTTTTCGTGGTTCTTGTCAATTTTTGTTGGTTTTCATCTAATGAACTTATTTCAGTCAGCTTGGTCTTTCTTCTTCAAAGCAAAAAGATTTTATCTTCAAATACAAGAACTTTTCGTGGTTTTGTTGATTTTCAGCAAATGAACATATTTCAGCGAGCTCGAAGTTTTTTCTTTAATAGCGCAAGATTTTATCTTAAAATACAAGAACTTTTCGTGGTTCTTGTCAATTTTTGTTGATTTTCATCTGATGAACTTATTTCAATCAGCTGGATCTTTCTTCTTCAAAGCAACAAGATTTTATCTTAAAATACAAGAACTTTTCGTGGTTCTTGTCAATATTTGTTGATTTTCATCGAATGAACTTATTTCAGTCACCTCGATCTTTCTTCTTCAAAGCAAAAAGATTTTATCTTCAAAAACAAGAACTTTTCCTGGTTTTGTTGGTTTTCAGCAAATGAACATATTTCAGCGAGCTGGAAGTTTTTTCTTTAATAGCCTCAGATTTTATCTGAAAATACAAGAACTTTTCGTGTTTCTTATCAATTTTTGTTGGTTTTCATCCAATGAACTAATTTCAGTCAGCTGGATCTTTCTTCTTCAAAGCAAAAAGATTTTATCTTCAAATACAAGAACTTTACGTGGTTTTGTTGGTTTTCAGCAAATGAACATATTTCAGCGAGCGAGAAGTTTTTTCTTTAATAGCGTCAGATTTTATCTTAAAATACAAGTACTTTTCGTGGTTCTTGTCAATTTTTGTTGGTTTTGATCGAATGAACTTATTTCAGTCAGCTAGATCTTTCTTCTTCAAAGCAAAAAGATTTTATCTTCAAATACAAGAACTTTTCGTGGTTTTGTTGATTTTCAGCAAATGAACATATTTCAGTGAGCTAGAAGTTTTTTCTTTAATAGCCTCAGATTTTATCTTAAAATACAAGAACTTTTCGTGGTTCTTGTCAATTTTTGTTGGTTTTCATCTCATGAACTTATTTCAGTCACCTCGACGTCTCTTCTTCAAAGCAAAAAGATTTTATCTTCAAATACAAGAACTTTTCGTGGTTTTGTTGATTTTCAGCAAATGAACATATTTCAGCGAGCTGGAAGTTATTTCTTTAATAGCGTCAGATTTTATCTTAAAATACAAGAACTTTTTGTGGTTCTTGTCAATTTTTGTTGGTTTTCATCGAATGAACTTATTTCAGTCACCTCGAACTTACTTCTTCAAAGCAAAAAGATTTTATCTTCAAATACAAGAACTTTTCGTGGTTTTGTTGATTTTCAGCAAATGAACATATTTCAGCGAGCGAGAAGTTTTTTCTTTAATAGCGTCAGATTTTATCTTAAAATACAAGAACTTTTCGTGGTTCTTATCAATTTTTGTTGGTTTTCATCCAATGAAATTATTTCAGTCAGCTGGATCTTTCTTCTTCAAAGCAAAAAGATTTTATCTTCAAATACAAGAACTTTACGTGGTTTTGTTGGTTTCCAGCAAATGAACATATTTCAGCGAGCGAGAAGTATTTTCTTTAATAGCGTCAGATTTTACCTTAAAATACAAGAACTTTTCGTGGTTCTTATCAATTTTTGTTGGTTTTCATCCAATGAACTTATTTCAGTCAGCTGAATCTTTCTTCTTCAAAGCAAAACGATTTTATCTTCAAATGCAAGAACTTTTCGTGGTTTTGTTGATTTTCAGCAAATGAACATATTTCAGCGAGCTAGTAGTTTTTTCTTTAATACCCTCAGATTTTATCTTAAAATACAAGAACTTTTCGTGGTTCTTGTCAATTTTTGTTGGTTTTCATCCAATGAACTTATTTCAGTCACCTCGATCTTTCTTCTTCAAAGCAAAAAGATTCTATCTTCACATACAAGAACTTTTCGTGGTTTTGTTGATTTTCAGCAAATGAACATATTTCAGCGAGCGAGAAGTTTTTTCTTTAATAGCGTCAGATTTTATCTTAAAATACAAGAACTTTTCGTGGTTCTTGTCAATTTTTGTTGGTTTTGATCGAATGAACTTATTTCAGTCAGCTAGATCTTTATTCTTCAAAGCAAAAAGATTTTATCTTCAAATACAAGAACTTTTCGTGGTTTTGTTGATTTTCAGCAAATGAACATATTTCAGCGAGCGAGAAGTTTTTTCTTTAATAGCGTCAGATTTTATCCTAAAATACAAGAACTTTTCGTGGTTCTTGTCAATTTTTGTTGGTTTTCATCTAATGAACTTATTTCAGTCACCTCGATCTTTCTTCTTCAAAGCAAAAAGATTTTATCTTCAAATACAAGAACTTTTCGTGGTTTTGTTGATTTTCAGCAAATGAACATATTTCAGCGAGCTGGAAGTTTTTTCTTTAATAGCATCAGATTTTATCCTAAAATACAAGAACTTTTCGTGGTTCTTGTCAATTTTTGTTGGTTTTCATCTAATGAACTTATTTCAGTCAGCTAGGTCTTTCTTCTTCAAAGCAAAAAGATTTTATCTTCAAATACAAGAACTTTTCGTGGTTTTGTTGATTTTCAGCAAATTAACATATTTCAGCGAGCGAGAAGTTTTTTCTTTAATAGCGTCAGATTTTATCTTAAAATACAAGAACTTTTCGTGGGTCTTATCAATTTTTGTTGGTTTTCATCGAATGAACTTATTTCAGTCAGCTGGATCTTTCTTCTTCAAAGCAAAAAGATTCTATCTTCACATACAAGAACTTTTCGTGGTTTTGTTGATTTTCAGCAAATGAACATATTTCAGCGAGCGAGAAGTTTTTTCTTTAATAGCGTCAGATTTTATCCTAAAATACAAGAACTTTTCGTGGTTCTTGTCAATTTTTGTTGGTTTTCATCTAATGAACTTATTTCAGTCACCTAGATCTTTCTTCTTCAAAGCAAAAAGATTTTATCTTCAAACACAAGAACTTTTCGTGGTTTTGTTGATTTTCAGCAAATGAACATATTTCAGCGAGCTGGAAGTTTTTTCTTTAATAGCATCAGATTTTATCCTAAAATACAAGAACTTTTCGTGGTTCTTGTCAATTTTTGTTGGTTTTCATCTAATGAACTTATTTCAGTCAGCTTGGTCTTTCTTCTTCAAAGCAAAAAGATTTTATCTTCAAATACAAGAACTTTTCGTGGTTTTGTTGATTTTCAGCAAATGAACATATTTCAGCGAGCTCGAAGTTTTTTCTTTAATAGCGCAAGATTTTATCTTAAAATACAAGAACTTTTCGTGGTTCTTGTCAATTTTTGTTGATTTTCATCTGATGAACTTATTTCAATCAGCTGGATCTTTCTTCTTCAAAGCAACAAGATTTTATCTTAAAATACAAGAACTTTTCGTGGTTCTTGTCAATATTTGTTGATTTTCATCGAATGAACTTATTTCAGTCACCTCGATCTTTCTTCTTCAAAGCAAAAAGATTTTATCTTCAAAAACAAGAACTTTTCCTGGTTTTGTTGGTTTTCAGCAAATGAACATATTTCAGTGAGCTAGAAGTTTTTTCTTTAATAGCCTCAGATTTTATCTTAAAATACAAGAACTTTTCGTGGTTCTTGTCAATTTTTGTTGGTTTTCATCTCATGAACTTATTTCAGTCACCTCGACGTCTCTTCTTCAAAGCAAAAAGATTTTATCTTCAAATACAAGAACTTTTCGTGGTTTTGTTGATTTTCAGCAAATGAACATATTTCAGCGAGCTGGAAGTTATTTCTTTAATAGCGTCAGATTTTATCTTAAAATACAAGAACTTTTTGTGGTTCTTGTCAATTTTTGTTGGTTTTCATCGAATGAACTTATTTCAGTCACCTCGAACTTACTTCTTCAAAGCAAAAAGATTTTATCTTCAAATACAAGAACTTTTCGTGGTTTTGTTGATTTTCAGCAAATGAACATATTTCAGCGAGCTGGAAGTTATTTCTTTAATAGCGTCAGATTTTATCTTAAAATACAAGAACTTTTTGTGGTTCTTGTCAATTTTTGTTGGTTTTCATCGAATGAACTTATTTCAGTCACCTCGAACTTACTTCTTCAAAGCAAAAAGATTTTATCTTCAAATACAAGAACTTTTCGTGGTTTTGTTGATTTTCAGCAAATGAACATATTTCAGCGAGCGAGAAGTTTTTTCTTTAATAGCGTCAGATTTTATCTTAAAATACAAGAACTTTTCGTGGTTCTTATCAATTTTTGTTGGTTTTCATCCAATGAAATTATTTCAGTCAGCTGGATCTTTCTTCTTCAAAGCAAAAAGATTTTATCTTCAAATACAAGAACTTTACGTGGTTTTGTTGGTTTCCAGCAAATGAACATATTTCAGCGAGCGAGAAGTATTTTCTTTAATAGCGTCAGATTTTACCTTAAAATACAAGAACTTTTCGTGGTTCTTATCAATTTTTGTTGGTTTTCATCCAATGAACTTATTTCAGTCAGCTGAATCTTTCTTCTTCAAAGCAAAACGATTTTATCTTCAAATGCAAGAACTTTTCGTGGTTTTGTTGATTTTCAGCAAATGAACATATTTCAGCGAGCTAGTAGTTTTTTCTTTAATACCCTCAGATTTTATCTTAAAATACAAGAACTTTTCGTGGTTCTTGTCAATTTTTGTTGGTTTTCATCCAATGAACTTATTTCAGTCACCTCGATCTTTCTTCTTCAAAGCAAAAAGATTCTATCTTCACATACAAGAACTTTTCGTGGTTTTGTTGATTTTCAGCAAATGAACATATTTCAGCGAGCGAGAAGTTTTTTCTTTAATAGCGTCAGATTTTATCTTAAAATACAAGAACTTTTCGTGGTTCTTGTCAATTTTTGTTGGTTTTGATCGAATGAACTTATTTCAGTCAGCTAGATCTTTATTCTTCAAAGCAAAAAGATTTTATCTTCAAATACAAGAACTTTTCGTGGTTTTGTTGATTTTCAGCAAATGAACATATTTCAGCGAGCGAGAAGTTTTTTCTTTAATAGCGTCAGATTTTATCCTAAAATACAAGAACTTTTCGTGGTTCTTGTCAATTTTTGTTGGTTTTCATCTAATGAACTTATTTCAGTCACCTCGATCTTTCTTCTTCAAAGCAAAAAGATTTTATCTTCAAATACAAGAACTTTTCGTGGTTTTGTTGATTTTCAGCAAATGAACATATTTCAGCGAGCTGGAAGTTTTTTCTTTAATAGCATCAGATTTTATCCTAAAATACAAGAACTTTTCGTGGTTCTTGTCAATTTTTGTTGGTTTTCATCTAATGAACTTATTTCAGTCAGCTAGGTCTTTCTTCTTCAAAGCAAAAAGATTTTATCTTCAAATACAAGAACTTTTCGTGGTTTTGTTGATTTTCAGCAAATTAACATATTTCAGCGAGCGAGAAGTTTTTTCTTTAATAGCGTCAGATTTTATCTTAAAATACAAGAACTTTTCGTGGGTCTTATCAATTTTTGTTGGTTTTCATCGAATGAACTTATTTCAGTCAGCTGGATCTTTCTTCTTCAAAGCAAAAAGATTCTATCTTCACATACAAGAACTTTTCGTGGTTTTGTTGATTTTCAGCAAATGAACATATTTCAGCGAGCGAGAAGTTTTTTCTTTAATAGCGTCAGATTTTATCCTAAAATACAAGAACTTTTCGTGGTTCTTGTCAATTTTTGTTGGTTTTCATCTAATGAACTTATTTCAGTCACCTAGATCTTTCTTCTTCAAAGCAAAAAGATTTTATCTTCAAACACAAGAACTTTTCGTGGTTTTGTTGATTTTCAGCAAATGAACATATTTCAGCGAGCTGGAAGTTTTTTCTTTAATAGCATCAGATTTTATCCTAAAATACAAGAACTTTTCGTGGTTCTTGTCAATTTTTGTTGGTTTTCATCTAATGAACTTATTTCAGTCAGCTTGGTCTTTCTTCTTCAAAGCAAAAAGATTTTATCTTCAAATACAAGAACTTTTCGTGGTTTTGTTGATTTTCAGCAAATGAACATATTTCAGCGAGCTCGAAGTTTTTTCTTTAATAGCGCAAGATTTTATCTTAAAATACAAGAACTTTTCGTGGTTCTTGTCAATTTTTGTTGATTTTCATCTGATGAACTTATTTCAATCAGCTGGATCTTTCTTCTTCAAAGCAACAAGATTTTATCTTAAAATACAAGAACTTTTCGTGGTTCTTGTCAATATTTGTTGATTTTCATCGAATGAACTTATTTCAGTCACCTCGATCTTTCTTCTTCAAAGCAAAAAGATTTTATCTTCAAAAACAAGAACTTTTCCTGGTTTTGTTGGTTTTCAGCAAATGAACATATTTCAGTGAGCTAGAAGTTTTTTCTTTAATAGCCTCAGATTTTATCTTAAAATACAAGAACTTTTCGTGGTTCTTGTCAATTTTTGTTGGTTTTCATCTCATGAACTTATTTCAGTCACCTCGACGTCTCTTCTTCAAAGCAAAAAGATTTTATCTTCAAATACAAGAACTTTTCGTGGTTTTGTTGATTTTCAGCAAATGAACATATTTCAGCGAGCTGGAAGTTATTTCTTTAATAGCGTCAGATTTTATCTTAAAATACAAGAACTTTTTGTGGTTCTTGTCAATTTTTGTTGGTTTTCATCGAATGAACTTATTTCAGTCACCTCGAACTTACTTCTTCAAAGCAAAAAGATTTTATCTTCAAATACAAGAACTTTTCGTGGTTTTGTTGATTTTCAGCAAATGAACATATTTCAGCGAGCGAGAAGTTTTTTCTTTAATAGCGTCAGATTTTATCTTAAAATACAAGAACTTTTCGTGGTTCTTATCAATTTTTGTTGGTTTTCATCCAATGAAATTATTTCAGTCAGCTGGATCTTTCTTCTTCAAAGCAAAAAGATTTTATCTTCAAATACAAGAACTTTACGTGGTTTTGTTGGTTTCCAGCAAATGAACATATTTCAGCGAGCTAGAAGTTTTTTCTTTAATAGCGCAAGATTTTATCTTAAAATACAAGAACTTTTCGTGGTTCTTGTCAATTTTTGTTGGTTTTCATCCAGTGAACTTATTTCAGTCACCTAGATCTTTCTTCTTCAAAGCAAAAAGATTCTATCTTCACATACAAGAACTTTTCGTGGTTTTGTTGATTTTCAGCAAATGAACATATTTCAGCGAGCGAGAAGTTTTTTCTTTAATAGCGTCAGATTTTATCCTAAAATACAAGAACTTTTCGTGGTTCTTGTCAATTTTTGTTGGTTTTCATCTGATGAACTTATTTCAGTCACCAAGATCTTTCTTCTTCAAAGCAAAAAGATTTTATCTTCAAATACATGAACTTTTCGTGGTTTTGTTGATTTTCAGCAAATGAACATATTTCAGCGAGCTCGAAGTTTTTTCTTTAATAGCGTCAGATTTTATCTTAAAATACAAGTACTTTTCTGGTTCTTGTCAATTTTTGTTGGTTTTGATCGAATGAACTTATTTCAGTCAGCTGGATCTTTCTTCTTCAAAGCAAAAAGATTTTATCTTCAAATGCAAGAACTTTTCGTGGTTTTGTTGATTTTCAGCAAATGAACATATTTCAGCGAGCTAGAAGTTTTTTCTTTAATAGCCTCAGATTTTATCTTAAAATACAAGAACTTTTCGTGGTTCTTGTCAATTTTTGTTGGTTTTCATCCAATGAACTTATTTCAGTCACCAAGATCTTACTTCTTCAAAGCAAAAAGATTCTATCTTCACATACAAGAACTTTTCGTGGTTTTGTTGATTTTCAGCAAATGAACATATTTCAGCGAGCAATAAGTTTTTTCTTTAATAGCGTCAGATTTTATCTTAAAATACAAGAACTTTTCGTGGTTCTTATCAATTTTTGTTGGTTTTCATCCAATGAACTAATTTCAGTCAGCTGGATCTTTCTTCTTCAAAGCAAAAAGATTTTATCTTCAAATACAAGAACTTTACGTGGTTTTGTTGGTTTTCAGCAAATGAACATATTTCAGCGAGCGAGAAGTTTTTTCTTTAATAGCGTCAGATTTTATCTTAAAATACAAGAACTTTTCGTGGTTCTTGTCAATTTTTGTTGGTGTTGATCGAATGAACTTATTTCAGTCACCTCGATCTTTCTTCTTTTGCTGCAAATCAACAAAACCACGAAAAGTTCTTGTATTTGAAGATAAAATCTTTTTGCTTGGAAGAAGAAAGATCTAAGTGACTGAAATAAGTTCATTGGATGAAAACCAACAAAAATTGACAAGAACCACGAAAAGTTCTTGTATTTTAAGATAAAATCTGACGCTATTAAAGAAAAAACTTCTCCCTCGCTGAAATATGTTCATTTGCTGAAAATCAACAAAACCTTGAAAAGTTCTTGTATTTGAAGATAAAACCTTTTTGCTTTGAAGAAGAAAGATCTTGCTGACTGAAATAAGTTCATCAGATGAAAACCAACAAAAATTGACAAGAACCACGAAAATTTCTTGTATTTTAAGATAAAATCTGACGCTATTAAAGAAAAAACTTCTTCCTTGCTGAAATATGTTCATTTGCTGAAAATCAACAAAACCACGAAAAGATCTTGTATTTGAAGATAAAATCTTTTTGCCTTGAAGAAGAAAGATCTCGCTGACTGAAATATGTTCATCAGATGAAAACCAAGAACAATTGACAAGAACCACGAAAAGTTCTTGTATTTTAAGATAAAATCTGACGCTATTAAAGAAAAAATTTCTCCCTCGCTGAAATATGTTCATTTGCTGAAAAGCAACAAAACCACGAAAAGTTCTTGTATTTGAAGATAAAATCTTTTTGCTTTGTAGAAGAAAGATCGAGGTGACTGAAATAAGTTCATTCGATGAAAAGCAACAAAGATTGACAAGAACCACGAAAAGTTCTTGTATTTTAAGATAAAATCTGAGGCTATTAAAGAAAAAACTTCGAGCTCGCTGAAATATGTTCATTTGCTGAAAATGAACAAAACCTCGAAAAGTTCTTGTATTTGAAGATAAAATCTTTTTGCTTTGAAGAAGAAAGATCTCGCTGACTGAAATAAGTTCATCAGATGAAAACCAACAAAAATTGACAAGAACCACGAAAAGTTCTTGTATTTTAAGATAAAATCTGACACTATTAAAGAAAAAACTTCTTCCTTGCTGAAATATGTTCATTTGCTGAAAATCAACAAAACCACGAAAAGTTCTTGTATTTGAAGATAAAATCTTTTTGCTTTCAAGAAGAAAGATCGAGGTGACAGAAATAAGTTCATTGGATGAAAATCAACAAAAATTGACAAGAACCACGAAAAGTTCTTGTATGTTAAGATAAAATCTGACGCTATTAAAGAAAAAATTTCTCCTTCGCTGAAATATGTTCATTTTCTGAAAATCAACAAAACCACGAAAGGTTCTGGTATTTGAACATAAAATCTTTTTGCTTTCAAGAAGAAAGATCGAGGTGACTGAAATAAGTTCATCAGATGAAAACCAACAAAAATTGACAAGAACCACGAAATGTTCTTGTATTTTAAGATAAAATCTTGCGCTATTAAAGAAAAAACTTCTAGCTCGCTGAAATATGTTCATTTGCTGAAAATCAACAAAACCACGAAAAGTTCTTGTATTTGAAGATAAAATCTTTTTGTTTTCAAGAAGAAAGATCGAGGTGACTGAAATAAGTTCATTGGATGAAAATCAACAAAAATTGACAAGAACCACGAAAAGTTCTTGTATTTTAAGATAAAATCTGACGCTATTAAAGAAAAAACTTCGAGCTCGCTGAAATATGTTCATTTGCTGAAAATCAACAAAACCACGAAAAGTTCTTGTATTTGAAGATAAAATCATTTTGCTTTGAAGAAGAAAGATCTCGCTGACTGAAATAAGTTCATCAGATGAAAACCAACAAAAATTGACAAGAACCACGAAAAGTTCTTGTATTTCAGGATAAAATCTGACGCTATTAAAGAAAAAACTTCTCCCTCGCTGAAATATGTTCATTTGCTGAAAACCAACAAAAACAAGAAAAATTCTTGTATTTGAAGATAAAATCTTTTTGCTTTGAAGAAGAAAGATCGAGGTGACTGAAATAAGTTCATCAGATGAAAACCAACAAAAATTGACAAGAACCACGAAATGTTCTTGTATTTTAAGATAAAATCTTGCGCGATTAAAGAAAAAACTTCTAGCTCGCTGAAATATGTTCATTTGCTGAAAATCAACAAAACCACGAAAAGTTCTTGTATTTGAAGATAAAATCTTTTTGCTTTGAAGAAGAAAGATCCAGCTGACTGAAATAAGTTCATTCGATGAATACCAACAAAAATTGAGAAGAACCACGAAAGGTATTTGTATTTTAAGATAAAATCTGACGCTATTAAAGAAAAAACTTCTTGCTCGCTGAAATATGTTCATTCGCTGAAAATCAACAAAACCACGAAAAGTTCTTGTATTTGAAGATAAAATCTTTTTGCTTTGAAGATGAAAGATCTCGGTGACTGAAATAAGTTCATTGGATGAAAACCAACAAAAATTGACAAGAACCACGAAAAGTTCTTGTATTTTAAGATAAAATCTGACGCTATGAAAGAAAAAACTTCTCCCTTGCTGAAATATGTTCATTTGCTGAAAACCAACAAAATCACGAAAAGTTCTTGTATTTGAAGATAAAATCTTCTTGCTTTGAAGAAGAAAGCT
Source organism: Heptranchias perlo (assembly GCF_035084215.1). Lineage (NCBI taxonomy): Eukaryota > Metazoa > Chordata > Chondrichthyes > Hexanchiformes > Hexanchidae > Heptranchias > Heptranchias perlo. The sequence continues at coordinate 1,072,723 of NW_027138374.1, read as the reverse complement.
CTGGGTGACTGAAATAAGTTCATCAGATGAAAACCAACAAAAATTGACAAGAACCACGAAAAGTTCTTGTATTTGAAGATAAAATCTTACGCTATTAAAGAAAAAACTTCTAGCTCGCTGAAATATGTTCATTTGCTGAAAATCAACAAAACCACGAAAAGTTCTTGTATTTGAAGATAAAATCTTTTTGCTTTGTAGAAGAAAGATCGAGGTGACTGAAATAAGTTCATTCGATGAAAAGCAACAAAAATTGACAAAAACCACGAAAAGTTCTTGTATTTTAAGATAAAATCTGAGGCTATTAAAGAAAAAACTTCTTGCTCGCTGAAATATGTTCATTTGCTGAAAATCAACAAAACCACGAAAAGTTCTTGTATTTGAAGATAAAATCTTTTTGCTTTGAAGAAGAAAGATCCAGCTGACTGAAATAAGTTCATCAGATGAAAATCAACAAAAATTGACAAGAACCACGAAAAGTTCTTGTATTTTAAGATAACATCTGACGCTATTAAAGAAAAAACTTCTTGCTCGCTGAAATATGGTCATTTGCTGAAAATCAACAAAACCACGAAAAGTTCTTGTATTTGAAGATAAAATCTTTTTGCTTTGAAGATGAAAGATCTCGGTGACTGAAATAAGTTCATTGGATGAAAACCAACAAAAATTGACAAGAACCACGAAAAGTTCTTGTATTTTAAGATAAAATCTGACGCTATGAAAGAAAAAACTTCTCCCTTGCTGAAATATGTTCATTTGCTGAAAACCAACAAAATCACGAAAAGTTCTTGTATTTGAAGATAAAATCTTCTTGCTTTGAAGAAGAAAGCTCTGGGTGACTGAAATAAGTTCATCAGATGAAAACCAACAAAAATTGACAAGAACCACGAAAAGTTCTTGTATTTGAAGATAAAATCTTGCGCTATTAAAGAAAAAACTTCTAGCTCGCTGAAATATGTTCATTTGCTGAAAATCAACAAAACCACGAAAAGTTCTTGTATTTGAAGATAAAATCTTTTTGCTTTGTAGAAGAAAGATCGAGGTGACTGAAATAAGTTCATTCGATGAAAAGCAACAAAAATTGACAAAAACCACGAAAAGTTCTTGTATTTTAAGATAAAATCTGAGGCTATTAAAGAAAAAACTTCTTGCTCGCTGAAATATGTTCATTTGCTGAAAATCAACAAAACCACGAAAAGTTCTTGTATTTGAAGATAAAATCTTTTTGCTTTGAAGAAGAAAGATCCAGCTGACTGAAATAAGTTCATCAGATGAAAATCAACAAAAATTGACAAGAACCACGAAAAGTTCTTGTATTTTAAGATAACATCTGACGCTATTAAAGAAAAAACTTCTTGCTCGCTGAAATATGGTCATTTGCTGAAAATCAAAAAAACCACGAAAAGTTCTTGTATTTGAAGATAAAGTCTTTTTGCTTTGAAGATGAAAGATCGAGGTGACTGAAATAAGTTCATTGGATGAAAACCAACAAAAATTGACAAGAACCACGAAAAGTTCTTGTGTTTTAAGGTAAAATCTGACGCTATTAAAGTAAAAACTTCTGGCTCGCTGAAATATGTTCATTTGCTGAAAACCAACAAAACCACGTAAAGTTCTTGTATTTGAAGATAAAATCTTTTTGCTTTGAAGAAGAAAGATCCAGCTGACTGAAATAAGTTCATTGGATGAAAACCAACAAAAATTGATACGAACCACGAAAAGTTCTTGTATTTTAAGATAAAATCTTGCGCTATTAAAGAAAAAACTTCTCGCTCGCTGAAATATGTTCATTTGCTGAAAACCAACAAAACCACGTAAAGTTCTTGTATTTGAAGATAAAATCTTTTTGCTTTGAAGAAGAAAGGTCCAGCTGACTGAAATAAGTTCATTGGATGAAAACCAACAAAAATTGATAAGAACCACAAAAAGTTCTTGTATTTTAAGATAAAATCTGACGCTATTAAAGAAAAAACTTCTTGCTCGCTGAAATATGTTCATTTGCTGCAAATCAACAAAACCACGAAAAGTTCTTGTATTTGAAGATAAAATCTTTTTGCTTGGAAGAAGAAAGATCTAAGTGACTGAAATAAGTTCATTGGATGAAAACCAACAAAAATTGACAAGAACCACGAAAAGTTCTTGTATTTTAAGATAAAATCTGACGCTATTAAAGAAAAAACTTCTTCCTTGCTGAAATATGTTCATTTGCTGAAAATCAACAAAACCACGAAAAGTTCTTGTATTTGAAGATAAAACTTTTTGCCTTGAAGAAGAAAGATCTCGCTGACTGAAATAAGTTCATCAGATGAAAACCAAGAACAATTGACAAGAACCACGAAAAGTTCTTGTATTTTAAGATAAAACCTGACGCTATTAAAGAAAAAATTCCTCCCTCGCTGAAATATGTTCATTTGCTGAAAATCAACAAAACCACGAAAAGTTCTTGTATTTGAAGATAAAATCATTTTGCTTTGAAGAAGAAAGATCTCGCTGACTGAAATAAGTTCATCAGATGAAAACCAACAAAAATTGACAAGAACCACGAAAAGTTCTTGTATTTCAGGATAAAATCTGACGCTATTAAAGAAAAAACTTCTCCCTCGCTGAAATATGTTCATTTGCTGAAAATGAACAAAACCACGAAAAGTTCTTGTATTTGAAGATAAAATCTTTTTGCCTTGAAGAAGAAAGATCTCGCTGACTGAAATAAGTTCATTCGATCAAAACCAACAACAACTGACAAGAACCACGAAAAGTTCTTGTATTTTAAGATAAAATCTGACGCTATTAAAGAAAAAACTTCTCCCTCGCTGAAATATGTTCATTTGCTGAAAATCAACAAAACCTCGAAAAGTTCTTGTATTTGAAGATAAAATCTTTTTGCTTTGAAGAAGAAAGATCTCGCTGACTGAAATAAGTTCATCAGATGAAAACCAACAAAAATTGACAAGAACCACGAAAAGTTCTTGTATTTTAAGATAAAATCTGACGCTATTAAAGAAAAAACTTCTTCCTTGCTGAAATATGTTCATTTGCTGCAAATCAACAAAACCACGAAAAGTTCTTGTATTTGAAGATAAAAGCTTTTTGCTTGGAAGAAGAAAGATCTAAGTGACTGAAATAAGTTCATTGGATGAAAACCAACAAAAATTGACAAGAACCACGAAAAGTTCTTGTATTTTAAGATAAAATCTGACGCTATTAAAGAAAAAACTTCTTCCTTGCTGAAATATGTTCATTTGCTGAAAATCAACAAAACCACGAAAAGTTCTTGTATTTGAAGATAAAACTTTTTGCCTTGAAGAAGAAAGATCTCGCTGACTGAAATAAGTTCATCAGATGAAAACCAAGAACAATTGACAAGAACCACGAAAAGTTCTTGTATTTTAAGATAAAACCTGACGCTATTAAAGAAAAAATTCCTCCCTCGCTGAAATATGTTCATTTGCTGAAAATCAACAAAACCACGAAAAGTTCTTGTATTTGAAGATAAAATCATTTTGCTTTGAAGAAGAATGATCTCGCTGACTGAAATAAGTTCATCAGATGAAAACCAACAAAAATTGACAAGAACCACGAAAAGTTCTTGTATTTCAGGATAAAATCTGACGCTATTAAAGAAAAAACTTCTCCCTCGCTGAAATATGTTCATTTGCTGAAAATGAACAAAACCACGAAAAGTTCTTGTATTTGAAGATAAAATCTTTTTGCCTTGAAGAAGAAAGATCTCGCTGACTGAAATAAGTTCATTCGATCAAAACCAACAACAACTGACAAGAACCACGAAAAGTTCTTGTATTTTAAGATAAAATCTGACGCTATTAAAGAAAAAACTTCTCCCTCGCTGAAATATGTTCATTTGCTGAAAATCAACAAAACCTCGAAAAGTTCTTGTATTTGAAGATAAAATCTTTTTGCTTTGAAGAAGAAAGATCTCGCTGACTGAAATAAGTTCATCAGATGAAAACCAACAAAAATTGACAAGAACCACGAAAAGTTCTTGTATTTTAAGATAAAATCTGACGCTATTAAAGAAAAAACTTCTTCCTTGCTGAAATATGTTCATTTGCTGAAAATCAACAAAACCACGAAAAGTTCTTGTATTTGAAGATAAAATCATTTTGCTTTCAAGAAGAAAGATCGAGGTGACTGAAATAAGTTCATTGGATGAAAATCAACAAAAATTGACAAGAACCACGAAAAGTTCTTGTATGTTAAGATAAAATCTGACGCTATTAAAGAAAAAATTTCTCCTTCGCTGAAATATGTTCATTTGCTGAAAATCAACAAAACCACGAAAAGTTCTGGTATTTGAACATAAAATCGTTTTGTTTTCAAGAAGAAAGATCGAGGTGACTGAAATAAGTTCATTGGATGAAAATCAACAAAAATTGACAAGAACCACGAAAAGTTCTTGTATTTTAAGATAAAATCTGACGCTATTAAAGAAAAAACTTCTTGCTCGCTGAAATATGTTCATTTGCTGAAAACCAACAAAACCACGAAAAGTTCTTGTTTTTGAAGATAAAATCTTTTTGTTTTGAAGAAGAAAGATCGAGGTGACTGAAATCAGTTCATTCGACGAAAATCAACAAATATTGACAAGAACCACGAAAAGTTCTTGTATTTTAAGATAAAATCTGACGCTATTAAAGAAAAAACTTCTAGCTCGCTGAAATATGTTCATTTGCTGAAAATCAACAAAACCACGAAAAGTTCTTGTATTTGAAGATAAAATCATTTTGCTTTGAAGAAGAAAGATCTCGCTGACTGAAATAAGTTCATCAGATGAAAACCAACAAAAATTGACAAGAACCACGAAAAGTTCTTGTATTTCAGGATAAAATCTGACGCTATTAAAGAAAAAACTTCTCCCTCGCTGAAATATGTTCATTTGCTGAAAACCAACAAAAACAAGAAAAATTCTTGTATTTGAAGATAAAATCTTTTTGCTTTGAAGAAGAAAGATCGAGGTGACTGAAATAAGTTCATCAGATGAAAACCAACAAAAATTGACAAGAACCACGAAATGTTCTTGTATTTTAAGATAAAATCTTGCGCTATTAAAGAAAAAACTTCTAGCTCGCTGAAATATGTTCATTTGCTGAAAATCAACAAAACCACGAAAAGTTCTTGCATTTGAAGATAAAATCTTTTTGCTTTGAAGAAGAAAGATCCAGCTGACTGAAATAAGTTCATTCGATGAAAACCAACAAAAATTGAGAAGAACCACGAAAGGTATTTGTATTTTAAGATAAAATCTGACGCTATTAAAGAAAAAACTTCTTGCTCGCTGAAATATGTTCATTCGCTGAAAATCAACAAAACCACGAAAAGTTCTTGTATTTGAAGATAAAATCTTTTTGCTTTGAAGAAGAAAGATCTCGCTGACTGAAATAAGTTCAACAGATGAAAACCAACAAAAATTGACAAGAACCACGAAAAGTTCTTGTGTTTCAGGATAAAATCTGACGCTATTAAAGAAAAAACTTCTCGCTCGCTGAAATATGTTCATTTGCTGAAAATCAACAAAACCACGAAAAGTTCTTGTATTTGAAGATAGAATCATTTTGCTTTGAAGAAGAAAGATCTCGCTGACGGAAATAAGTTCATCAGATGAAAACCAACAAAAATTGACAAGAACCACGAAAAGTTCTTGTATTTCAGGATAAAATCTGACGCGATTAAAGAAAAAACTTCTTGCTCGCTGAAATATGTTCATTTGCTGAAAATCAACAAAACCACGAAAAGTTCTTGTATTTGAAGATAAAATCTTTTTGCTTTGAAGATGAAAGATCTCGGTGACTGAAATAAGTTCATTGGATGAAAACCAACAAAAATTGACAAGAACCACGAGAAGTTCTTGTATTTTAAGATAAAATCTGACGCTATGAAAGAAAAAACTTCTCCCTTGCTGAAATATGTTCATTTGCTGAAAACCAACAAAACCACGAAAAGTTCTTGTATTTGAAGATAAAATCTTCTTTCTTTGAAGAAGAAAGATCTAGCTGACTGAAATAAGTTCATTCGATCAAAACCAACAAAAATTGACAAGAACCACGAAAAGTTCTTGTATTTTAAGATAAAATCTGAGGCTATTAAAGAAAAAACTTCTTGCTCGCTGAAATATGTTCATTTGCTGAAAATGAACAAAACCACGAAAAGTTCTTGTATTTGAAGATAAAATCATTTTGCTTTGAAGAAGAAAGATCTCGCTGACTGAAATAAGTTCATTCGATGAAAATCAACAAAAATTGACAAGAACCACGAAAAGTTCTTGTATTTTAAGATAAAATCTGACGCTATTAAAGAAAAAACTTCTTGCTCGCTGAAATATGTTCATTTGCTGCAAATCAACAAAACCACGAAAAGTTCTTGTATTTGAAGATAAAATCTTTTTGCTTGGAAGAAGAAAGATCTAAGTGACTGAAATCAGTTCATTGGATGAAAACCAACAAAAATTGACAAGAACCACGAAAAGTTTTTGTATTTTAAGATACAATCTGACGCTATTAAAGAAAAAACTTCTCCCTCGCTGAAATATGTTCATTTGCTGAAAATCAACAAAACCTCGAAAAGTTCTTGTATTTGAAGATAAAATCTTTTTGCTTTGAAGAAGAAAGATCTCGCTGACTGAAATAAGTTCATCAGATGAAAACCAACAAAAATTGACAAGAACCACGAAAAGTTCTTGTATTTTAAGATAAAATCTGACGCTTTTAAAGAAAAAACTTCTTCCTTGCTGAAATATGTTCATTTGCTGAAAATCAACAAAACCACGAAAAGTTCTTGTATTTGAAGATAAAATCTTTTTGCCTTGAAGAAGAAAGATCTCGCTGACTGAAATAAGTTCATCAGATGAAAACCAAGAACAATTGACAAGAACCACGAAAAGTTCTTGTATTTTAAGATAAAATCTGACGCTATTAAAGAAAAAATTTCTCCCTCGCTGAAATATGTTCATTTGCTGAAAATCAACAAAACCACGAAAAGTTCTTGTATTTGAAGATAAAATCTTTTTGCTTTGTAGAAGAAAGATCGAGGTGACTGAAATAAGTTCATTCGATGAAAAGCAACAAAGATTGACAAGAACCACGAAAAGTTCTTGTATTTTAAGATAAAATCTGAGGCTATTAAAGAAAAAAGTTCGACCTCGCTGAAATATGTTCATTTGCTGAAAATGAACAAAACCACGAAAAGTTCTTGTATTTGAAGATAAAATCTTTTTGCCTTGAAGAAGAAAGATCTCGCTGACTGAAATAAGTTCATTCGATCAAAACCAACAACAATTGACAAGAACCACGAAAAGTTCTTGTATTTTAGATAAAATCTGACGCTATTAAAGAAAAAACTTCTCCCTCGCTGAAATATGTTCATTTGCTGAAAATCAACAAAACCTCGAAAAGTTCTTGTATTTGAAGATAAAATCTTTTTGCTTTGAAGAAGAAAGATCTCGCTGACTGAAATAAGTTCATCAGATGAAAACCAACAAAAATTGACAAGAACCACGAAAAGTTCTTGTATTTTAAGATAAAATCTGACGCTATTAAAGAAAAAACTTCTTCCTTGCTGAAATATGTTCATTTGCTGAAAATCAACAAAACCACGAAAGGTTCTGGTATTTGAACATAAAATCTTTTTGCTTTCAAGAAGAAAGATCGAGGTGACTGAAATAAGTTCATCAGATGAAAATCAACAAAAATTGACAAGAACCACGAAAAGTTCTTGTATTTTAAGATAAAATCTGACGCTATTAAAGAAAAAACTTCTCGCTGGCTGAAATATGTTCATTTGCTGAAAATCAACAAAACCACGAAAAGTTCTTGTATTTGAAGATAAAATCTTTTTGTTTTCAAGAAGAAAGATCGAGGTGACTGAAATAAGTTCATTGGATGAAAATCAACAAAAATTGACAAGAACCACGAAAAGTTCTTGTATTTTAAGATAAAATCTGACGCTATTAAAGAAAAAACTTCGAGCTCGCTGAAATATGTTCATTTGCTGAAAACCAACAAAAACAAGAAAAATTCTTGTATTTGAAGATAAAATCTTTTTGCTTTGAAGAAGAAAGATCGAGGTGACTGAAATAAGTTCATCAGATGAAAACCAACAAAAATTGACAAGAACCACGAAATGTTCTTGTATTTTAAGATAAAATCTTGCGCTATTAAAGAAAAAACTTCTAGCTCGCTGAAATATGTTCATTTGCTGAAAATCAACAAAACCACGAAAAGTTCTTGCATTTGAAGATAAAATCTTTTTGCTTTGAAGAAGAAAGATCCAGCTGACTGAAATAAGTTCATTCGATGAAAACCAACAAAAATTGAGAAGAACCACGAAAGATATTTGTATTTTAAGATAAAATCTGACGCTATTAAAGAAAAAACTTCTTGCTCGCTGAAATATGTTCATTCGCTGAAAATCAACAAAACCACGAAAAGTTCTTGTATTTGAAGATAAAATCTTTTTGCTTTGAAGAAGAAAGATCTCGCTGACTGAAATAAGTTCAACAGATGAAAACCAACAAAAATTGACAAGAACCACGAAAAGTTCTTGTGTTTCAGGATAAAATCTGACGCTATTAAAGAAAAAATTCTCGCTCGCTGAAATATGTTCATTTGCTGAAAATCAACAAAACCACGAAAAGTTCTTGTATTTGAAGATAGAATCATTTTGCTTTGAAGAAGAAAGATCTCGCTGACGGAAATAAGTTCATCAGATGAAAACCAACAAAAATTGACAAGAACCACGAAAAGTTCTTGTATTTCAGGATAAAATCTGACGCGATTAAAGAAAAAACTTCTTGCTCGCTGAAATATGTTCATTTGCTGAAAATCAACAAAACCACGAAAAGTTCTTGTATTTGAAGATAAAATCTTTTTGCTTTGAAGATGAAAGATCTCGGTGACTGAAATAAGTTCATTGGATGAAAACCAACAAAAATTGACAAGAACCACGAAAAGTTCTTGTATTTTAAGATAAAATCTGACGCTATGAAAGAAAAAACTTCTCCCTTGCTGAAATATGTTCATTTGCTGAAAACCAACAAAACCACGAAAAGTTCTTGTATTTGAAGATAAAATCTTCTTTCTTTGAAGAAGAAAGATCTAGCTGACTGAAATAAGTTCATTCGATCAAAACCAACAAAAATTGACAAGAACCACGAAAAGTTCTTGTATTTTAAGATAAAATCTGAGGCTATTAAAGAAAAAACTTCTTGCTCGCTGAAATATGTTCATTTGCTGAAAATGAACAAAACCACGAAAAGTTCTTGTATTTGAAGATAAAATCATTTTGCTTTGAAGAAGAAAGATCTCGCTGAACTGAAATAAGTTCATTCGATGAAAATCAACAAAAATTGACAAGAACCACGAAAAGTTCTTGTATTTTAAGATAAAATCTGACGCTATTAAAGAAAAAACTTCTTGCTCGCTGAAATATGTTCATTTGCTGCAAATCAACAAAACCACGAAAAGTTCTTGTATTTGAAGATAAAATCTTTTTGCTTGGAAGAAGAAAGATCTAAGTGACTGAAATCAGTTCATTGGATGAAAACCAACAAAAATTGACAAGAACCACGAAAAGTTTTTGTATTTTAAGATACAATCTGACGCTATTAAAGAAAAAACTTCTCCCTCGCTGAAATATGTTCATTTGCTGAAAATCAACAAAACCTCGAAAAGTTCTTGTATTTGAAGATAAAATCTTTTTGCCTTGAAGAAGAAAGATCTCGCTGACTGAAATAAGTTCATCAGATGAAAACCAAGAACAATTGACAAGAACCACGAAAAGTTCTTGTATTTTAAGATAAAATCTGACGCTATTAAAGAAAAAATTTCTCCCTCGCTGAAATATGTTCATTTGCTGAAAATCAACAAAACCACGAAAAGTTCTTGTATTTGAAGATAAAATCTTTTTGCTTTGTAGAAGAAAGATCGAGGTGACTGAAATAAGTTCATTCGATGAAAAGCAACAAAGATTGACAAGAACCACGAAAAGTTCTTGTATTTTAAGATAAAATCTGAGGCTATTAAAGAAAAAACTTCGACCTCGCTGAAATATGTTCATTTGCTGAAAATGAACAAAACCACGAAAAGTTCTTGTATTTGAAGATAAAATCTTTTTGCCTTGAAGAAGAAAGATCTCGCTGACTGAAATAAGTTCATTCGATCAAAACCAACAACAATTGACAAGAACCACGAAAAGTTCTTGTATTTTAAGATAAAATCTGACGCTATTAAAGAAAAAACTTCTCCCTCGCTGAAATATGTTCATTTGCTGAAAATCAACAAAACCTCGAAAAGTTCTTGTATTTGAAGATAAAATCTTTTTGCTTTGAAGAAGAAAGATCTCGCTGACTGAAATAAGTTCATCAGATGAAAACCAACAAAAATTGACAAGAACCACGAAAAGTTCTTGTATTTTAAGATAAAATCTGACGCTATTAAAGAAAAAACTTCTTCCTTGCTGAAATATGTTCATTCGATGAAAATCAACAAAACCACGAAAGGTTCTGGTATTTGAACATAAAATCTTTTTGCTTTCAAGAAGAAAGATCGAGGTGACTGAAATAAGTTCATCAGATGAAAATCAACAAAAATTGACAAGAACCACGAAAAGTTCTTGTATTTTAAGATAAAATCTGACGCTATTAAAGAAAAAACTTCTCGCTGGCTGAAATATGTTCATTTGCTGAAAATCAACAAAACCACGAAAAGTTCTTGTATTTGAAGATAAAATCTTTTTGTTTTCAAGAAGAAAGATCGAGGTGACTGAAATAAGTTCATTGGATGAAAATCAACAAAAATTGACAAGAACCACGAAAAGTTCTTGTATTTTAAGATAAAATCTGACGCTATTAAAGAAAAAACTTCGAGCTCGCTGAAATATGTTCATTTGCTGAAAATCAACAAAACCACGAAAAGTTCTTGTATTTGAAGATAAAATCATTTTGCTTTGAAGAAGAAAGATCTCGCTGACTGAAATAAGTTCATCAGATGAAAACCAACAAAAATTGACAAGAACCACGAAAAGTTCTTGTATTTCAGGATAAAATCTGACGCTATTAAAGAAAAAACTTCTCCCTCGCTGAAATATGTTCATTTGCTGAAAACCAACAAAAACAAGAAAAATTCTTGTATTTGAAGATAAAATCTTTTTGCTTTGAAGAAGAAAGATCGAGGTGACTGAAATAAGTTCATCAGATGAAAACCAACAAAAATTGACAAGAACCACGAAATGTTCTTGTATTTTAAGATAAAATCTTGCGCTATTAAAGAAAAAACTTCTAGCTCGCTGAAATATGTTCATTTGCTGAAAATCAACAAAACCACGAAAAGTTCTTGTATTTGAAGATAAAATCTTTTTGCTTTGAAGAAGAAAGATCCAGCTGACTGAAATAAGTTCATTCGATGAATACCAACAAAAATTGAGAAGAACCACGAAAGGTATTTGTATTTTAAGATAAAATCTGACGCTATTAAAGAAAAAACTTCTTGCTCGCTGAAATGTGTTCATTCGCTGAAAATCAACAAAACCACGAAAAGTTCTTGTATTTGAAGATAAAATCTTTTTGCTTTGAAGAAGAAAGATCTCGCTGACTGAAATAAGTTCAACAGATGAAAACCAACAAAAATTGACAAGAACCACGAAAAGTTCTTGTATTTCAGGATAAAATCTGACGCTATTAAAGAAAAAACTTCTCGCTCGCTGAAATATGTTCATTTGCTGAAAATCAACAAAACCACGAAAAGTTCTTGTATTTGAAGATAGAATCTTTTTGCTTTCAAGAAGAAAGATCGAGGTGACTGAAATAAGTTCATTAGATGAAAATCAACAAAAATTGACAAGAACCACGAAAAGTTCTTGTATTTTAAGATAAAATCTGACGCTATTAAAGAAAAAACTTCGAGCTCGCTGAAATATGTTCATTTGCTGAAAATCAACAAAACCACGAAAAGTTCTTGTATTTGAAGATAAAATCATTTTGCTTTGAAGAAGAAAGATCTCGCTGACGGAAATAAGTTCATCAGATGAAAACCAACAAAAATTGACAAGAACCACGAAAAATTCTTGTATTTCAGGATAAAATCTGACGCGATTAAAGAAAAAACTTCTTGCTCGCTGAAATATGTTCCTTTGCTGAAAATCAACAAAACCACGAAAAGTTCTTGTATTTGAAGATAGAATCTGTTTGCTTGGAAGAAGAAAGATCGAGGTGACTGAAATAAGTTCATTGGATGAAAACCAACAAAAATTGACAAGAACCACGAAAAGTTCTTGTATTTTAAGATAAAATCTGACGCTATTAAAGAAAAAACTTCTCCCTCGCTGAAATTTGTCCATTTGCTGAAAACCAACAAAACCACGAAAAGTTCTTGTATTTGAAGATAAAATCTTTTTGCTTTGAAGAAGAAAGATCTAGGTGACTGAAATAAGTTCATCAGATGAAAACCAACAAAAATTGACAACAACCACGAAATGTTCTTGTATTTTAAGATAAAATCTTGCGCTATTAAAGAAAAAACTTCTCGCTCGCTGAAATATGTTCATTTGCTGAAAATCAACAAAACCACGAAAAGTTCTTGTATTTGAAGATAGAATCTTTTTGCTTTCAAGAAGAAAGATCGAGGTGACTGAAATAAGTTCATCAGATGAAAACCAACAAAAATTGACAAGAACCACGAAATGTTCTTGTATTTTAAGATAAAATCTTGCGCTATTAAAGAAAAAACTTCTAGCTCGCTGAAATATGTTCATTTGCTGAAAATCAACAAAACCACGAAAAGTTCTTGTATTTGAAGATAAAATCTTTTTGCTTTGAAGAAGAAAGATCCAGCTGACTGAAATAAGTTCATTCGATGAATACCAACAAAAATTGAGAAGAACCACGAAAGGTATTTGTATTTTAAGATAAAATCTGACGCTATTAAAGAAAAAACTTCTTGCTCGCTGAAATATGTTCATTCGCTGAAAATCAACAAAACCACGAAAAGTTCTTGTATTTGAAGATAAAATCTTTTTGCTTTGAAGAAGAAAGATCTCGCTGACTGAAATAAGTTCAACAGATGAAAACCAACAAAAATTGACAAGAACCACGAAAAGTTCTTGTATTTCAGGATAAAATCTGACGCTATTAAAGAAAAAACTTCTCGCTCGCTGAAATATGTTCATTTGCTGAAAATCAACAAAACCACGAAAAGTTCTTGTATTTGAAGATAGAATCTTTTTGCTTTCAAGAAGAAAGATCGAGGTGACTGAAATAAGTTCATTAGATGAAAATCAACAAAAATTGACAAGAACCACATAAAGTTCTTGTATTTTAAGATAAAATCTGACGCTATTAAAGAAAAAACTTCGAGCTCGCTGAAATATGTTCATTTGCTGAAAATCAACAAAACCACGAAAAGTTCTTGTATTTGAAGATAAAATCATTTTGCTTTGAAGAAGAAAGATCTCGCTGACGGAAATAAGTTCATCAGATGAAAACCAACAAAAATTGACAAGAACCACGAAAAGTTCTTGTATTTCAGGATAAAATCTGACGCGATTAAAGAAAAAACTTCTTGCTCGCTGAAATATGTTCCTTTGCTGAAAATCAACAAAACCACGAAAAGTTCTTGTATTTGAAGATAGAATCTGTTTGCTTGGAAGAAGAAAGATCGAGGTGACTGAAATAAGTTCATTGGATGAAAACCAACAAAAATTGACAACAACCACGAAATGTTCTTGTATTTTAAGATAAAATCTTGCGCTATTAAAGAAAAAACTTCTCGCTCGCTGAAATATGTTCATTTGCTGAAAATCAACAAAACCACGAAAAGTTCTTGTATTTGAAGATAGAATCTTTTTGCTTTCAAGAAGAAAGATCGAGGTGACTGAAATAAGTTCATTAGATGAAAATCAACAAAAATTGACAAGAACCACGAAAAGTTCTTGTATTTTAAGATAAAATCTGACGCTATTAAAGAAAAAACTTCGAGCTCGCTGAAATATGTTCATTTGCTGAAAATCAACAAAACCACGAAAAGTTCTTGTATTTGAAGATAAAATCATTTTGCTTTGAAGAAGAAAGATCTCGCTGACGGAAATAAGTTCATCAGATGAAAACCAACAAAAATTGACAAGAACCACGAAAAGTTCTTGTATTTCAGGATAAAATCTGACGCGATTAAAGAAAAAACTTCTTGCTCGCTGAAATATGTTCATTTGCTGAAAATCAACAAAACCACGAAAAGTTCTTGTATTTGAAGATAGAATCTGTTTGCTTGGAAGAAGAAAGATCGAGGTGACTGAAATAAGTTCATTGGATGAAAACCAACAAAAATTGACAAGAACCACGAAAAGTTCTTGTATTTTAAGATAAAATCTGACGCTATTAAAGAAAAAACTTCTCCCTCGCTGAAATATGTTCATTTGCTGAAAATCAACAAAACCACGAAAAGTTCTTGTATTTGAAGATAAAATCTTTTTGCTTTGAAGAAGAAAGATCTAGGTGACTGAAATAAGTTCATCAGATGAAAACCAACAAAAATTGACAACAACCACGAAATGTTCTTGTATTTTAAGATAAAATCTTGCGCTATTAAAGAAAAAACTTCTAGCTCGCTGAAATATGTTCATTTGCTGAAAATCAACAAAACCACGAAAAGTTCTTGTATTTGAAGATAAAATCTTTTTGCTTTGAAGATGAAAGATCTCGGTGACTGAAATAAGTTCATTGGATGAAAACCAACAAAAATTGACAAGAACAACGAAAAGTTCTTGTATTTTAAGATAAAATCTGACGCTATGAAAGAAAAAACTTCTCCCTTGCTGAAATATGTTCATTTGCTGAAAACCAACAAAATCACGAAAAGTTCTTGTATTTGAAGATAAAATCTTCTTGCTTTGAAGAAGAAAGCTCTGGGTGACTGAAATAAGTTCATCAGATGAAAACCAACAAAAATTGACAAGAACCACGAAAAGTTCTTGTATTTTAAGATAAAATCTTGCGCTATTAAAGAAAAAACTTCTAGCTCGCTGAAATATGTTCATTTGCTGAAAATCAACAAAACCACGAAAAGTTCTTGTATTTGAAGATAAAATCTTTTTGCTTTGTAGAAGAAAGATCGAGGTGACTGAAATAAGTTCATTCGATGAAAAGCAACAAAAATTGACAAGAACCACGAAAAGTTCTTGTATTTTAAGATAAAATCTGAGGCTATTAAAGAAAAAACTTCTTGCTCGCTGAAATATGTTCATTTGCTGAAAATCAACAAAACCACGAAAAGTTCTTGTATTTGAAGATAAAGTCTTTTTGCTTTGAAGAAGAAAGATCCAGCTGACTGAAATAAGTTCATCAGATGAAAATCAACAAAAATTGACAAGAACCACGAAAAGTTCTTGTATTTTAAGATAAAATCTGACGCTATTAAAGAAAAAACTTCTTGCTCGCTGAAATATGGTCATTTGCTGAAAATCAACAAAACCACGAAAAGTTCTTGTATTTGAAGATAAAGTCTTTTTGCTTTGAAGATGAAAGATCGAGGTGACTGAAATAAGTTCATTGGATGAAAACCAACAAAAATTGACAAGAACCACGAAATGTTCTTTTGTTTTAAGGTAAAATCTGACGCTATTAAAGTAAAAACTTCTGGCTCGCTGAAATATGTTCATTTGCTGAAAACCAACAAAACCACGTAAAGTTCTTGTATTTGAAGATAAAATCTTTTTGCTTTGAAGAAGAAAGATCCAGCTGACTGAAATAAGTTCATTGGATGAAAACCAACAAAAATTGATACGAACCACGAAAAGTTCTTGCATTTTAAGATAAAATCTTGCGCTATTAAAGAAAAAACTTCTCGCTCGCTGAAATATGTTCATTTGCTGAAAACCAACAAAACCACGTAAAGTTCTTGTATTTGAAGATAAAATCTTTTTGCTTTGAAGAAGAAAGGTCCAGCTGACTGAAATAAGTTCATTGGATGAAAACCAACAAAAATTGATAAGAACCACGAAAAGTTCTTGTATTTTAAGATAAAATCTGACGCTATTAAAGAAAAAACTTCTTGCTCGCTGAAATATGTTCATTTGCTGCAAATCAACAAAACCACGAAAAGTTCTTGTATTTGAAGATAAAATCTTTTTGCTTGGAAGAAGAAAGATCTAAGTGACTGAAATAAGTTCATTGGATGAAAACCAACAAAAATTGACAAGAACCACGAAAAGTTCTTGTATTTTAAGATAAAATCTGACGCTATTAAAGAAAAAACTTCTCCCTCGCTGAAATATGTTCATTTGCTGAAAATCAACAAAACCTCGAAAAGTTCTTGTATTTGAAGATAAAATCTTTTTGCTTTGAAGAAGAAAGATCTCGCTGACTGAAATAAGTTCATCAGATGAAAACCAACAAAAATTGACAAGAACCACGAAATGTTCTTGTATTTTAAGATAAAATCTGACGCTATTAAAGAAAAAACTTCTTCCTTGCTGAAATATGTTCATTTGCTGAAAATCAACAGAACCACGAAAAGTTCTTGTATTTGAAGATAAAATCTTTTTGCCTTGAAGAAGAAAGATCTCGCTGACTGAAATAAGTTCATCAGATGAAAACCAACAAAAATTGACAAGAACCACGAAAAGTTCTTGTATTTCAGGATAAAATCTGACGCTATTAAAGAAAAAACTTCTCGCTCGCTGAAATATGTTCATTTGCTGAAAATCAACAAAACCACGAAAAGTTCTTGTATTTGAAGATAGAATCTTTTTGCTTTCAAGAAGAAAGATCGAGGTGACTGAAATAAGTTCATTAGATGAAAATCAACAAAAATTGACAAGAACCACATAAAGTTCTTGTATTTTAAGATAAAATCTGACGCTATTAAAGAAAAAACTTCGAGCTCGCTGAAATATGTTCATTTGCTGAAAATCAACAAAACCACGAAAAGTTCTTGTATTTGAAGATAAAATCATTTTGCTTTGAAGAAGAAAGATCTCGCTGACGGAAATAAGTTCATCAGATGAAAACCAACAAAAATTGACAAGAACCACGAAAAGTTCTTGTATTTCAGGATAAAATCTGACGCGATTAAAGAAAAAACTTCTTGCTCGCTGAAATATGTTCCTTTGCTGAAAATCAACAAAACCACGAAAAGTTCTTGTATTTGAAGATAGAATCTGTTTGCTTGGAAGAAGAAAGATCGAGGTGACTGAAATAAGTTCATTGGATGAAAACCAACAAAAATTGACAACAACCACGAAATGTTCTTGTATTTTAAGATAAAATCTTGCGCTATTAAAGAAAAAACTTCTCGCTCGCTGAAATATGTTCATTTGCTGAAAATCAACAAAACCACGAAAAGTTCTTGTATTTGAAGATAGAATCTTTTTGCTTTCAAGAAGAAAGATCGAGGTGACTGAAATAAGTTCATTAGATGAAAATCAACAAAAATTGACAAGAACCACGAAAAGTTCTTGTATTTTAAGATAAAATCTGACGCTATTAAAGAAAAAACTTCGAGCTCGCTGAAATATGTTCATTTGCTGAAAATCAACAAAACCACGAAAAGTTCTTGTATTTGAAGATAAAATCATTTTGCTTTGAAGAAGAAAGATCTCGCTGACGGAAATAAGTTCATCAGATGAAAACCAACAAAAATTGACAAGAACCACGAAAAGTTCTTGTATTTCAGGATAAAATCTGACGCGATTAAAGAAAAAACTTCTTGCTCGCTGAAATATGTTCATTTGCTGAAAATCAACAAAACCACGAAAAGTTCTTGTATTTGAAGATAGAATCTGTTTGCTTGGAAGAAGAAAGATCGAGGTGACTGAAATAAGTTCATTGGATGAAAACCAACAAAAATTGACAAGAACCACGAAAAGTTCTTGTATTTTAAGATAAAATCTGACGCTATTAAAGAAAAAACTTCTCCCTCGCTGAAATATGTTCATTTGCTGAAAATCAACAAAACCACGAAAAGTTCTTGTATTTGAAGATAAAATCTTTTTGCTTTGAAGAAGAAAGATCTAGGTGACTGAAATAAGTTCATCAGATGAAAACCAACAAAAATTGACAACAACCACGAAATGTTCTTGTATTTTAAGATAAAATCTTGCGCTATTAAAGAAAAAACTTCTAGCTCGCTGAAATATGTTCATTTGCTGAAAATCAACAAAACCACGAAAAGTTCTTGTATTTGAAGATAAAATCTTTTTGCTTTGAAGATGAAAGATCTCGGTGACTGAAATAAGTTCATTGGATGAAAACCAACAAAAATTGACAAGAACAACGAAAAGTTCTTGTATTTTAAGATAAAATCTGACGCTATGAAAGAAAAAACTTCTCCCTTGCTGAAATATGTTCATTTGCTGAAAACCAACAAAATCACGAAAAGTTCTTGTATTTGAAGATAAAATCTTCTTGCTTTGAAGAAGAAAGCTCTGGGTGACTGAAATAAGTTCATCAGATGAAAACCAACAAAAATTGACAAGAACCACGAAAAGTTCTTGTATTTTAAGATAAAATCTTGCGCTATTAAAGAAAAAACTTCTAGCTCGCTGAAATATGTTCATTTGCTGAAAATCAACAAAACCACGAAAAGTTCTTGTATTTGAAGATAAAATCTTTTTGCTTTGTAGAAGAAAGATCGAGGTGACTGAAATAAGTTCATTCGATGAAAAGCAACAAAAATTGACAAGAACCACGAAAAGTTCTTGTATTTTAAGATAAAATCTGAGGCTATTAAAGAAAAAACTTCTTGCTCGCTGAAATATGTTCATTTGCTGAAAATCAACAAAACCACGAAAAGTTCTTGTATTTGAAGATAAAGTCTTTTTGCTTTGAAGAAGAAAGATCCAGCTGACTGAAATAAGTTCATCAGATGAAAATCAACAAAAATTGACAAGAACCACGAAAAGTTCTTGTATTTTAAGATAAAATCTGACGCTATTAAAGAAAAAACTTCTTGCTCGCTGAAATATGGTCATTTGCTGAAAATCAACAAAACCACGAAAAGTTCTTGTATTTGAAGATAAAGTCTTTTTGCTTTGAAGATGAAAGATCGAGGTGACTGAAATAAGTTCATTGGATGAAAACCAACAAAAATTGACAAGAACCACGAAATGTTCTTTTGTTTTAAGGTAAAATCTGACGCTATTAAAGTAAAAACTTCTGGCTCGCTGAAATATGTTCATTTGCTGAAAACCAACAAAACCA
The DNA here is from genome assembly GCF_035084215.1 of Heptranchias perlo. Lineage (NCBI taxonomy): Eukaryota > Metazoa > Chordata > Chondrichthyes > Hexanchiformes > Hexanchidae > Heptranchias > Heptranchias perlo. The sequence goes on along the minus strand of NW_027138374.1, from coordinate 1,053,528 downwards.
CGTAAAGTTCTTGTATTTGAAGATAAAATCTTTTTGCTTTGAAGAAGAAAGATCCAGCTGACTGAAATAAGTTCATTGGATGAAAACCAACAAAAATTGATACGAACCACGAAAAGTTCTTGCATTTTAAGATAAAATCTTGCGCTATTAAAGAAAAAACTTCTCGCTCGCTGAAATATGTTCATTTGCTGAAAACCAACAAAACCACGTAAAGTTCTTGTATTTGAAGATAAAATCTTTTTGCTTTGAAGAAGAAAGGTCCAGCTGACTGAAATAAGTTCATTGGATGAAAACCAACAAAAATTGATAAGAACCACGAAAAGTTCTTGTATTTTAAGATAAAATCTGACGCTATTAAAGAAAAAACTTCTTGCTCGCTGAAATATGTTCATTTGCTGCAAATCAACAAAACCACGAAAAGTTCTTGTATTTGAAGATAAAATCTTTTTGCTTGGAAGAAGAAAGATCTAAGTGACTGAAATAAGTTCATTGGATGAAAACCAACAAAAATTGACAAGAACCACGAAAAGTTCTTGTATTTTAAGATAAAATCTGACGCTATTAAAGAAAAAACTTCTCCCTCGCTGAAATATGTTCATTTGCTGAAAATCAACAAAACCTCGAAAAGTTCTTGTATTTGAAGATAAAATCTTTTTGCTTTGAAGAAGAAAGATCTCGCTGACTGAAATAAGTTCATCAGATGAAAACCAACAAAAATTGACAAGAACCACGAAATGTTCTTGTATTTTAAGATAAAATCTGACGCTATTAAAGAAAAAACTTCTTCCTTGCTGAAATATGTTCATTTGCTGAAAATCAACAGAACCACGAAAAGTTCTTGTATTTGAAGATAAAATCTTTTTGCCTTGAAGAAGAAAGATCTCGCTGACTGAAATAAGTTCATCAGATGAAAACCAAGAACAATTGACAAGAACCACGAAAAGTTCTTGTATTTTAAGATAAAACCTGACGCTATTAAAGAAAAAATTCCTCCCTCGCTGAAATATGTTCATTTGCTGAAAATCAACAAAACCACGAAAAGTTCTTGTATTTGAAGATAAAATCTTTTTGCTTTGTAGAAGAAAGATCGAGGTGACTGAAATAAGTTCATTCGATGAAAAGCAACAAAAATTGACAAGAACCACGAAAAGTTCTTGTATTTTAAGATAAAATCTGAGGCTATTAAAGAAAAAACTTCGAGCTCGCTGAAATATGTTCATTTGCTGAAAATCAACAAAACCACGAAAAGTTCTTGTATTTGAAGATAAAGTCTTTTTGCTTTGAAGATGAAAGATCGAGGTGACGGAAATAAGTTCATTGGATGAAAACCAACAAAAATTGACAAGAACCACGAAATGTTCTTGTATTTTAAGATAAAATCTGAGGCTATTAAAGAAAAAACTTCTTCCTTGCTGAAATATGTTCATTTGCTGAAAATCAACAAAACCACGAAAAGTTCTTGTATTTGAAGATAAAATCTTTTTGCTTTGAAGAAGAAAGATCGAGGTGACTGAAATAAGTTCATTGGATGAAAATCAACAAAAATTGACAAGAACCACGAAAAGTTCTTGTATGTTAAGATAAAATCTGACGCTATTAAAGAAAAAATTTCTCCTTCGCTGAAATATGTTCATTTGCTGAAAATCAACAAAACCACGAAAAGTTCTGGTATTTGAACATAAAATCTTTTTGCTTTCAAGAAGAAAGATCGAGGTGACTGAAATAAGTTCATCAGATGAAAATCAACAAAAATTGACAAGAACCACGAAAAGTTCTTGTATTTTAAGATAAAATCTGACGCTATTAAAGAAAAAACTTCTCGCTGGCTGAAATATGTTCATTTGCTGAAAATCAACAAAACCACGAAAAGTTCTTGTATTTGAAGATAAAATCATTTTGCTTTGAAGAAGAAAGATCTCGCTGACGGAAATAAGTTCATCAGATGAAAACCAACAAAAATTGACAAGAACCACGAAAAGTTCTTGTACTTCAGGATAAAATCTGACGCGATTAAAGAAAAAACTTCTTGCTCGCTGAAATATGTTCCTTTGCTGAAAATCAACAAAACCACGAAAAGTTCTTGTATTTGAAGATAGAATCTGTTTGCTTGGAAGAAGAAAGATCGAGGTGACTGAAATAAGTTCATTGGATGAAAACCAACAAAAATTGACAACAACCACGAAATGTTCTTGTATTTTAAGATAAAATCTTGCGCTATTAAAGAAAAAACTTCTCGCTCGCTGAAATATGTTCATTTGCTGAAAATCAACAAAACCACGAAAAGTTCTTGTATTTGAAGATAGAATCTTTTTGCTTTGAAGAAGAAAGATCCAGCTGACTGAAATAAGTTCATCAGATGAAAATCAACAAAAATTGACAAGAACCACGAAAAGTTCTTGTATTTTAAGATAAAATCTGACGCTATTAAAGAAAAAACTTCTTGCTCGCTGAAATATGGTCATTTGCTGAAAATCAACAAAACCACGAAAAGTTCTTGTATTTGAAGATAAAGTCTTTTTGCTTTGAAGATGAAAGATCGAGGTGACTGAAATAAGTTCATTGGATGAAAACCAACAAAAATTGACAAGAACCACGAAATGTTCTTTTGTTTTAAGGTAAAATCTGACGCTATTAAAGTAAAAACTTCTGGCTCGCTGAAATATGTTCATTTGCTGAAAACCAACAAAACCACGTAAAGTTCTTGTATTTGAAGATAAAATCTTTTTGCTTTGAAGAAGAAAGATCCAGCTGACTGAAATAAGTTCATTGGATGAAAACCAACAAAAATTGATACGAACCACGAAAAGTTCTTGCATTTTAAGATAAAATCTTGCGCTATTAAAGAAAAAACTTCTCGCTCGCTGAAATATGTTCATTTGCTGAAAACCAACAAAACCACGTAAAGTTCTTGTATTTGAAGATAAAATCTTTTTGCTTTGAAGAAGAAAGGTCCAGCTGACTGAAATAAGTTCATTGGATGAAAACCAACAAAAATTGATAAGAACCACGAAAAGTTCTTGTATTTTAAGATAAAATCTGACGCTATTAAAGAAAAAACTTCTTGCTCGCTGAAATATGTTCATTTGCTGCAAATCAACAAAACCACGAAAAGTTCTTGTATTTGAAGATAAAATCTTTTTGCTTGGAAGAAGAAAGATCTAAGTGACTGAAATAAGTTCATTGGATGAAAACCAACAAAAATTGACAAGAACCACGAAAAGTTCTTGTATTTTAAGATAAAATCTGACGCTATTAAAGAAAAAACTTCTCCCTCGCTGAAATATGTTCATTTGCTGAAAATCAACAAAACCTCGAAAAGTTCTTGTATTTGAAGATAAAATCTTTTTGCTTTGAAGAAGAAAGATCTCGCTGACTGAAATAAGTTCATCAGATGAAAACCAACAAAAATTGACAAGAACCACGAAATGTTCTTGTATTTTAAGATAAAATCTGACGCTATTAAAGAAAAAACTTCTTCCTTGCTGAAATATGTTCATTTGCTGAAAATCAACAGAACCACGAAAAGTTCTTGTATTTGAAGATAAAATCTTTTTGCCTTGAAGAAGAAAGATCTCGCTGACTGAAATAAGTTCATCAGATGAAAACCAAGAACAATTGACAAGAACCACGAAAAGTTCTTGTATTTTAAGATAAAACCTGACGCTATTAAAGAAAAAATTCCTCCCTCGCTGAAATATGTTCATTTGCTGAAAATCAACAAAACCACGAAAAGTTCTTGTATTTGAAGATAAAATCTTTTTGCTTTGTAGAAGAAAGATCGAGGTGACTGAAATAAGTTCATTCGATGAAAAGCAACAAAAATTGACAAGAACCACGAAAAGTTCTTGTATTTTAAGATAAAATCTGAGGCTATTAAAGAAAAAACTTCGAGCTCGCTGAAATATGTTCATTTGCTGAAAATCAACAAAACCACGAAAAGTTCTTGTATTTGAAGATAAAGTCTTTTTGCTTTGAAGATGAAAGATCGAGGTGACGGAAATAAGTTCATTGGATGAAAACCAACAAAAATTGACAAGAACCACGAAATGTTCTTGTATTTTAAGATAAAATCTGAGGCTATTAAAGAAAAAACTTCTTCCTTGCTGAAATATGTTCATTTGCTGAAAATCAACAAAACCACGAAAAGTTCTTGTATTTGAAGATAAAATCTTTTTGCTTTGAAGAAGAAAGATCGAGGTGACTGAAATAAGTTCATTGGATGAAAATCAACAAAAATTGACAAGAACCACGAAAAGTTCTTGTATGTTAAGATAAAATCTGACGCTATTAAAGAAAAAATTTCTCCTTCGCTGAAATATGTTCATTTGCTGAAAATCAACAAAACCACGAAAAGTTCTGGTATTTGAACATAAAATCTTTTTGCTTTCAAGAAGAAAGATCGAGGTGACTGAAATAAGTTCATCAGATGAAAATCAACAAAAATTGACAAGAACCACGAAAAGTTCTTGTATTTTAAGATAAAATCTGACGCTATTAAAGAAAAAACTTCTCGCTGGCTGAAATATGTTCATTTGCTGAAAATCAACAAAACCACGAAAAGTTCTTGTATTTGAAGATAAAATCATTTTGCTTTGAAGAAGAAAGATCTCGCTGACGGAAATAAGTTCATCAGATGAAAACCAACAAAAATTGACAAGAACCACGAAAAGTTCTTGTACTTCAGGATAAAATCTGACGCGATTAAAGAAAAAACTTCTTGCTCGCTGAAATATGTTCCTTTGCTGAAAATCAACAAAACCACGAAAAGTTCTTGTATTTGAAGATAGAATCTGTTTGCTTGGAAGAAGAAAGATCGAGGTGACTGAAATAAGTTCATTGGATGAAAACCAACAAAAATTGACAACAACCACGAAATGTTCTTGTATTTTAAGATAAAATCTTGCGCTATTAAAGAAAAAACTTCTCGCTCGCTGAAATATGTTCATTTGCTGAAAATCAACAAAACCACGAAAAGTTCTTGTATTTGAAGATAGAATCTTTTTGCTTTCAAGAAGAAAGATCGAGGTGACTGAAATAAGTTCATTAGATGAAAATCAACAAAAATTGACAAGAACCACGAAAAGTTCTTGTATTTTAAGATAAAATCTGACGCTATTAAAGAAAAAACTTCGAGCTCGCTGAAATATGTTCATTTGCTGAAAATCAACAAAACCACGAAAAGTTCTTGTATTTGAAGATAAAATCATTTTGCTTTGAAGAAGAAAGATCTCGCTGACGGAATATAAGTTCATCAGATGAAAACCAACAAAAATTGACAAGAACCACGAAAAGTTCTTGTATTTCAGGATAAAATCTGACGCGATTAAAGAAAAAACTTCTTGCTCGCTGAAATATGTTCATTTGCTGAAAATCAACAAAACCACGAAAAGTTCTTGTATTTGAAGATAGAATCTGTTTGCTTGGAAGAAGAAAGATCGAGGTGACTGAAATAAGTTCATTGGATGAAAACCAACAAAAATTGACAAGAACCACGAAAAGTTCTTGTATTTTAAGATAAAATCTGACGCTATTAAAGAAAAAACTTCTCCCTCGCTGAAATATGTTCATTTGCTGAAAATCAACAAAACCACGAAAAGTTCTTGTATTTGAAGATAAAATCTTTTTGCTTTGAAGAAGAAAGATCTAGGTGACTGAAATAAGTTCATCAGATGAAAACCAACAAAAATTGACAACAACCACGAAATGTTCTTGTATTTTAAGATAAAATCTTGCGCTATTAAAGAAAAAACTTCTAGCTCGCTGAAATATGTTCATTTGCTGAAAATCAACAAAACCACGAAAAGTTCTTGTATTTGAAGATAAAATCTTTTTGCTTTGAAGATGAAAGATCTCGGTGACTGAAATAAGTTCATCAGATGAAAACCAACAAAAATTGACAACAACCACGAAATGTTCTTGTATTTTAAGATAAAATCTTGCGCTATTAAAGAAAAAACTTCTAGCTCGCTGAAATATGTTCATTTGCTGAAAATCAACAAAACCACGAAAAGTTCTTGTATTTGAAGATAAAATCTTTTTGCTTTGAAGATGAAAGATCTCGGTGACTGAAATAAGTTCATTGGATGAAAACCAACAAAAATTGACAAGAACAACGAAAAGTTCTTGTATTTTAAGATAAAATCTGACGCTATGAAAGAAAAAACTTCTCCCTTGCTGAAATATGTTCATTTGCTGAAAACCAACAAAATCACGAAAAGTTCTTGTATTTGAAGATAAAATCTTCTTGCTTTGAAGAAGGAAGCTCTGGGTGACTGAAATAAGTTCATCAGATGAAAACCAACAAAAATTGACAAGAACCACGAAAAGTTCTTGTATTTTAAGATAAAATCTTGCGCTATTAAAGAAAAAACTTCTAGCTCGCTGAAATATGTTCATTTGCTGAAAATCAACAAAACCACGAAAAGTTCTTGTATTTGAAGATAAAATCTTTTTGCTTTGTAGAAGAAAGATCGAGGTGACTGAAATAAGTTCATTCGATGAAAAGCAACAAAAATTGACAAGAACCACGAAAAGTTCTTGTATTTTAAGATAAAATCTGAGGCTATTAAAGAAAAAACTTCTTGCTCGCTGAAATATGTTCATTTGCTGAAAATCAACAAAACCACGAAAAGTTCTTGTATTTGAAGATAAAGTCTTTTTGCTTTGAAGAAGAAAGATCCAGCTGACTGAAATAAGTTCATCAGATGAAAATCAACAAAAATTGACAAGAACCACGAAAAGTTCTTGTATTTTAAGATAAAATCTGACGCTATTAAAGAAAAAACTTCTTGCTCGCTGAAATATGGTCATTTGCTGAAAATCAACAAAACCACGAAAAGTTCTTGTATTTGAAGATAAAGTCTTTTTGCTTTGAAGATGAAAGATCGAGGTGACTGAAATAAGTTCATTGGATGAAAACCAACAAAAATTGACAAGAACCACGAAATGTTCTTGTGTTTTAAGGTAAAATCTGACGCTATTAAAGTAAAAACTTCTGGCTCGCTGAAATATGTTCATTTGCTGAAAACCAACAAAACCACGTAAAGTTCTTGTATTTGAAGATAAAATCTTTTTGCTTTGAAGAAGAAAGATCCAGCTGACTGAAATAAGTTCATTGGATGAAAACCAACAAAAATTGATACGAACCACGAAAAGTTCTTGCATTTTAAGATAAAATCTTGCGCTATTAAAGAAAAAACTTCTCGCTCGCTGAAATATGTTCATTTGCTGAAAACCAACAAAACCACGTAAAGTTCTTGTATTTGAAGATAAAATCTTTTTGCTTTGAAGAAGAAAGGTCCAGCTGACTGAAATAAGTTCATTGGATGAAAACCAACAAAAATTGATAAGAACCACGAAAAGTTCTTGTATTTTAAGATAAAATCTGACGCTATTAAAGAAAAAACTTCTTGCTCGCTGAAATATGTTCATTTGCTGCAAATCAACAAAACCACGAAAAGTTCTTGTATTTGAAGATAAAATCTTTTTGCTTGGAAGAAGAAAGATCTAAGTGACTGAAATAAGTTCATTGGATGAAAACCAACAAAAATTGACAAGAACCACGAAAAGTTCTTGTATTTTAAGATAAAATCTGACGCTATTAAAGAAAAAACTTCTCCCTCGCTGAAATATGTTCATTTGCTGAAAATCAACAAAACCTCGAAAAGTTCTTGTATTTGAAGATAAAATCTTTTTGCTTTGAAGAAGAAAGATCTCGCTGACTGAAATAAGTTCATCAGATGAAAACCAACAAAAATTGACAAGAACCACGAAATGTTCTTGTATTTTAAGATAAAATCTGACGCTATTAAAGAAAAAACTTCTTCCTTGCTGAAATATGTTCATTTGCTGAAAATCAACAGAACCACGAAAAGTTCTTGTATTTGAAGATAAAATCTTTTTGCCTTGAAGAAGAAAGATCTCGCTGACTGAAATAAGTTCATCAGATGAAAACCAAGAACAATTGACAAGAACCACGAAAAGTTCTTGTATTTTAAGATAAAACCTGACGCTATTAAAGAAAAAATTCCTCCCTCGCTGAAATATGTTCATTTGCTGAAAATCAACAAAACCACGAAAAGTTCTTGTATTTGAAGATAAAATCTTTTTGCTTTGTAGAAGAAAGATCGAGGTGACTGAAATAAGTTCATTCGATGAAAAGCAACAAAAATTGACAAGAACCACGAAAAGTTCTTGTATTTTAAGATAAAATCTGACGCTATTAAAGAAAAAACTTCTTGCTCGCTGAAATATGGTCATTTGCTGAAAATCAACAAAACCACGAAAAGTTCTTGTATTTGAAGATAAAATCTTTTTGCTTTCAAGAAGAAAGATCGAGGTGACTGAAATAAGTTCATTGGATGAAAATCAACAAAAATTGACAAGAACCACGAAAAGTTCTTGTATGTTAAGATAAAATCTGACGCTATTAAAGAAAAAATTTCTCCTTCGCTGAAATATGTTCATTTGCTGAAAATCAACAAAACCACGAAAAGTTCTGGTATTTGAACATAAAATCTTTTTGCTTTCAAGAAGAAAGATCGAGGTGACTGAAATAAGTTCATCAGATGAAAATCAACAAAAATTGACAAGAACCACGAAAAGTTCTTGTATTTTAAGATAAAATCTGACGCTATTAAAGAAAAAACTTCTCGCTGGCTGAAATATGTTCATTTGCTGAAAATCAACAAAACCACGAAAAGTTCTTGTATTTGAAGATAAAATCTTTTTGTTTTCAAGAAGAAAGATCGAGGTGACTGAAATAAGTTCATTGGATGAAAATCAACAAAAATTGACAAGAACCACGAAAAGTTCTTGTATTTTAAGATAAAATCTGACGCTATTAAAGAAAAAACTTCGAGCTCGCTGAAATATGTTCATTTGCTGAAAATCAACAAAACCACGAAAAGTTCTTGTATTTGAAGATAAAATCATTTTGCTTTGAAGAAGAAAGATCTCGCTGACTGAAATAAGTTCATCAGATGAAAACCAACAAAAATTGACAAGAACCACGAAAAGTTCTTGTATTTCAGGATAAAATCTGACGCTATTAAAGAAAAAACTTCTCCCTCGCTGAAATATGTTCATTTGCTGAAAACCAACAAAAACAAGAAAAATTCTTGTATTTGAAGATAAAATCTTTTTGCTTTGAAGAAGAAAGATCGAGGTGACTGAAATAAGTTCATCAGATGAAAACCAACAAAAATTGACAAGAACCACGAAATGTTCTTGTATTTTAAGATAAAATCTTGCGCTATTAAAGAAAAAACTTCTAGCTCGCTGAAATATGTTCATTTGCTGAAAATCAACAAAACCACGAAAAGTTCTTGTATTTGAAGATAAAATCTTTTTGCTTTGAAGAAGAAAGATCCAGCTGACTGAAATAAGTTCATTCGATGAAAACCAACAAAAATTGAGAAGAACCACGAAAGGTATTTGTATTTTAAGATAAAATCTGACGCTATTAAAGAAAAAACTTCTTGCTCGCTGAAATATGTTCATTCGCTGAAAATCAACAAAACCACGAAAAGTTCTTGTATTTGAAGATAAAATCTTTTTGCTTTGAAGAAGAAAGATCTCGCTGACTGAAATAAGTTCAACAGATGAAATCCAACAAAAATTGACAAGAACCACGAAAAGTTCTTGTATTTTAAGATAAAATCTGACGCTATTAAAGAAAAAACTTCTCCCTCGCTGAAATATGTTCATTTGCTGAAAACCAACAAAACCACGAAAAGTTCTTGTATTTGAAGATAAAATCTTTTTGCTTTGAAGAAGAAAGATCTAGGTGACTGAAATAAGTTCATCAGATGAAAACCAACAAAAATTGACATCAACCACGAAATGTTCTTGTATTTTAAGATAAAATCTTGCGCTATTAAAGAAAAAACTTCTAGCTCGCTGAAATATGTTCATTTGCTGAAAATCAACAAAACCACGAAAAGTTCTTGTATTTGAAGATAAAATCTTTTTGCTTTGAAGATGAAAGATCTCGGTGACTGAAATAAGTTCATTGGATGAAAACCAACAAAAATTGACAAGAACCACGAAAATTTCTTGTATTTTAAGATAAAATCTGACGCTATGAAAGAAAAAACTTCACCCTTGCTGAAATATGTTCATTTGCTGAAAACCAACAAAATCACGAAAAGTTCTTGTATTTGAAGATAAAATCTTCTTGCTTTGAAGAAGAAAGCTCTGGGTGACTGAAATAAGTTCATCAGATGAAAACCAACAAAAATTGACAAGAACCACGAAAAGTTCTTGTATTTTAAGATAAAATCTTGCGCTATTAAAGAAAAAACTTCTAGCTCGCTGAAATATGTTCATTTGCTGAAAATCAACAAAACCACGAAAAGTTCTTGTATTTGAAGATAAAGTCTTTTTGCTTTGAAGATGAAAGATCGAGGTGACTGAAATAAGTTCATTGGATGAAAACCAACAAAAATTGACAAGAACCACGAAAAGTTCTTGTGTTTTAAGGTAAAATCTGACGCTATTAAAGTAAAAACTTCTGGCTCGCTGAAATATGTTCATTTGCTGAAAACCAACAAAACCACGTAAAGTTCTTGTATTTGAAGATAAAATCTTTTTGCTTTCAAGAAGAAAGATCCAGCTGACTGAAATAAGTTCATTGGATGAAAACCAACAAAAATTGATACGAACCACGAAAAGTTCTTGTATTTTAAGATAAAATCTTGCGCTATTAAAGAAAAAACTTCTCGCTCGCTGAAATATGTTCATTTGCTGAAAACCAACAAAACCACGTAAAGTTCTTGTATTTGAAGATAAAATCTTTTTGCTTTGAAGAAGAAAGGTCCAGCTGACTGAAATAAGTTCATTGGATGAAAACCAACAAAAATTGATAAGAACCACGAAAAGTTCTTGTATTTTAAGATAAAATCTGACGCTATTAAAGAAAAAACTTCTTGCTCGCTGAAATATGTTCATTTGCTGCAAATCAACAAAACCACGAAAAGTTCTTGTATTTGAAGATAAAATCTTTTTGCTTGGAAGAAGAAAGATCTAAGTGACTGAAATAAGTTCATTGGATGAAAACCAACAAAAATTGACAAGAACCACGAAAAGTTCTTGTATTTTAAGATAAAATCTGACGCTATTAAAGAAAAAACTTCTCCCTCGCTGAAATATGTTCATTTGCTGAAAATCAACAAAACCTCGAAAAGTTCTTGTATTTGAAGATAAAATCTTTTTGCTTTGAAGAAGAAAGATCTCGCTGACTGAAATAAGTTCATCAGATGAAAACCAACAAAAATTGACAAGAACCACGAAATGTTCTTGTATTTTAAGATAAAATCTGACGCTATTAAAGAAAAAACTTCTCCCTCGCTGAAATATGTTCATTTGCTGAAAATCAACAAAACCTCGAAAAGTTCTTGTATTTGAAGATAAAATCTTTTTGCTTTGAAGAAGAAAGATCTCGCTGACTGAAATAAGTTCATCAGATGAAAACCAACAAAAATTGACAAGAACCACGAAAAGTTCTTGTATTTTAAGATAAAATCTGACGCTATTAAAGAAAAAACTTCTTCCTTGCTGAAATATGTTCATTTGCTGAAAATCAACAAAACCACGAAAAGTTCTTGTATTTGAAGATAAAATCTTTTTGCTTTCAAGAAGAAAGATCGAGGTGACTGAAATAAGTTCATTGGATGAAAATCAACAAAAATTGACAAGAACCACGAAAAGTTCTTGTATGTTAAGATAAAATCTGACGCTATTAAAGAAAAAATTTCTCCTTCGCTGAAATATGTTCATTTGCTGAAAATCAACAAAACCACGAAAAGTTCTGGTATTTGAACATAAAATCTTTTTGCTTTCAAGAAGAAAGATCGAGGTGACTGAAATAAGTTCATCAGATGAAAATCAACAAAAATTGACAAGAACCACGAAAAGTTCTTGTATTTTAAGATAAAATCTGACGCTATTAAAGAAAAAATTTCTCCCTCGCTGAAATATGTTCATTTGCTGAAAATCAACAAAACCACGAAAAGATCTTGTATTTGAAGATAAAATCTTTTTGTTTTCAAGAAGAAAGATCGAGGTGACTGAAATAAGTTCATTGGATGAAAATCAACAAAAATTGACAAGAACCACGAAAAGTTCTTGTATTTTAAGATAAAATCTGACGCTATTAAAGAAAAAACTTCGAGCTTGCTGAAATATGTTCATTTGCTGAAAATCAACAGAACCACGAAAAGTTCTTGTATTTGAAGATAAAATCATTTTGCTTTGAAGAAGAAAGATCTCGCTGACTGAAATAAGTTCATCAGATGAAAACCAACAAAAATTGACAAGAACCACGAAAAGTTCTTGTATTTCAGGATAAAATCTGACGCTATTAAAGAAAAAACTTCTCCCTCGCTGAAATATGTTCATTTGCTGAAAACCAACAAAAACAAGAAAAATTCTTGTATTTGAAGATAAAATCTTTTTGCTTTGAAGAAGAAAGATCGAGGTGACTGAAATAAGTTCATCAGATGAAAACCAACAAAAATTGACAAGAACCACGAAATGTTCTTGTATTTTAAGATAAAATCTTGCGCTATTAAAGAAAAAACTTCTAGCTCGCTGAAATATGTTCATTTGCTGAAAATCAACAAAACCACGAAAAGTTCTTGTATTTGAAGATAAAATCTTTTTGCTTTGAAGAAGAAAGATCCAGCTGACTGAAATAAGTTCATTCGATGAAAACCAACAAAAATTGAGAAGAACCACGAAAGGTATTTGTATTTTAAGATAAAATCTGACGCTATTAAAGAAAAAACTTCTTGCTCGCTGAAATATGTTCATTCGCTGAAAATCAACAAAACCACGAAAAGTTCTTGTATTTGAAGATAAAATCTTTTTGCTTTGAAGAAGAAAGATCTCGCTGACTGAAATAAGTTCAACAGATGAAATCCAACAAAAATTGACAAGAACCACGAAAAGTTCTTGTATTTCAGGATAAAATCTGACGCTATTAAAGAAAAAACTTCTCGCTCGCTGAAATATGTTCATTTGCTGAAAATCAACAAAACCACGAAAAGTTCTTGTATTTGAAGATAGAATCTTTTTGCTTTCAAGAAGAAAGATCGAGGTGACTGAAATAAGTTCATTAGATGAAAATCAACAAAAATTGACAAGAACCACGAAAAGTTCTTGTATTTTAAGATAAAATCTGACGCTATTAAAGAAAAAACTTCGAGCTCGCTGAAATATGTTCATTTGCTGAAAATCAACAAAACCACGAAGAGTTCTTGTATTTGAAGATAAAATCATTTTGCTTTGAAGAAGAAAGATCTCGCTGACGGAAATAAGTTCATCAGATGAAAACCAACAAAAATTGACAAGAACCACGAAAAGTTCTTGTATTTCAGGATAAAATCTGACGCGATTAAAGAAAAAACTTCTTGCTCGCTGAAATATGTTCATTTGCTGAAAATCAACAAAACCACGAAAAGTTCTTGTATTTGAAGACAGAATCTGTTTGCTTGGAAGAAGAAAGATCTAGGTGACTGAAATAAGTTCATTGGATGAAAACCAACAAAAATTGACAAGAACCACGAAAAGTTCTTGTATTTTAAGATAAAATCTGACGCTATTAAAGAAAAAACTTCTCCCTCGCTGAAATATGTTCATTTGCTGAAAACCAACAAAACCACGAAAAGTTCTTGTATTTGAAGATAAAATCTTTTTGTTTTCAAGAAGAAAGATCGAGGTGACTGAAATAAGTTCATTGGATGAAAATCAACAAAAATTGACAAGAACCACGAAAAGTTCTTGTATTTTAAGATAAAATCTGACGCTATAAAAGAAAAAACTTCGAGCTCGCTGAAATATGTTCATTTGCTGAAAATCAACAAAACCACGAAAAGTTCTTGTATTTGAAGATAAAATCATTTTGCTTTGAAGAAGAAAGATCTCGCTGACTGAAATAAGTTCATCAGATGAAAACCAACAAAAATTGACAAGAACCACGAAAAGTTCTTGTATTTAGGATAAAATCTGACGCTATTAAAGAAAAAACTTCTCCCTCGCTGAAATATGTTCATTTGCTGAAAACCAACAAAAACAAGAAAAATTCTTGTATTTGAAGATAAAATCTTTTTGCTTTGAAGAAGAAAGATCGAGGTGACTGAAATAAGTTCATCAGATGAAAACCAACAAAAATTGACAAGAACCACGAAATGTTCTTGTATTTTAAGATAAAATCTTGCGCTATTAAAGAAAAAACTTCTAGCTCGCTGAAATATGTTCATTTGCTGAAAATCAACAAAACCACGAAAAGTTCTTGTATTTGAAGATAAAATCTTTTTGCTTTGAAGAAGAAAGATCCAGCTGACTGAAATAAGTTCATTCGATGAAAACCAACAAAAATTGAGAAGAACCACGAAAGGTATTTGTATTTTAAGATAAAATCTGACGCTATTAAAGAAAAAACTTCTTGCTCGCTGAAATATGTTCATTCGCTGAAAATCAACAAAACCACGAAAAGTTCTTGTATTTGAAGATAAAATCTTTTTGCTTTGAAGAAGAAAGATCTCGCTGACTGAAATAAGTTCAACAGATGAAAACCAACAAAAATTGACAAGAACCACGAAAAGTTCTTGTATTTCAGGATAAAATCTGACGCTATTAAAGAAAAAACTTCTCGCTCGCTGAAATATGTTAATTTGCTGAAAATCAACAAAACCACGAAAAGTTCTTGTATTTGAAGATAGAATCTTTTTGCTTTCAAGAAGAAAGATCGAGGTGACTGAAATAAGTTCATTAGATGAAAATCAACAAAAATTGACAAGAACCACGAAAAGTTCTTGTATTTTAAGATAAAATCTGACGCTATTAAAGAAAAAACTTCGAGCTCGCTGAAATATGTTCATTTGCTGAAAATCAACAAAACCACGAAAAGTTCTTGTATTTGAAGATAAAATCATTTTGCTTTGAAGAAGAAAGATCTCGCTGACGGAAATAAGTTCATCAGATGAAAACCAACAAAAATTGACAAGAACCACGAAAAGTTCTTGTATTTTAAGATAAAATCTGACGCGATTAAAGAAAAAACTTCTTGCTCGCTGAAATATGTCATTTGCTGAAAATCAACAAAACCACGAAAAGTTCTTGTATTTGAAGATAGAATCTGTTTGCTTGGAAGAAGAAAGATCTAGGTGACTGAAATAAGTTCATTGGATGAAAACCAACAAAAATTGACAAGAACCACGAAAAGTTCTTGTATTTTAAGATAAAATCTGACGCTATTAAAGAAAAAACTTCTCCCTCGCTGAAATATGTTCATTTGCTGAAAACCAACAAAACCACGAAAAGTTCTTGTATTTGAAGATAAAATCTTTTTGCTTTGAAGAAGAAAGATCGAGGTGACTGAAATAAGTTCATCAGATGAAAACCAACAAAAATTGACAAGAACCACAAAATGTTCTTGTATTTTAAGATAAAATCTTGCGCTATTAAAGAAAAAACTTCTAGCTCGCTGAAATATGTTCATTTGCTGAAAATCAACAAAGCCACGAAAAGTTCTTGTATTTGAAGATAAAATCTTTTTGCTTTGAAGATGAAAGATCTCGGTGACTGAAATAAGTTCATCGGATGAAAACCAACAAAAATTGACAAGAACCACGAAAAGTTCTTGTATTTTAAGATAAAATCTGACGCTATGAAAGAAAAAACTTCTCCCTTGCTGAAATATGTTCATTTGCTGAAAACCAACAAAACCACGAAAAGTTCTTGTATTTGAAGATAAAATCTTCTTGCTTTGAAGAAGAAAGCTCTGGGTGACTGAAATAAGTTCATCAGATGAAAACCAACAAAAATTGACAAGAACCACGAAAAGTTCTTGTATTTTAAGATAAAATCTTGCGCTATTAAAGAAAAAACTTCTAGCTCGCTGAAATATGTTCATTTGCTGAAAATAAACAAAACCACGAAAAGTTCTTGTATTTGAAGATAAAATCTTTTTGCTTTGTAGAAGAAAGATCGAGGTGACTGAAATAAGTTCATTCGATGAAAAGCAACAAAAATTGACAAGAACCACGAAAAGTTCTTGTATTTTAAGATAAAATCTGAGGCTATTAAAGAAAAAACTTCTTGCTCGCTGAAATATGTTCATTTGCTGAAATTGAACAAAACCACGAAAAGTTCTTGTATTTGAAGATAAAATCATTTTGCTTTGAAGAAGAAAGATCTCGCTGACTGAAATAAGTTCATTCGATGAAAATCAACAAAAATTGACAAGAACCACAAAAAGTTCTTGTATTTTAAGATAAAATCTGACGCTATTAAAGAAAAAACTTCTTGCTCGCTGAAATATGTTCATTTGCTGCAAATCAACAAAACCACGAAAAGATCTTGTATTTGAAGATAAAATCTTTTTGCTTGGAAGAAGAAAGATCTAAGTGACTGAAATAAGTTCATTGGATGAAAACCAACAAAAATTGACAAGAACCACGAAAAGTTCTTGTATTTTAAGATACAATCTGACGCTATTAAAGAAAAAGCTTCTCCCTCGCTGAAATATGTTCATTTGCTGAAAATCAACAAAACCTCGAAAAGTTCTTGTATTTGAAGATAAAATCTTTTTGCTTTGAAGAAGAAAGATCTCGCTGACTGAAATAAGTTCATCAGATGAAAACCAACAAAAATTGACAAGAACCACGAAAAGTTCTTGTATTTTAAGATAAAATCTGACGCTATTAAAGAAAAAACTTCTTCCTTGCTGAAATATGTTCATTTGCTGAAAATCAACAAAACCACGAAAAGTTCTTGTATTTGAAGATAAAATCTTTTTGCTTTGAAGAAGAAAGATCGAGGTGACTGAAATAAGTTCATTGGATGAAAACCAACAAAAATTGACAAGAACCACGAAAAGTTCTTGTATTTTAAGATACAATCTGACGCTATTAAAGAAAAAGCTTCTCCCTCGCTGAAATATGTTCATTTGCTGAAAATCAACAAAACCTCGAAAAGTTCTTGTATTTGAAGATAAAATCTTTTTGCTTTGAAGAAGAAAGATCTCGCTGACTGAAATAAGTTCATCAGATGAAAACCAACAAAAATTGACAAGAACCACGAAAAGTTCTTGTATTTTAAGATAAAATCTGACGCTATTAAAGAAAAAACTTCTTCCTTGCTGAAATATGTTCATTTGCTGAAAATCAACAAAACCACGAAAAGTTCTTGTATTTGAAGATAAAATCTTTTTGCCTTGAAGAAGAAAGATCTCGCTGACTGAAATAAGTTCATCAGATGAAAACCAAGAACAATTGACAAGAACCACGAAAAGTTCTTGTATTTTAAGATAAAATCTGACGCTATTAAAGAAAAAATTTCTCCCTCGCTGAAATATGTTCATTTGCTGAAAATCAACAAAACCACGAAAAGTTCTTGTATTTGAAGATAAAATCTTTTTGCTTTGTAGAAGAAAGATCGAGGTGACTGAAATAAGTTCATTCGATGACAAGCAACAAAGATTGACAAGAGCCACGAAAAGTTCTTGTATTTTAAGATAAAATCTGAGGCTATTAAAGAAAAAACTTCGAGCTCGCTGAAATATGTTCATTTGCTGAAAATGAACAAAACCACGAAAAGTTCTTGTATTTGAAGATAAAATCTTTTTGCCTTGAAGAAGAAAGATCTCGCTGACTGAAATAAGTTCATTCGATCAAAACCAACAACAATTGACAAGAACCACGAAAAGTTCTTGTATTTTAAGATAAAATCTGACGCTATTAAAGAAAAAACTTCTCCCTCGCTGAAATATGTTCATTTGCTGAAAATCAACAAAACCTCGAAAAGTTCTTGTATTTGAAGATAAAATCTTTTTGCTTTGAAGAAGAAAGATCTCGCTGACTGAAATAAGTTCATCAGATGAAAACCAACAAAAATTGACAAGAACCACGAAAAGTTCTTGTATTTTAAGATAAAATCTGACGCTATTAAAGAAAAAACTTCTTCCTTGCTGAAATATGTTCATTTGCTGAAAATCAACAAAACCACGAAAAGTTCTTGTATTTGAAGATAAAATCTTTTTGCTTTCAAGAAGAAAGATCGAGGTGACTGAAATAAGTTCATTGGATGAAAATCAACAAAAATTGACAAGAACCACGAAAAGTTCTTGTATGTTAAGATAAAATCTGACGCTATTAAAGAAAAAATTTCTCCTTCGCTGAAATATGTTCATTTGCTGAAAATCAACAAAACCACGAAAGGTTCTGGTATTTGAACATAAAATCTTTTTGCTTTCAAGAAGAAAGATCGAGGTGACTGAAATAAGTTCATCAGATGAAAATCAACAAAAATTGACAAGAACCACGAAAAGTTCTTGTATTTTAAGATAAAATCTGACGCTATTAAAGAAAAAACTTCTCGCTGGCTGAAATATGTTCATTTGCTGAAAATCAACAAAACCACGAAAAGTTCTTGCATTTGAAGATAAAATCTTTTTGTTTTCAAGAAGAAAGATCGAGGTGACTGAAATAAGTTCATTGGATGAAAATCAACAAAAATTGACAAGAACCACGAAAAGTTCTTGTATTTTAAGATAAAATCTGACGCTATTAAAGAAAAAACTTCGAGCTCGCTGAAATATGTTCATTTGCTGAAAATCAACAAAACCACGAAAAGTTCTTGTATTTGAAGATAAAATCTTTTTGCTTTGAAGAAGAAAGATCTCGCTGACTGAAATAAGTTCAACAGATGAAAACCAACAAAAATTGACAAGAACCACGAAAAGTTCTTGTATTTCAGGATAAAATCTGACGCTATTAAAGAAAAAACTTCTCGCTCGCTGAAATATGTTAATTTGCTGAAAATCAACAAAACCACGAAAAGTTCTTGTATTTGAAGATAGAATCTTTTTGCTTTCAAGAAGAAAGATCGAGGTGACTGAAATAAGTTCATTAGATGAAAATCAACAAAAATTGACAAGAACCACGAAAAGTTCTTGTATTTTAAGATAAAATCTGACGCTATTAAAGAAAAAACTTCGAGCTCGCTGAAATATGTTCATTTGCTGAAAATCAACAAAACCACGAAAAGTTCTTGTATTTGAAGATAAAATCATTTTGCTTTGAAGAAGAAAGATCTCGCTGACGGAAATAAGTTCATCAGATGAAAACCAACAAAAATTGACAAGAACCACGAAAAGTTCTTGTATTTTAAGATAAAATCTGACGCGATTAAAGAAAAAACTTCTTGCTCGCTGAAATATGTCATTTGCTGAAAATCAACAAAACCACGAAAAGTTCTTGTATTTGAAGATAGAATCTGTTTGCTTGGAAGAAGAAAGATCTAGGTGACTGAAATAAGTTCATTGGATGAAAACCAACAAAAATTGACAAGAACCACGAAAAGTTCTTGTATTTTAAGATAAAATCTGACGCTATTAAAGAAAAAACTTCTCCCTCGCTGAAATATGTTCATTTGCTGAAAACCAACAAAACCACGAAAAGTTCTTGTATTTGAAGATAAAATCTTTTTGCTTTGAAGAAGAAAGATCGAGGTGACTGAAATAAGTTCATCAGATGAAAACCAACAAAAATTGACAAGAACCACAAAATGTTCTTGTATTTTAAGATAAAATCTTGCGCTATTAAAGAAAAAACTTCTAGCTCGCTGAAATATGTTCATTTGCTGAAAATCAACAAAGCCACGAAAAGTTCTTGTATTTGAAGATAAAATCTTTTTGCTTTGAAGATGAAAGATCTCGGTGACTGAAATAAGTTCATCGGATGAAAACCAACAAAAATTGACAAGAACCACGAAAAGTTCTTGTATTTTAAGATAAAATCTGACGCTATGAAAGAAAAAACTTCTCCCTTGCTGAAATATGTTCATTTGCTGAAAACCAACAAAACCACGAAAAGTTCTTGTATTTGAAGATAAAATCTTCTTGCTTTGAAGAAGAAAGCTCTGGGTGACTGAAATAAGTTCATCAGATGAAAACCAACAAAAATTGACAAGAACCACGAAAAGTTCTTGTATTTTAAGATAAAATCTTGCGCTATTAAAGAAAAAACTTCTAGCTCGCTGAAATATGTTCATTTGCTGAAAATAAACAAAACCACGAAAAGTTCTTGTATTTGAAGATAAAATCTTTTTGCTTTGTAGAAGAAAGATCGAGGTGACTGAAATAAGTTCATTCGATGAAAAGCAACAAAAATTGACAAGAACCACGAAAAGTTCTTGTATTTTAAGATAAAATCTGAGGCTATTAAAGAAAAAACTTCTTGCTCGCTGAAATATGTTCATTTGCTGAAATTGAACAAAACCACGAAAAGTTCTTGTATTTGAAGATAAAATCATTTTGCTTTGAAGAAGAAAGATCTCGCTGACTGAAATAAGTTCATTCGATGAAAATCAACAAAAATTGACAAGAACCACAAAAAGTTCTTGTATTTTAAGATAAAATCTGACGCTATTAAAGAAAAAACTTCTTGCTCGCTGAAATATGTTCATTTGCTGCAAATCAACAAAACCACGAAAAGATCTTGTATTTGAAGATAAAATCTTTTTGCTTGGAAGAAGAAAGATCTAAGTGACTGAAATAAGTTCATTGGATGAAAACCAACAAAAATTGACAAGAACCACGAAAAGTTCTTGTATTTTAAGATACAATCTGACGCTATTAAAGAAAAAGCTTCTCCCTCGCTGAAATATGTTCATTTGCTGAAAATCAACAAAACCTCGAAAAGTTCTTGTATTTGAAGATAAAATCTTTTTGCTTTGAAGAAGAAAGATCTCGCTGACTGAAATAAGTTCATCAGATGAAAACCAACAAAAATTGACAAGAACCACGAAAAGTTCTTGTATTTTAAGATAAAATCTGACGCTATTAAAGAAAAAACTTCTTCCTTGCTGAAATATGTTCATTTGCTGAAAATCAACAAAACCACGAAAAGTTCTTGTATTTGAAGATAAAATCTTTTTGCTTTGAAGAAGAAAGATCGAGGTGACTGAAATAAGTTCATTGGATGAAAACCAACAAAAATTGACAAGAACCACGAAAAGTTCTTGTATTTTAAGATACAATCTGACGCTATTAAAGAAAAAGCTTCTCCCTCGCTGAAATATGTTCATTTGCTGAAAATCAACAAAACCTCGAAAAGTTCTTGTATTTGAAGATAAAATCTTTTTGCTTTGAAGAAGAAAGATCTCGCTGACTGAAATAAGTTCATCAGATGAAAACCAACAAAAATTGACAAGAACCACGAAAAGTTCTTGTATTTTAAGATAAAATCTGACGCTATTAAAGAAAAAACTTCTTCCTTGCTGAAATATGTTCATTTGCTGAAAATCAACAAAACCACGAAAAGTTCTTGTATTTGAAGATAAAATCTTTTTGCCTTGAAGAAGAAAGATCTCGCTGACTGAAATAAGTTCATCAGATGAAAACCAAGAACAATTGACAAGAACCACGAAAAGTTCTTGTATTTTAAGATAAAATCTGACGCTATTAAAGAAAAAATTTCTCCCTCGCTGAAATATGTTCATTTGCTGAAAATCAACAAAACCACGAAAAGTTCTTGTATTTGAAGATAAAATCTTTTTGCTTTGTAGAAGAAAGATCGAGGTGACTGAAATAAGTTCATTCGATGACAAGCAACAAAGATTGACAAGAGCCACGAAAAGTTCTTGTATTTTAAGATAAAATCTGAGGCTATTAAAGAAAAAACTTCGAGCTCGCTGAAATATGTTCATTTGCTGAAAATGAACAAAACCACGAAAAGTTCTTGTATTTGAAGATAAAATCTTTTTGCCTTGAAGAAGAAAGATCTCGCTGACTGAAATAAGTTCATTCGATCAAAACCAACAACAATTGACAAGAACCACGAAAAGTTCTTGTATTTTAAGATAAAATCTGACGCTATTAAAGAAAAAACTTCTCCCTCGCTGAAATATGTTCATTTGCTGAAAATCAACAAAACCTCGAAAAGTTCTTGTATTTGAAGATAAAATCTTTTTGCTTTGAAGAAGAAAGATCTCGCTGACTGAAATAAGTTCATCAGATGAAAACCAACAAAAATTGACAAGAACCACGAAAAGTTCTTGTATTTTAAGATAAAATCTGACGCTATTAAAGAAAAAACTTCTTCCTTGCTGAAATATGTTCATTTGCTGAAAATCAACAAAACCACGAAAAGTTCTTGTATTTGAAGATAAAATCTTTTTGCTTTCAAGAAGAAAGATCGAGGTGACTGAAATAAGTTCATTGGATGAAAATCAACAAAAATTGACAAGAACCACGAAAAGTTCTTGTATGTTAAGATAAAATCTGACGCTATTAAAGAAAAAATTTCTCCTTCGCTGAAATATGTTCATTTGCTGAAAATCAACAAAACCACGAAAGGTTCTGGTATTTGAACATAAAATCTTTTTGCTTTCAAGAAGAAAGATCGAGGTGACTGAAATAAGTTCATCAGATGAAAATCAACAAAAATTGACAAGAACCACGAAAAGTTCTTGTATTTTAAGATAAAATCTGACGCTATTAAAGAAAAAACTTCTCGCTGGCTGAAATATGTTCATTTGCTGAAAATCAACAAAACCACGAAAAGTTCTTGCATTTGAAGATAAAATCTTTTTGTTTTCAAGAAGAAAGATCGAGGTGACTGAAATAAGTTCATTGGATGAAAATCAACAAAAATTGACAAGAACCACGAAAAGTTCTTGTATTTTAAGATAAAATCTGACGCTATTAAAGAAAAAACTTCGAGCTCGCTGAAATATGTTCATTTGCTGAAAATCAACAAAACCACGAAAAGTTCTTGTATTTGAAGATAAAATCATTTTGCTTTGAAGAAGAAAGATCTCGCTGACTGAAATAAGTTCATCAGATGAAAACCAACAAAAATTGACAAGAACCACGAAAAGTTCTTGTATTTCAGGATAAAATCTGACGCTATTAAAGAAAAAACTTCTCCCTCGCTGAAATATGTTCATTTGCTGAAAACCAACAAAAACAAGAAAAATTCTTGTATTTGAAGATAAAATCTTTTTGCTTTGAAGAAGAAAGATCGAGGTGACTGAAATAAGTTCATCAGATGAAAACCAACAAAAATTGACAAGAACCACGAAATGTTCTTGTATTTTAAGATAAAATCTTGCGCTATTAAAGAAAAAACTTCTAGCTCGCTGAAATATGTTCATTTGCTGAAAATCAACAAAACCACGAAAAGTTCTTGTATTTGAAGATAAAATCTTTTTGCTTTGAAGAAGAAAGATCCAGCTGACTGAAATAAGTTCATTCGATGAATACCAACAAAAATTGAGAAGAACCACGAAAGGTATTTGTATTTTAAGATAAAATCTGACGCTATTAAAGAAAAAACTTCTTGCTCGCTGAAATATGTTCATTCGCTGAAAATCAACAAAACCACGAAAAGTTCTTGTATTTGAAGATAAAATCTATTTGCTTTGAAGAAGAAAGATCTCGCTGACTGAAATAAGTTCAACAGATGAAAACCAACAAAAATTGAGAAGAACCACGAAAAGTTCTTGTATTTCAGGATAAAATCTGACGCTATTAAAGAAAAAACTTCTCGCTCGCTGAAATATGTTCATTTGCTGAAAATCAACAAAACCACGAAAAGTTCTTGTATTTGAAGATAGAATCTTTTTGCTTTCAAGAAGAAAGATCGAGGTGACTGAAATAAGTTCATTAGATGAAAATCAACAAAAATTGACAAGAACCACGAAAAGTTCTTGTATTTTAAGATAAAATCTGACGCTATTAAAGAAAAAACTTCGAGCTCGCTGAAATATGTTCATTTGCTGAAAATCAACAAAACCACGAAAAGTTCTTGTATTTGAAGATAAAATCATTTTGCTGTGAAGAAGAAAGATCTCGCTGACGGAAATAAGTTCATCAGATGAAAACCAACAAAAATTGACAAGAACCACGAAAAGTTCTTGTATTTCAGGATAAAATCTGACGCGATTAAAGAAAAAACTTCTTGCTCGCTGAAATATGTTCCTTTGCTGAAAATCAACAAAACCACGAAAAGTTCTTGTATTTGAAGATAAAATCTTTTTGCTTTGAAGAAGAAAGATCCAGCTGACTGAAATAAGTTCATTCGATGAAAACCAACAAAAATTGAGAAGAACCACGAAAGGTATTTGTATTTTAAGATAAAATCTGACGCTATTAAAGAAAAAACTTCTTGCTCGCTGAAATATGTTCATTCGCTGAAAATCAACAAAACCACGAAAAGTTCTTGTATTTGAAGATAAAATCTTTTTGCTTTGAAGAAGAAAGATCTCGCTGACTGAAATAAGTTCAACAGATGAAATCCAACAAAAATTGACAAGAACCACGAAAAGTTCTTGTATTTTAAGATAAAATCTGACGCTATTAAAGAAAAAACTTCTCCCTCGCTGAAATATGTTCATTTGCTGAAAACCAACAAAACCACGAAAAGTTCTTGTATTTGAAGATAAAATCTTTTTGCTTTGAAGAAGAAAGATCCAGCTGACTGAAATAAGTTCATCAGATGAAAACCAACAAAAATTGACATCAACCACGAAATGTTCTTGTATTTTAAGATAAAATCTTGCGCTATTAAAGAAAAAACTTCTAGCTCGCTGAAATATGTTCATTTGCTGAAAATCAACAAAACCACGAAAAGTTCTTGTATTTGAAGATAAAATCTTTTTGCTTTGAAGATGAAAGATCTCGGTGACTGAAATAAGTTCATTGGATGAAAACCAACAAAAATTGACAAGAACCACGAAAAGTTCTTGTATTTTAAGATAAAATCTGACGCTGTGAACGAAAAAACTTCACCCTTGCTGAAATATGTTCATTTGCTGAAAACCAACAAAATCACGAAAAGTTCTTGTATTTGAAGATAAAATCTTCTTGCTTTGAAGAAGAAAGCTCTGGGTGACTGAAATAAGTTCATCAGATGAAAACCAACAAAAATTGACAAGAACCACGAAAAGTTCTTGTATTTTAAGATAAAATCTTGCGCTATTAAAGAAAAAACTTCTAGCTCGCTGAAATATGTTCATTTGCTGAAAATCAACAAAACCACGAAAAGTTCTTGTATTTGAAGATAAAATCTTTTTGCTTTGTAGAAGAAAGATCGAGGTGACTGAAATAAGTTCATTCGATGAAAAGCAACAAAAATTGACAAGAACCACGAAAAGTTCTTGTATTTTAAGATAAAATCTGAGGCTATTAAAGAAAAAACTTCTTGCTCGCTGAAATATGTTCATTTGCTGAAAATCAACAAAACCACGAAAAGTTCTTGTATTTGAAGATAAAGTCTTTTTGCTTTGAAGAAGAAAGATCCAGCTGACTGAAATAAGTTCATCAGATGAAAATCAACAAAAATTGACAAGAACCACGAAAAGTTCTTGTATTTTAAGATAAAATCTGACGCTATTAAAGAAAAAACTTCTTGCTCGCTGAAATATGGTCTTTTGCTGAAAATCAACAAAACCACGAAAAGTTCTTGTATTTGAAGATAAAATCTTTTTGCTTTGAAGATGAAAGATCGAGGTGACTGAAATAAGTTCATTGGATGAAAACCAACAAAAATTGACAAGAACCACGAAAAGTTCTTGTGTTTTAAGGTAAAATCTGACGCTATTAAAGTAAAAACTTCTGGCTCGCTGAAATATGTTCATTTGCTGAAAACCAACAAAACCACGTAAAGTTCTTGTATTTGAAGATAAAATCTTTTTGCTTTGAAGAAGAAAGATCCAGCTGACTGAAATAAGTTCATTGGATGAAAACCAACAAAAATTGATACGAACCACGAAAAGTTCTTGTATTTTAAGATAAAATCTTGCGCTATTAAAGAAAAAACTTCTCGCTCGCTGAAATATGTTCATTTGCTGAAAACCAACAAAACCACGTAAAGTTCTTGTATTTGAAGATAAAATCTTTTTGCTTTGAAGAAGAAAGGTCCAGCTGACTGAAATAAGTTCATTGGATGAAAACCAACAAAAATTGATAAGAACCACGAAAAGTTCTTGTATTTTAAGATAAAATCTGACGCTATTAAAGAAAAAACTTCTTGCTCGCTGAAATATGTTCATTTGCTGCAAATCAACAAAACCACGAAAAGTTCTTGTATTTGAAGATAAAATCTTTTTGCTTGGAAGAAGAAAGATCTAAGTGACTGAAATAAGTTCATTGGATGAAAACCAACAAAAATTGACAAGAACCACGAAAAGTTCTTGTGTTTTAAGGTAAAATCTGACGCTATTAAAGTAAAAACTTCTGGCTCGCTGAAATATGTTCATTTGCTGAAAACCAACAAAACCACGTAAAGTTCTTGTATTTGAAGATAAAATCTTTTTGCTTTGAAGAAGAAAGATCTCGCTGACTGAAATAAGTTCATCAGATGAAAACCAACAAAAATTGACAAGAACCACGAAATGTTCTTGTATTTTAAGATAAAATCTGACGCTATTAAAGAAAAAACTTCTCCCTCGCTGAAATATGTTCATTTGCTGAAAATCAACAAAACCTCGAAAAGTTCTTGTATTTGAAGATAAAATCTTTTTGCTTTGAAGAAGAAAGATCTCGCTGACTGAAATAAGTTCATCAGATGAAAACCAACAAAAATTGACAAGAACCACGAAAAGTTCTTGTATTTTAAGATAAAATCTGACGCTATTAAAGAAAAAACTTCTTCCTTGCTGAAATATGTTCATTTGCTGAAAATCAACAAAACCACGAAAAGTTCTTGTATTTGAAGATAAAATCTTTTTGCTTTCAAGAAGAAAGATCGAGGTGACTGAAATAAGTTCATTGGATGAAAATCAACAAAAATTGACAAGAACCACGAAAAGTTCTTGTATGTTAAGATAAAATCTGACGCTATTAAAGAAAAAATTTCTCCTTCGCTGAAATATGTTCATTTGCTGAAAATCAACAAAACCACGAAAAGTTCTGGTATTTGAACATAAAATCTTTTTGCTTTCAAGAAGAAAGATCGAGGTGACTGAAATAAGTTCATCAGATGAAAATCAACAAAAATTGACAAGAACCACGAAAAGTTCTTGTATTTTAAGATAAAATCTGACGCTATTAAAGAAAAAACTTCTCGCTGGCTGAAATATGTTCATTTGCTGAAAATCAACAAAACCACGAAAAGATCTTGTATTTGAAGATAAAATCTTTTTGTTTTCAAGAAGAAAGATCGAGGTGACTGAAATAAGTTCATTGGATGAAAATCAACAAAAATTGACAAGAACCACGAAAAGTTCTTGTATTTTAAGATAAAATCTGACGCTATTAAAGAAAAAACTTCGAGCTCGCTGAAATATGTTCATTTGCTGAAAATCAACAAAACCACGAAAAGTTCTTGTATTTGAAGATAAAATCATTTTGCTTTGAAGAAGAAAGATCTCGCTGACTGAAATAAGTTCATCAGATGAAAACCAACAAAAATTGACAAGAACCACGAAAAGTTCTTGTATTTCAGGATAAAATCTGACGCTATTAAAGAAAAAACTTCTCCCTCGCTGAAATATGTTCATTTGCTGAAAACCAACAAAAACAAGAAAAATTCTTGTATTTGAAGATAAAATCTTTTTGCTTTGAAGAAGAAAGATCGAGGTGACTGAAATAAGTTCATCAGATGAAAACCAACAAAAATTGACAAGAACCACGAAATGTTCTTGTATTTTAAGATAAAATCTTGCGCTATTAAAGAAAAAACTTCTAGCTCGCTGAAATATGTTCATTTGCTGAAAATCAACAAAACCACGAAAAGTTCTTGTATTTGAAGATAAAATCTTTTTGCTTTGAAGAAGAAAGATCCAGCTGACTGAAATAAGTTCATTCGATGAAAACCAACAAAAATTGAGAAGAACCACGAAAGGTATTTGTATTTTAAGATAAAATCTGACGCTATTAAAGAAAAAACTTCTTGCTCGCTGAAATATGTTCATTCGCTGAAAATCAACAAAACCACGAAAAGTTCTTGTATTTGAAGATAAAATCTTTTTGCTTTGAAGAAGAAAGATCTCGCTGACTGAAATAAGTTCAACAGATGAAATCCAACAAAAATTGACAAGAACCACGAAAAGTTCTTGTATTTCAGGATAAAATCTGACGCTATTAAAGAAAAAACTTCTCGCTCGCTGAAATATGTTCATTTGCTGAAAATCAACAAAACCACGAAAAGTTCTTGTATTTGAAGATAGAATCTTTTTGCTTTCAAGAAGAAAGGTCGAGGTGACTGAAATAAGTTCATTAGATGAAAATCAACAAAAATTGACAAGAACCACGAAAAGTTCTTGTATTTTAAGATAAAATCTGACGCTATTAAAGAAAAAACTTCGAGCTCGCTGAAATATGTTCATTTGCTGAAAATCAACAAAACCACGAAAAGTTCTTGTATTTGAAGATAAAATCATTTTGCTTTGAAGAAGAAAGATCTCGCTGACGGAAATAAGTTCATCAGATGAAAACCAACAAAAATTGACAAGAACCACGAAAAGTTCTTGTATTTCAGGATAAAATCTGACGCGATTAAAGAAAAAACTTCTTGCTCGCTGAAATATGTTCATTTGCTGAAAATCAACAAAACCACGAAAAGTTCTTGTATTTGAAGATAGAATCTGTTTGCTTGGAAGAAGAAACATCTCGGTGACTGAAATAAGTTCATTGGATGAAAACCAACAAAAATTGACAAGAACCACGAAAAGTTCTTGTATTTTAAGATAAAATCTGACGCTATTAAAGAAAAAACTTCTCCCTCGCTGAAATATGTTCATTTGCTGAAAACCAACAAAACCACGAAAAGTTCTTGTATTTGAAGATAAAATCTTTTTGTTTTCAAGAAGAAAGATCGAGGTGACTGAAATAAGTTCATTGGATGAAAATCAACAAAAATTGACAAGAACCACGAAAAGTTCTTGTATTTTAAGATAAAATCTGACGCTATTAAAGAAAAAACTTCGAGCTCGCTGAAATATGTTCATTTGCTGAAAATCAACAAAACCACGAAAAGTTCTTGTATTTGAAGATAAAATCATTTTGCTTTGAAGAAGAAAGATCTCGCTGACTGAAATAAGTTCATCAGATGAAAACCAACAAAAATTGACAAGAACCACGAAAAGTTCTTGTATTTCAGGATAAAATCTGACGCTATTAAAGAAAAAACTTCTCCCTCGCTGAAATATGTTCATTTGCTGAAAACCAACAAAAACAAGAAAAATTCTTGTATTTGAAGATAAAATCTTTTTGCTTTGAAGAAGAAAGATCGAGGTGACTGAAATAAGTTCATCAGATGAAAACCAACAAAAATTGACAAGAACCACGAAATGTTCTTGTATTTTAAGATAAAATCTTGCGCTATTAAAGAAAAAACTTCTAGCTCGCTGAAATATGTTCATTTGCTGAAAATCAACAAAACCACGAAAAGTTCTTGTATTTGAAGATAAAATCTTTTTGCTTTGAAGAAGAAAGATCCAGCTGACTGAAATAAGTTCATTCGATGAAAACCAACAAAAATTGAGAAGAACCACGAAAGGTATTTGTATTTTAAGATAAAATCTGACGCTATTAAAGAAAAAACTTCTTGCTCGCTGAAATATGTTCATTCGCTGAAAATCAACAAAACCACGAAAAGTTCTTGTATTTGAAGATAAAATCTTTTTGCTTTGAAGAAGAAAGATCTCGCTGACTGAAATAAGTTCAACAGATGAAAACCAACAAAAATTGACAAGAACCACGAAAAGTTCTTGTATTTCAGGATAAAATCTGACGCTATTAAAGAAAAAACTTCTCGCTCGCTGAAATATGTTAATTTGCTGAAAATCAACAAAACCACGAAAAGTTCTTGTATTTGAAGATAGAATCTTTTTGCTTTCAAGAAGAAAGATCGAGGTGACTGAAATAAGTTCATTAGATGAAAATCAACAAAAATTGACAAGAACCACGAAAAGTTCTTGTATTTTAAGATAAAATCTGACGCTATTAAAGAAAAATCTTCGAGCTCGCTGAAATATGTTCATTTGCTGAAAATCAACAAAACCACGAAAAGTTCTTGTATTTGAAGATAAAATCATTTTGCTTTGAAGAAGAAAGATCTCGCTGACGGAAATAAGTTCATCAGATGAAAACCAACAAAAATTGACAAGAACCACGAAAAGTTCTTGTATTTCAGGATAAAATCTGACGCGATTAAAGAAAAAACTTCTTGCTCGCTGAAATATGTCATTTGCTGAAAATCAACAAAACCACGAAAAGTTCTTGTATTTGAAGATAGAATCTGTTTGCTTGGAAGAAGAAAGATCTAGGTGACTGAAATAAGTTCATTGGATGAAAACCAACAAAAATTGACAAGAACCACGAAAAGTTCTTGTATTTTAAGATAAAATCTGACGCTATTAAAGAAAAAACTTCTCCCTCGCTGAAATATGTTCATTTGCTGAAAACCAACAAAACCACGAAAAGTTCTTGTATTTGAAGATAAAATCTTTTTGCTTTGAAGAAGAAAGATCGAGGTGACTGAAATAAGTTCATCAGATGAAAACCAACAAAAATTGACAAGAACCACAAAATGTTCTTGTATTTTAAGATAAAATCTTGCGCTATTAAAGAAAAAACTTCTAGCTCGCTGAAATATGTTCATTTGCTGAAAATCAACAAAGCCACGAAAAGTTCTTGTATTTGAAGATAAAATCTTTTTGCTTTGAAGATGAAAGATCTCGGTGACTGAAATAAGTTCATTGGATGAAAACCAACAAAAATTGACAAGAACCACGAAAAGTTCTTGTATTTTAAGATAAAATCTGACGCTATGAAAGAAAAAACTTCTCCCTTGCTGAAATATGTTCATTTGCTGAAAACCAACAAAACCACAAAAAGTTCTTGTATTTGAAGATAAAATCTTCTTGCTTTGAAGAAGAAAGCTCTGGGTGACTGAAATAAGTTCATCAGATGAAAACCAACAAAAATTGACAAGAACCACGAAAAGTTCTTGTATTTTAAGATAAAATCTTGCGCTATTAAAGAAAAAACTTCTAGCTCGCTGAAATATGTTCATTTGCTGAAAATAAACAAAACCACGAAAAGTTCTTGTATTTGAAGATAAAATCTTTTTGCTTTGTAGAAGAAAGATCGAGGTGACTGAAATAAGTTCATTCGATGAAAAGCAACAAAAATTGACAAGAACCACGAAAAGTTCTTGTATTTTAAGATAAAATCTGAGGCTATTAAAGAAAAAACTTCTTGCTCGCTGAAATATGTTCATTTGCTGAAAATGAACAAAACCACGAAAAGTTCTTGTATTTGAAGATAAAATCATTTTGCTTTGAAGAAGAAAGATCTCGCTGACTGAAATAAGTTCATTCGATGAAAATCAACAAAAATTGAGAAGAACCACAAAAAGTTCTTGTATTTTAAGATAAAATCTGACGCTATTAAAGAAAAAATTTCTCCCTCGCTGAAATATGTTCATTTGCTGAAAATCAACAAAACCACGAAAAGTTCTTGTATTTGAAGATAAAATCTTTTTGCTTTGTAGAAGAAAGATCGAGGTGACTGAAATAAGTTCATTCGATGACAAGCAACAAAGATTGACAAGAGCCACGAAAAGTTCTTGTATTTTAAGATAAAATCTGAGGCTATTAAAGAAAAAACTTCGAGCTCGCTGAAATATGTTCATTTGCTGAAAATGAACAAAACCATGAAAAGTTCTTGTATTTGAAGATAAAATCTTTTTGCCTTGAAGAAGAAAGATCTCGCTGACTGAAATAAGTTCATTCGATCAAAACCAACAACAATTGACAAGAACCACGAAAAGTTCTTGTATTTTAAGATAAAATCTGACGCTATTAAAGAAAAAACTTCTCCCTCGCTGAAATATGTTCATTTGCTGAAAATCAACAAAACCTCGAAAAGTTCTTGTATTTGAAGATAAAATCTTTTTGCTTTGAAGAAGAAAGATCTCGCTGACTGAAATAAGTTCATCAGATGAAAACCAACAAAAATTGACAAGAACCACGAAAAGTTCTTGTATTTTAAGATAAAATCTGACGCTATTAAAGAAAAAACTTCTTCCTTGCTGAAATATGTTCATTTGCTGAAAATCAACAAAACCACGAAAAGTTCTTGTATTTGAAGATAAAATCTTTTTGCTTTCAAGAAGAAAGATCGAGGTGACTGAAATAAGTTCATTGGATGAAAATCAACAAAAATTGACAAGAACCACGAAAAGTTCTTGTATGTTAAGATAAAATCTGACGCTATTAAAGAAAAAATTTCTCCTTCGCTGAAATATGTTAATTTGCTGAAAATCAACAAAACCACGAAAGGTTCTGGTATTTGAACATAAAATCTTTTTGCTTTCAAGAAGAAAGATCGAGGTGACTGAAATAAGTTCATCAGATGAAAATCAACAAAAATTGACAAGAACCACGAAAAGTTCTTGTATTTTAAGATAAAATCTGACGCTATTAAAGAAAAAACTTCTCGCTGGCTGAAATATGTTCATTTGCTGAAAATCAACAAAACCACGAAAAGTTCTTGCATTTGAAGATAAAATCTTTTTGTTTTCAATAAGAAAGATCGAGGTGACTGAAATAAGTTCATTGGATGAAAATCAACAAAAATTGACAAGAACCACGAAAAGTTCTTGTATTTTAAGATAAAATCTGACGCTATTAAAGAAAAAACTTCGAGCTCGCTGAAATATGTTCATTTGCTGAAAATCAACAAAACCACGAAAAGTTCTTGTATTTGAAGATAAAATCATTTTGCTTTGAAGAAGAAAGATCTCGCTGACTGAAATAAGTTCATCAGATGAAAACCAACAAAAATTGACAAGAACCACGAAAAGTTCTTGTATTTCAGGATAAAATCTGACGCTATTAAAGAAAAAACTTCTCCCTCGCTGAAATATGTTCATTTGCTGAAAACCAACAAAAACAAGAAAAATTCTTGTATTTGAAGATAAAATCTTTTTGCTTTGAAGAAGAAAGATCGAGGTGACTGAAATAAGTTCATCAGATGAAAACCAACAAAAATTGACAAGAACCACGAAATGTTCTTGTATTTTAAGATAAAATCTTGCGCTATTAAAGAAAAAACTTCTAGCTCGCTGAAATATGTTCATTTGCTGAAAATCAACAAAACCACGAAAAGTTCTTGTATTTGAAGATAAAATCTTTTTGCTTTGAAGAAGAAAGATCCAGCTGACTGAAATAAGTTCATTCCATGAATACCAACAAAAATTGAGAAGAACCACGAAAGGTATTTGTATTTTAAGATAAAATCTGACGCTATTAAAGAAAAAACTTCTTGCTCGCTGAAATATGTTCATTCGCTGAAAATCAACAAAACCACGAAAAGTTCTTGTATTTGAAGATAAAATCTATTTGCTTTGAAGAAGAAAGATCTCGCTGACTGAAATAAGTTCAACAGATGAAAACCAACAAAAATTGACAAGAACCACGAAAAGTTCTTGTATTTCAGGATAAAATCTGACGCTATTAAA
Organism: Heptranchias perlo; assembly: GCF_035084215.1. Lineage (NCBI taxonomy): Eukaryota > Metazoa > Chordata > Chondrichthyes > Hexanchiformes > Hexanchidae > Heptranchias > Heptranchias perlo. The sequence continues at coordinate 1,020,052 of NW_027138374.1, read as the reverse complement.
GAAAAAACTTCTCGCTCGCTGAAATATGTTCATTTGCTGAAAATCAACAAAACCACGAAAAGTTCTTGTATTTGAAGATAGAATCTTTTTGCTTTCAAGAAGAAAGATCGAGGTGACTGAAATAAGTTCATTAGATGAAAATCAACAAAAATTGACAAGAACCACGAAAAGTTCTTGTATTTTAAGATAAAATCTGACGCTATTAAAGAAAAAACTTCGAGCTCGCTGAAATATGTTCATTTGCTGAAAATCAACAAAACCACGAAAAGTTCTTGTATTTGAAGATAAAATCATTTTGCTTTGAAGAAGAAAGATCTCGCTGACGGAAATAAGTTCATCAGATGAAAACCAACAAAAATTGACAAGAACCACGAAAAGTTCTTGTATTTCAGGATAAAATCTGACGCGATTAAAGAAAAAACTTCTTGCTCGCTGAAATATGTTCCTTTGCTGAAAATCAACAAAACCACGAAAAGTTCTTGTATTTGAAGATAGAATCTGTTTGCTTGGAAGAAGAAAGATCGAGGTGACTGAAATAAGTTCATTGGATGAAAAGCAACAAAAATTGACAAGAACCACGAAAAGTTCTTGTATTTTAAGATAAAATCTGACGCTATTAAAGAAAAAACTTCTCCCTCGCTGAAATATGTTCATTTGCTGAAAATCAACAAAACCACGAAAAGTTCTTGTATTTGAAGATAAAATCTTTTTGCTTTGTAGAAGAAAGATCGAGGTGACTGAAATAAGTTCATTCGATGAAAAGCAACAAAAATTGACAAGAACCATGAAAAGTTCTTGTATTTTAAGATAAAATCTGAGGCTATTAAAGAAAAAACTTCTTGCTCGCTGAAATATGTTCATTTGCTGAAAATCAACAAAACCACGAAAAGTTCTTGTATTTGAAGATAAAATCTTTTTGCTTTGAAGAAGAAAGATCCAGCTGACTGAAATAAGTTCATCAGATGAAAATCAACAAAAATTGACAAGAACCACGAAAAGTTCTTGTATTTTAAGATAAAATCTGACGCTATTAAAGAAAAAACTTCTTGCTCGCTGAAATATGGTCATTTGCTGAAAATCAACAAAACCACGAAAAGTTCTTGTATTTGAAGATAAAGTCTTTTTGCTTTGAAGATGAAAGATCGAGGTGACTGAAATAAGTTCATTGGATGAAAACCAACAAAAATTGACAAGAACCACGAAAAGTTCTTGTGTTTTAAGGTAAAATCTGACGCTATTAAAGTAAAAACTTCTGGCTCGCTGAAATATGTTCATTTGCTGAAAATCAACAAAACCACGAAAAGTTCTTGTATTTGAAGATAAAATCTTTTTGCTTTGAAGATGAACGATCTTGGTGACTGAAATAAGTTCATTGGATGAAAACCAACAAAAATTAACAAGAACCACGAAAAGTTCTTGTATTTTAAGATAAAATCTTGCGCTATTAAAGAAAAAACTTCTAGCTCGCTGAAATATGTTCATTTGCTGAAAACCAACAAAAGCACGTAAAGTTCTTGTATTTGAAGATAAAATCTTTTTGCTTTGAAGAAGAAAGATCCAGCTGACTGAAATAAGTTCATTGGATGAAAACCAACAAAAATTGATACGAACCACGAAAAGTTCTTGTATTTTAAGATAAAATCTTGCGCTATTAAAGAAAAAACTTCTCGCTCGCTGAAATATGTTCATTTGCTGAAAATCAACAAAACCACGAAAAGTTCTTGTATTTGAAGATAAAATCTTTTTGCCTTGAAGAAGAAAGATCTCGCTGACTGAAATAAGTTCATTCGATCAAAACCAACAACAATTGACAAGAACCACGAAAAGTTCTTGTATTTTAAGATAAAATCTGACGCTATTAAAGAAAAAACTTCTCCCTCGCTGAAATATGTTCATTTGCTGAAAATCAACAAAACCACGAAAAGTTCTTGTATTTGAAGATAAAATCTTTTTGCTTTCAAGAAGAAAGATCGAGGTGACTGAAATAAGTTCATTGGATGAAAATCAACAAAAATTGACAAGAACCACGAAAAGTTCTTGTATTTTAAAATAAAATCTGACGCTATTAAAGAAAAAACTTCTCGCTGGCTGAAATATGTTCATTTGCTGAAAATCAACAAAACCTCGAAAAGTTCTTGTATTTGAAGATAAAATCTTTTTGTTTTCAAGAAGAAAGATCGAGGTGACTGAAATAAGTTCATTGGATGAAAATCAACAAAAATTGACAAGAACCACGAAAAGTTCTTGTATTTTAAGATAAAATCTGACGCTATTGAAGAAAAAACTTCGAGCTCGCTGAAATATGTTCATTTGCTGAAAATCAACAAAACCACGAAAAGTTCTTGTATTTGAAGATAAAATCATTTTGCTTTGAAGAAGAAAGATCTCGCTGACTGAAATAAGTTCATCAGATGAAAACCAACAAAAATTGACAAGAACCACGAAAAGTTCTTGTATTTCAGGATAAAATCTGACGCTATTAAAGAAAAAACTTCTCCCTCGCTGAAATATGTTCATTTGCTGAAAACCAACAAAAACAAGAAAAATTCTTGTATTTGAAGATAAAATCTTTTTGCTTTGAAGAAGAAAGATCTGGGTGACTGAAATAAGTTCATTCGATGACAAGCAACAAAGATTGACAAGAGCCACGAAAAGTTCTTGTATTTTAAGATAAAATCTGAGGCTATTAAAGAAAAAACTTCGAGCTCGCTGAAATATGTTCATTTGCTGAAAATGAACAAAACCACGAAAAGTTCTTGTATTTGAAGATAAAATCTTTTTGCCTTGAAGAAGAAAGATCTCGCTGACTGAAATAAGTTCATTCGATCAAAACCAACAACAATTGACAAGAACCACGAAAAGTTCTTGTATTTTAAGATAAAATCTGACGCTATTAAAGAAAAAACTTCTCCCTCGCTGAAATATGTTCATTTGCTGAAAATCAACAAAACCTCGAAAAGTTCTTGTATTTGAAGATAAAATCTTTTTGCTTTGAAGAAGAAAGATCTCGCTGACTGAAATAAGTTCATCAGATGAAAACCAACAAAAATTGACAAGAACCACGAAAAGTTCTTGTATTTTAAGATAAAATCTGACGCTATTAAAGAAAAAACTTCTTCCTTGCTGAAATATGTTCATTTGCTGAAAATCAACAAAACCACGAAAAGTTCTTGTATTTGAAGATAAAATCTTTTTGCTTTCAAGAAGAAAGATCGAGGTGACTGAAATAAGTTCATTGGATGAAAATCAACAAAAATTGACAAGAACCATGAAAAGTTCTTGTATGTTAAGATAAAATCTGACGCTATTAAAGAAAAAATTTCTCCTTCGCTGAAATATGTTCATTTGCTGAAAATCAACAAAACCACGAAAGGTTCTGGTATTTGAACATAAAATCTTTTTGCTTTCAAGAAGAAAGATCGAGGTGACTGAAATAAGTTCATCAGATGAAAATCAACAAAAATTGACAAGAACCACGAAAAGTTCTTGTATTTTAAGATAAAATCTGACGCTATTAAAGAAAAAACTTCTCGCTGGCTGAAATATGTTCATTTGCTGAAAATCAACAAAACCACGAAAAGTTCTTGCATTTGAAGATAAAATCTTTTTGTTTTCAAGAAGAAAGATCGAGGTGACTGAAATAAGTTCATTGGATGAAAATCAACAAAAATTGACAAGAACCACGAAAAGTTCTTGTATTTTAAGATAAAATCTGACGCTATTAAAGAAAAAACTTCGAGCTCGCTGAAATATGTTCATTTGCTGAAAATCAACAAAACCACGAAAAGTTCTTGTATTTGAAGATAAAATCATTTTGCTTTGAAGAAGAAAGATCTCGCTGACTGAAATAAGTTCATCAGATGAAAACCAACAAAAATTGAGAAGAACCACGAAAAGTTCTTGTATTTCAGGATAACATCTGACGCTATTAAAGAAAAAACTTCTCCCTCGCTGAAATATGTTCATTTGCTGAAAACCAACAAAAACAAGAAAAATTCTTGTATTTGAAGATAAAATCTTTTTGCTTTGAAGAAGAAAGATCGAGGTGACTGAAATAAGTTCATCAGATGAAAACCAACAAAAATTGACAAGAACCACGAAATGTTCTTGTATTTTAAGATAAAATCTTGCGCTATTAAAGAAAAAACTTCTAGCTTGCTGAAATATGTTCATTTGCTGAAAATCAACAAAACCACGAAAAGTTCTTGTATTTGAAGATAAAATCTTTTTGCTTTGAAGAAGAAAGATCCAGCTGACTGAAATAAGTTCATTCGATGAATACCAACAAAAATTGAGAAGAACCACGAAAGGTATTTGTATTTTAAGATAAAATCTGACGCTATTAAAGAAAAAACTTCTTGCTCGCTGAAATATGTTCATTCGCTGAAAATCAACAAAACCACGAAAAGTTCTTGTATTTGAAGATAAAATCTATTTGCTTTGAAGAAGAAAGATCTCGCTGACTGAAATAAGTTCAACAGATGAAAACCAACAAAAATTGACAAGAACCACGAAAAGTTCTTGTATTTCAGGATAAAATCTGACGCTATTAAAGAAAAAACTTCTCGCTCGCTGAAATATGTTCATTTGCTGAAAATCAACAAAACCACGAAAAGTTCTTGTATTTGAAGATAGAATCTTTTTGCTTTCAAGAAGAAAGATCGAGGTGACTGAAATAAGTTCATTAGATGAAAATCAACAAAAATTGACAAGAACCACGAAAAGTTCTTGTATTTTAAGATAAAATCTGACGCTATTAAAGAAAAAACTTCGAGCTCGCTGAAATATGTTCATTTGCTGAAAATCAACAAAACCACGAAAAGTTCTTGTATTTGAAGATAAAATCATTTTGCTTTGAAGAAGAAAGATCTCGCTGACGGAAATAAGTTCATCAGATGAAAACCAACAAAAATTGACAAGAACCACGAAAAGTTCTTGTATTTCAGGATAAAATCTGACGCGATTAAAGAAAAAACTTCTTGCTCGCTGAAATATGTTCCTTTGCTGAAAATCAACAAAACCACGAAAAGTTCTTGTATTTGAAGATAGAAT